>NC_141699.1:741869422-742319422 GCF_964263255.1 Lissotriton vulgaris | reverse complement strand
ACAAAAAGTGTGACGTGAAAAAGTGACAGTGACTTTAAAACATAAAAATTGCATTGACAACGTATAGGAGAACTCCTCAAGAAATGTATACAGAGTCTAAGGAGTTCTTGTTGTAGGGGGTCGACGGCGTTTCAATCTCAAAGGCAGATTGCAAGCATCAGTGATTCCTTCTTGAAGTTGCACAGTCGGCAGTTAGAGTTGGCAGTGTCTTTTAAGCGTCCAAATGTGTAGGCTTTTAATAGAATTAGACCACATCGCATCCTCAAGAGTGTCTTTTTAAGGGCCGGGTTTTTAGGGTTGGATAAATATTCCTCTTTTCCCTGGTACTGATAAAAAGACATGGAGAGGTGTGGGTCAGCCTTTTGCGCTAGTTCTTGGTGGTCTTCCCATGATTTTGATTTTTAGTGCGTGTTTGTTCTGTCCAAATGCCAATCGTATTTGAGATGACGGTGCGGCAGTGGGGAGAAGGAACAGATTTCTGTTGCATCGCATTTGCGCTTTATCTAACCATTCATCGGTTTGATTTTAAAAATCAGGCACCCTTAAGTTAGAGTTGGCATTAACACTTTACTGTTGTCTGTGAGGTTCGAACCACGCATTTTCTTTGCCATTTTCTCAAAGCTCATAATCATAGACAAAGAAGTATCTTTCAGGGACACAGGCTGTGTTGCTGATCAAAGTAGACGCCTAGATAATTTAGACTTGAAACTTCCTCCAAGGCTACATCGCTCATAGTAAATGTAAACTTGGGTCCGAAGGAGTTGTTGTTACTCCTTGCCCACATACCATCATTTTTTTGGAGTTGTTTACTTCTAGCTTGTTGGTCTTACAGTACTGTGCGAGAGCCTCCAGTGATCGTTGAAGCCCCATTGCAGTATGCTCAAATAGTGGTGTGTCATCTGCATATTGGTGGCAATGGAAATATGTGCCAGCCAGTTTGGGAGAGAAAGCGCGAGCTGAGGCTAGAGCGTCATCTATGTCTGCCACATAGAGATTAACCCCTTCTGTGCTGATGACGAGCCCAGGCTCGTCATGCAGCCCGGTGCTCGTGTGCTGGTGACGAGCCTGGGCTCGTCATGAGCCGTGGAACGCTCACACGCGGAGCTAATTTCCCCGCTGTGCTGAGCGTTCCATTGCGCGGGCGTGGTCATGACGAGCCCAGGCTCGTCACCAGCACACGAGCACCGTGCTGCATGACGAGCCTGGGCTCGTCATGAGCACAGCGGCGCCGTGCACGGCCCCCCTCCCCCGCGCTGTGGGGAAATTAGCCCCGCAGCGAAGGGGTTAAACAGAAGGTGGCTAGAATACATCCTTGTTTCACCAGAGAAGTGGTACATATTTTGTGGGTCATAACTCTACTTGCTGGTGTTTCACTAGCACCCAAGTTATGGTATAGAGGCTCTTGATGGCTCTGAGTGGGTTTCCAGGAACGCCCCAGCTGTCAGGGAATACAATGGCACTGTGTCATTTTTGGAAAACACGCAAGATGATGGACGGAATGTTGCACAGTGGCAAAACATTCACACCCAGTCACAGATCTGGGTTTTCTCCATCGTTATTTTGCTCACCAAGCCACCTCAGTTCAGACATGGCCATATGCAAATCAGTTGTGACCCTCGTGACCCTGTGCCTCATGGGAACAGTCCAGCCCGAACTGCCAAGCCATGTCTTCCCTGGACCGGAATCAAGCATCCTAGGACCGGTTTCTGGCTATCAGCCGTCTTCAGCCAGGGTAGCTTGACTCCAGTGGCTTAGTGAGCACGGGACCCACGTCTAGGCATACCCTTCCCACATAGGGTGAACAGCAAAACACACAAGATGATGGACGGAATGTTGCACAATGGCAAAACATTCACCCCCAGTCACAGATCTGGGTTTAATCCATCGTTATTTTGCTCACCAAGCCACCCCAGTTAAGACGTGGCTATATGCCAATCAGTCTTGACCCTGTACCTCATGGGAACTGTCCAGCCCGAACTGCCAAGCCATGTCTTCCCTGGACCAGAATCAAGCATGAGGCACAGGGTCAAGACTGATTTGCATATGGCCATGTCTGAACTGGGGTGGCTTGGTGAGCAAAACAACGATGGATTTAACCCAGATCTGTGACTGGGGGTGAATGTTTTGCCATTGTGTAACATTCCATCTTTCATCTTGTGTGTAATGTGTCATTTTTGCACAAGTTTTTCAATAACCATGACAAAATAAAATTAGTATTGACAAATCCAAAAAGCTGGCAAGCAGTGCCAGACCTATTGGCTTTGTAAATGTATCTTTGCATATTGGAGCTGCTGAGTGTTGTGATACTTCTTCATTGAACAGCTTAATATTAACAGCATGGGGTATCAGATAGATTTGTAAATGCCCCAGATCTCTTCATCCTAGTGTAATGTGTGTTTGCTTAGTTTATTAAAAAAAAGTGTTTTTTCTTTGGAGCCTGCTGCCTGTGCAGCCAAATTCTGAAGTTATTTAATACATAGGATACTGAGGGCCTGATTTATATATTGGCACATGGAGTTTTGCTTGTCAGCACAGTGGAGTACTTTAAGACCGCCATGTCATGGGTACTCCATCTGTCGTATTTAGATATGTCTACTGGCCTAGAGGCCATATGTAGCCCTCCCAAGAGCCACAGTCATAGCAGGTTCCAAGAAATGCATTGAAAGTTTCACAGACCTATCCATGTTTGTGGCGATCACGGGCACTGAAATCTGTCCTCTGTGCCTTCTCATCTAAATTAGAAGGGCGGACATAGAGGTCAACCTCCGACAGCCCTTATTCCATCGTTACATCAGATGTCTGCCCGCATTAAAATTGGGTGGGCAGACCATTATGTTCAAGGAAAAGCCTTTGCAATTGCGATGGAGTAACCTTTCCACAATTCTATACATTGAGGGGCAGATTTACAAGCCCCTTGCGCCTCATTTATGCCGCCGTTGCTTCACTTTTGTGACGCAGCGGTGGCGCAAATCCTGCTCCATGGTGCCGGGGTACTTACAACGTGACGAATCTAGGAGATGCGTCACGTTGTAATGCCCTGCGCCACATGTAGGTGTTCCTGCCCGGGAGGGGGGGGGGGGGGGGGGCGTTCCGGCGCAGGAACGCCTCCTAAAAGTGGCTGAGTGAAATCTACAAGATTTCACTCAGTCACTTTTAGGCCCATGCTGCGCCACAACCCTGCGCCTGCATGAAGCAAGCGTAAGGATTGACACAGCATTAACTAGATTGGGCCCCCAGAGCATTGCTGTAGCTGCGTCGCGCTTGCGAAGCAACTCCAGCAATGTGTCACTTTTACGGCACAGATGCGTCACGCATCTGTGCCGTTTTTGCACCATGGTGCGCCGCATTGTAAATGTGGCGCATCCATGATGGCGAAGCTATGGCGCATAATAACGGGCTCATCCCTGCTGATTTGCAATGATGCGCCAGTTATTGTAAATATGCCCCTATATACCTAATCGTAATGACCTAATGCCTCTTTCTTTCACCATACTTTGGGTCAAAATCTGAGGATAAAAAATAATTTCCAGAATCCTGAAATGAGTGTGTGTTAGCACCTATGCAACCATCTGCACAAAGAAAGCACAGCTGTTTTTGTCCCTTATGAAGTGAAATGAAAACGGGAGAGTAGTTTAATTTAAATTATCCAAATGTGTCCTGACTTAAATGAATGAATGTGTTACTTGCGAGTCTACTGCCATATGTGGGAATACGCTTATTTGTTTTTGCACGAACGGATTTTAAAATGCCTGTTGTGCTAACAAATTAGGAGGTACTTGCATTCAGCCTTGTTTACATTACCACATCTATGGTCTAGAGATCTTCACCCTCTGAGTTCTGAAAGCCTTCAAATAGTGCTGTGGAATGTTAGACACTACAAAGAAGTAAATAGAGTGGTAGCGGGTCAATAATAGTTAGTATAGCCCTTGGCAGCGCACTACAGTGGTATATAAACTGCCGCATGGTAAAGATTTGTTGTTCAGATTAGTGTATCAATTTATTTATTCACGGTTTTATGTGGAGCATCTATGCCACCTTTCAGTCTTAAGGCATGACCAAACATGGTTCTACAATGGGTCCTAGGCTTTTAAGGCACCCCAGAGATAGGGGCTACACTTGAATTGTGTGTTCTGCTCGCAGGGATATCTGATAACGTCAGTGATTGTCTAAGCACATTTTTTCAAATTGATTTTTTTTTTCAAATGGTATTTTGGTCTGAGGCGGTCCAATGCAGACATTATGCATAGTTGGGTTTTTGGTATCTTATTTTATCCAAGTTCTGAGTTCACACAAACAATACATTCATTAATGGACAATGCAATACAACATGCAATCCCACTTATAACTAAAGGGTTGTTCTGAAAGAGTCATACGCACTACCCACGATACTTACTTTAATATCGTTAAAGTTTTAGGGCCAATTCTTTAAGTTCCATTGATCATCCTCTGTGGTGAAAAGCCAAGATCCCACTTTCCCCTCTTTTCTACTGCTCTGCATAGGCATACGCTGATGCAGCACCTTTTCTTTTCTTCTTTTTAAGGTAAGCCTCTATTTTGTCTTTGTTTCTCTGGTACGCTGGCTTCTTTTTCAGAAATCTGCTACAGCCTAAGGAGTTATTACGAGTACGGTGGTCTTCGTGGTCTGGCTGCAGTATTCTGGATGTGGGAGGGAGAGTGCCAGGAGCCACAGGCTCCATTGGGATCAAGGATCCCGCTGGGTAGGTGGTCTGCAACAGGGCTCAATATGCTGAAGTTGCCACTGACAGCATCACCAAGAATATTAAAGTTGCTTGTTCACCACGTTTTTCATGGTGTTGAGCCTACCATGAAAAGGGTGAGAAAGCAAAAGACACACAATTGATGGACGAAATGCGGAGCAAATCAAAACATTCACCCCCAGTCAAGAGATCTGGGTTAAATCCATCATTCTTTTGCTCAGCATGCAACCCCAGTTTAGACCTGGCCATAACAACTCAGTCTTGACCCTGTGCCTCATGGGAACAGTCCATGCCCGAACTGCCAAGCCAGGTCCTCCCTGCACCGGAAACAAGCATCCTAGGACCGGTTTCGGGGTTTCACCCCTCTTCAGCCAGGATAGCTTGAATCCAGTGGCACAGTGAGCCTGGGACCCACGTCTGGGCATACCCGGCACACTTAGGGCGAGAAAGCAAAAGTCACACAATTGATGGATGGAATGCAGAGAAAATCAAAACATTCACCCCCAGTCAAGAGATCTGGGTTAAATCCATCATTCTTTTGCTCACCATGCCACCCCAGTTTAAGGGTGGCAGAAAGTCAACTAAGGGAGCCCTAACTGGGCCCCCAGTTGGATCCGGGATATATGCTCCAATGTAATTTCACCCCATTCCTGCACGGTGTGGCATACATGCCACAACATGTAGGAATGTGCTGCAGGCGCTGTCATGGCAGAGGGCAGCATGTTAGGGTCTCCTGTGAGCCTAGCAGCCCACTACCGTGAGACTGCCACAGCACCGCCCACCTGCCCACCCTGGATTCAACTCCTAATCTGGCAGGCGGACACACCTCGGCCTCGGCGGTCCTCCTGCAGCACGGAGAAGTAGCGGTGCCGCAAGAGGTCAGGACCACCAAAGTTGTGATAAGGCCCTAAGGGCCACTTGCATCAAACTCCTCATTTGCGATGACCAAATAGCGATTTTTAAGGGATTGCTATTTGGTAATCGCAAATGCCTATGCATGTAGGAATCGCAATAAAATTTGCGATTCCTTAAGATTAGCTAATAGCGATTCTGAAATTGCAAATACCTATTAACTAATGTGACTATTAATTCCTATAGGCCTACAGGCCCGTAGGAATGAATGGTAATGCATTAGCAAATTGCGATTACCAAATAGGGAGATGCCTCACGTTGTAAAGCCCTGCACTACATTATACCTGCGTCAGGTATAATGTATGCAGGGTGGGAGTTCTGTCGCAAGGAAGCCTCGTAAAAGTGACGCAGTGAAATCTCCAAGATTTCACTGAGTCACTTTTACGACACCACTGCATCAAAACCTTATGCCGACTTGAATCAGGCAGAAGGAGTGATGCAGCATGTTAGGAATAGGCATTCCTAACCAATGCTGGAATCACGTCGTACTTGCAGCACGACTCCAGCAATGTGCTGCCCTTATGCCGACAAGATGCGTAATGCATCTCTCCATCCTTGCGCCACGTTGTGCCGCATTGTAAATGCGATACAAAAGGGGATGATGGACGGAGCGTTTAAGCAAATCAAACACTCACCCCCAGTCAACTGATCTGGGTTTAATCCATCACCATTCTTTAGCTCACTCAGCCACCCCAGTTCAGACATGGCCATATGCAAATCAGTCTGACCCTGTGCCTCATGGGAACAGTCCAGCCCGAACTGCCAAGTCATGTCTTCCCTGGACCGGAAACAAGCATCCTGGGACCGGTTTCAGATTCATAATCCTCATCAGCCAGGCTATCTTGAATCCAGTGGCCAAGTGAGCAAGGGACTCATGTCTGAGCATACCCTGCCAACGTAGGGCGAGCAAAGCGATACAAAAGGGGATGATGGACGGAGCATTTGAGCAAATCAAACACTCACCCCCAGTCAATTGATCTGGGTTTAATCCATCACCATTCTTTTGCTCACTCAGCCACCCCAGTTCAGACATGGCCATACGCAAATCAGTCTGACCCTGTGCCTCATGGGAACAGTCCAGCCCGAACTGCCAAGTCATGTATTCCCTGGACCGGAAACAAGCATCCTGGGACCGGTTTCGGATTCATAATCCTCATCAGCCAGGCTATCTTGAATCCAATGGCCAAGTGAGCAAGGGACTCACGTCTGAGCATACCCTGCCAACTCAGACGTGAGTCCCTTGCAAGTATAGATAATTTAAATTAATTCCCAGCAGTAATCTTACATAGAGATACATTTTATGCTAACAAACTCTTCCTTTTTATGACAATAAACCTTTTTTATTTGTATTCAATAAAAATATATGAGATAAGTATATGAACAAAGCTGAACAAAACTGAATTTCATATTTTCAATCCATACAACTTTTCAGATAAGCAAATTAAATACAAATTAAAAACCTTAAGGAGGAGGTAATTTTACAACATGATATATATTATGCTATACATGTTGTGGAATGAATAAGAGTCTCAATAATAGTCATCAACAGTTGTTGTTACCCAAAAGACTGCAAATTAATGGTGGCTTTAGAGGTCACGGAAAGCCTTACATTCAAAACTGTATGCTTCTATTTATGCCAACCCTGACATGAACAGGTGGCAATATGCGGTCTCAAATCTACCCATTCTACACCATTAAACATCATTGTTACTTTTCCTCATTTGTGGAAAATGTATTGTAATATTGAAGAGAACCTCCATGGAAGATAGAATCTAACCAATGTAAAGGGCCCCACTTAGAGCCTGTTTATGAGTTTGGTGGTCCTGGCAGCCAAGCCTGCGACCCAATCCAGGACCGCCAAACTCAACTGCTGACCATCCGCAAGATTATGAGTAATCTCGTGGTCTGGCGGGCAGTCCTTTGGCTTACCCATTGCGGTGCCTATTAAAAAGGCACCGCAATGGGAACTCCAAAGCCTGTTCCTGCATGGACTGCAAAGTCCATTCCATGCAGGAAAGGGGGTAACTGCACACTGGGTGGCACAACATGTGCCCCCCTGCAGGCAGCCCTTGGCCCTGAGGCAACTGGGGGCCCTGTAGGGCCCACTATGTTTCCTCACCACCACAGTTTTCATGGTGGCCTCATTGCCATTAAAACTGTGGCAGTGGGAAAACTTGTAATGTGCTTGGCAGTGCCACAGTAGCCCTGTCAAGCATATTGCGGCCTCAAGACTGCCTTAATACTGTCAGGGAACTCAAATCCCTGGTGGTTGCAGCAGTCCAATGGTGGTCTGACCGCCTATCTTGTAATGGGGCAGTCAGCCTGCTGGTGTTGCAGTGCCAACACCACCACCTTGGCTACGGTGATCCGATCGTAATTAGACCCATATTCTGAGACAGATGTCTTCATACCAGTCTGATATTGCTAGGCGTATAACACATTTATTAAGCTACTCTTTGTGTGGCTCACATGATTGCCAACACTTTCCCACTTCTAATAAGCTTAACCTCTCCTTTCTATGACATATCTAACTCGTTCTCTGGAGAATTCTTTTGTTGCACGACTCTGTACATTCGGACTTGATTTGGATGCATATGGGGTGGGTATTTATACCAGTCCTCATCTATGATGGAGAAGAAAAGTTTGGTTTCAGAAACATGTTTGATTTGTACTTGGCTCTTCCGGGAAACAACCTTTACAACACAACTTTTACACCGCACTACCATTACAACGAAACTTTTACAACGCAACATCCATTACAACACATGCATTTACAATGCAACCATTACAACGCGTGACACTACAACGCATGCCATTACAACGCAGTCATTACAACGCATACATTACAATGCATAGCATTACAACACATAGTACCCTTACACTATCCAACACTTACCCTACTGTTGCACCCCCTGGAGTTAGAATAGTAATTTTTACCCCTACACTATCCAATACTTACCTTACATGCAATGTAATGTTATGCGTTGTAATGGTGTGCGTTGTAAATGTAGTGTGCATTGTAGTGGAATGTGTTGTAAAGGTAGTTTTAAAGAATTCGTTGTAATGGTATGCGTTGTAATGGTACGCATTGTAATGGATGTTGCAGTGTAAAAATTGCGTTGTAAAGGTAGGTGTTGTAAAAGTATGCGTTGTAACGTCATACATCCGGCTCTTCCTGAAGTGTGAGTAAAAGTGCACTCCTCTCTTGTGACTTACTTGCACTGTTTAGAGTCCCTACCAATATTACCCAAACGAGGAATCCCCTGTATAATCATATATAAAAAATTAAGTTACTAGTCATATTGGAGACAACTGCAAAGCAACCTTTCTGGAAGCCAGATCCTCCCACTACTAAAAAGATTAAAAGATACAATACCCCAAGCCACATCTGACAGAAGTGCCATGAGTCCTTCTTAGCAAGGTGCCCTGCAACTGGGGATTTAAATATCTGTCCATAGTATAATGTAACTTTCACCCGTTGAGATACAACACCACCATTGGATAAGTAGTAGTATAAATTACAGGGTGTACATGTGGTTAGAAAATCACGGTTTTGCTGGATTTGAATATCAGGAGTAAGAAGGCTGTGTGGGAATGAGGCTTCGACGATGCCCTATATTTGTCCTTGCAATCGCTGTTCTAGTCTTGTAGAAAGATTGTGGTGTCATGTGGCCTGAATATTCTATGTATGCTAAATGGACATCCTCAGTCTATGTATGGGGCTGATTTCATCTACATTATATTTCTCGGCCGTTTAACACCTATGGAATTGAGTTAACTTGCGATTTACGATCAGGGAATAAGGTATTTAGCCAGGAGCCTGCATTTCTCCTGTGTCTTCATTACGGCGCCTCTTTTCAATTCTTTTCATTACATTGGCAAAGAGAGTAAACTCTGACAAGGAGCCCTGACTGAATCAATAGAGGACGTCAAACATTAAACCACAATAATACCTAGAACACCTGGCAGCCCCAGAGTCCAGCTCTGCTGCTTTAAGGAGAGTCTTAAGCACAGTGGCTTCAACAGCGTAGACGGAGAAGGAAAAGGTACTGCTGTGTGCTGCTGCAGCCTGCTACTTCCCCTCACATCTGGAGCTTAGGCATAAGCAAAGCCCCTTTTCGGACATGGTGAAGGGGGCATGAACAGAGTGCATTGACACATTATTTGAGTGTTCATTTGGACGTTTAAATTGTATCTAAATTATACTGTTTGTTGGATTGCTTTAGGCCTCATCCATCATGTATGAATCTGGATATTTCTTTTCAACGCCTAATGAATTTCTTTTTCAGCAGTGTTAGTTTGCTTATTGGGCATGAATTTGGATGTTAGATGTCAGTGTGCTGGATGGTAAAACATCTTCCAGTTTGCTCTTTTAGATGTGTTGCCATTCCACTCTAGTGTTGTCTTGTAGTCTTGAATGGTTCAAGGTTATTTGTGATGTTTATTTGTTATTCTTGTCCTTATTTTCAGGGTGGGGTATTTTTGTTTGTGGGGTGTTACCCAACTTGTAGTTGACCATATTGTTCTGCATGAACCTTTTCAGTGTGATCTTTATTGAGTAGGTTGTTGTCCCTTTGCTGCTTATGAACACAATACCTTTTGTGTAAGGTTGCAAAAGATGCATCACTGGCATTGTTCGGTTGCTCGGTGCATTGTGGAGAATGATGGCCCTACTTGTGTGCTTGCACAGGTTGCTGTGTGCATTATGGGGAGAACGTATGCTGATGAGAAGTGATTCTTCACCAGTGCTTCTTTGTGTGTATGCTCATGTTACAGATTGTTAGGTATACTATTTGCCATTCCCAAGCATGAGGGGGAGAGTGATTTCTTCACCACGGTTTCTGTGTATTTTGTGCATGGATTCTGTTCATTTGGGTGGATTGCTGGTTTGCTATGAAGGTTGGGAATGCTCGTGTTTGGTGGAGACTGATGGCTACCTCAGTGTCCTTGTGCTTATGTGTGGATTATGTCTGCACTTATCAGATGCTATTGTGTATGAATGATTTGTGAGTAGGTGAGTGATGCCTTCACTGCTGTTGTGGTTGAGATTTACCCACTATATGGTTGCCATCAATAAGAGGGCTGGTTTTCCAATGTAGTCCTTAGTTCTTGGCTGTTAGCTGTTTGTGTGAATGACTGCAAGTTACTTTCATGTGTACAGGGGCCTGAGTGCGCACTGTGAGGGGGATGTGAATCTGTGTAGGTAATTTGGATGTTTTTTTGGTTTTATAGTATTGAAGCTTACCTTCAACACATCAGTAGTATGTTGCTGCCTGCTTTTAGTCGCAATGCTACTTCCAGAGTGCTTATAGTTACACTGTTTTATATCAGCTTCCTTTGCATGCGGCCTTGTTTCTCTATATGGCCACAGGGTTCCTTGGTGACCTGCGGAATCCTTATAATGTACAGCAGTGGTACTTTATCTCATATATAATGATGGAATAAGGGAAGTGCTATCAAAACCTAAACACTTAAAGATACTTCTGAGACAACCAAGAAACCAAGAAAGTGTTGCTCTCATTCGAATTACCACATTAACAGAACGTTTGGTACTAGATCTGTGTGTGAAAATGGAAAGAGGGATGTATATATGTCATTGCTCCCATAGAAATTGCCATACTGAAATGAAGGGAGACCAGACCTTCATCATTTGACCCTTTGCTTGGCCTTCATTATGAGTTATTATTATTACTTTATTATTAAAATTTGTATGGCGCAACCAATCATCCCCAGGGGAATCTCTCAGTGCCTGGGTAGCAGACAACATATTAAAATGCTAATTAAAACAGCAAGGTTTTAAGCAGTTTCTTAACTGAGTTAAGGACTAAACTCTGATCACTGTGCAAACACATTATAAATTCTATTTGTTACAGGCACCTGGATAAAGTAATGTCATATTCTTCCTTGATCAATGCTTCTGCTTCCTACAGCTAGGGTGATAAAACAGGTGGTGGTGGTGAGACATTTTTCAAGACTTTTCCTGAAATTGAATCTTATCCTCACCTGTATTGGACACCTCTGACGTTGTATCTTTAAAGCACTCTCCAAGAGAACCTTCACTTTTTCCCCATTTTTAGTGTGTCAGGTTCCTAGGACTGCAATCCCTTTTTTGCAAAATCTTGCTTGAGTCCATCACCTCTTCTAGTACATCACGCTCAAGACTAATTTTTCTCTGTGATTTTCATCTTTATCCTAACCCTTCTTCTGAAGTCAATGTTGTCAATTTTCTGGTCACCCCTCATGTATGCATCTTGAAACAGTAGGTCAACTGTGTGATGTATGAAGCTGGTTATAATTTGCATCTGATTTTTGACCCCAACTGATTTGACATAATACAATACTGTTATCACCTGGCCATCAACTGGTTGAGCTCAATATTCCATTTGTTGGCTGACCTGCTCCAGTTCCACTAATTACCAAATCTACAAGGGATGATGAATAATACCCTTAAAGGGGGTCATACCCTCGAGGTATATTTAATAAGGTTTATTTTTTAAAACACCACCACCGTTAAATATTTGGCATATTGTAATACTATTTCTGCCACTTAAGATACTTTCTCACTGTAGAGGTTAAGCAGTGTAAATCATAAAATCAGTTAGCACCCTTGTTTAATCAGCCGCTACATACCCTTAAAAAGGAAACTAGATAGCCTGAACATGTTTGGACTCTTGATTACAGTCTTGCAAAGGAAACAAAAGGCAGCTAAAGTTCCCTAGCTAAATTTAAAAAGGCCATTAATGCTATCCGGCGCTGCTAGTAGTCTGATAGAATTGGCACTGCTGACAACAAGCAAAAATATCTCTTATAAATGAGATCTCCAGCTTCTCCACCCAGCTAACCCTGACCCTAAGGGTAGTTCTGCGATTATCTTGCCATATATTGTGTATCCAAGAGATATTCTTTATACGTCTGTGTTTGGTAATGACACTCCTAAAAACTAAAATTCAGATCTATCAGAAGTTTACAATACCATCTTATTACTCTGCTGCTAACAGTGGGCAAAGTAGTAGAGGTGCAGATGGCTTAACCTCTCTGCTCATTTTTTTGATCAGAGTGAAATCTTGGGCAATGACCAAGGGGGCTTTAGTACTAGCCATGGTGGCTGATGTTGACAGTGTAAAAGTGCGGGTCTTGTTAGATATGTCAGCTGTATTTGATAGTGTAAACCACAAAGGTTTATTCACTGAGGTGAACACTCTAATGCTTGAGGCACAGTACTAAAATGTTTTTTGTTGTGTTTGACAGATGGAGTGTATAGAGTATCACTTGGCCTATTTGTTCCTCAGCTTGTGAGTCTTTATGCGGAGTGCCCTAAAACTCTGCCTTTCACCTTAACTTTCTAATTTATATGTAAGGCCTCGCGAAGTGCTCCTTTGATCTCTTTGGTCTAACTTTGCAACTTTTTATATCTATGGAAATTATACTCAGTTACTACTCAGATTAAGAGTTTGATATTTTGATGATTCCTCTCTACAACATTGTCTTAGCTGTTTCAAACTGGATGGGCACTCACTGGCTCAAATTAAATACAGCAGAAACAGACACTTTTTATCCTGGGCAACAACAAATCACTTTGGCATTCCTGTCTGAGGCAAGACCAAATCACGTTGCATTCCTCTCTGAGGCCTTTAATTTTGTTATTTGCTTGGAAGTTTGGGCTGATCTGTTCCTACGAGCCTACTGGAGTAGGGTCCAGACTGATTTGTATATAGCTGGGTCTGATCTGAGGTGGCATGGTTGGCAAATGACCGTTGGGTTGGATTGCTTTTCCAAGTGAATTTGCATTGTTAGACATCACAAGTGTCCTGCCATCACTTTTTGTGTTTGATGTACGACCCTAAGAGGCCAAGGGTATGCACAGACGTGGGTTCCTTTCTTACTGTGCCACTGGAACCAAGCTACACCTGACTGAAGAACCCCAATCAGGTCAAAACCGGTGTTGGGTTGCTTGGGTTCCGGTTCAGAGATGACTTGACTTGGCATTTCGGGATGGACTGTTCCTGTTGGAGCAGGGTCAAGACTGATTTGCATATAGCTGGGTCTGGTCTGAGGTAGCATGGTGGGAAAAATATCAATGGGTTGGAATGCTACCCCTTGCAATTGCCAGAGGTTAGACTTATTAGAAGCATTCTCCCATTACCATTTGTGTGTTTGATGTACTGCCCTAAATGGTCATGGGTAGGCCCAGATGTGATTCCCTTGCTCACTATGTCACTGGAACCAAGCTACACCTGACTGAAGAGTGTCAATCAGGACGAAACCAGTCTTGGGTTTCTTTTGTTCCATTTCAGAGAGTATCTGGATTGGCAGTTTGAGCTGGACTGTTCCTATTGGAGCATGCTCAAGACTGATTTGCATATAACTGGGCCTAATCGGGTGGGCAAGAACAATGGGTTGGAATGCTACCCTGAGCGAATTGCCAATGGCTAGACTTATTGAAAGCATTCTCCATCACCTTTTGTGTGTTTTATGTATATGTACTTTGATAATCTGCTAATATAATTTAATTTTCTAAACAGTCTTCAACCTCCTGAGTAGGTTTCAGGGCCCCCAGGGGTCCATGAACCAAAGGTTAATAAATTCTGGCTTACAAAATATAATTGACAGGATGTAATAGTTGGATCTTGACACCTGCCTTCATTCATTTATAATCAAGTTAGTCTTGCATTGGCAGGGGTCCCCATTTTTTCCACACTATGCTGATTCTTAATGCTCTCCATTGGCTCACTCTAGAACTTTTTCCATTATTTAGACACTATGGTCTGATTTAGAGTTTAGTGGACAGGTTACTCTGTCACAAACATGACAGATATCCCATCTGCTGTATTATTTGTCTCTCAGGATATAATGGACTTGTAATAGGCTGGTCAGGACTCACACCAGGTTTGTGACAGAGTAACCGGTCCATCCAAATCTAAATCAGCCTAATGTTTTGATCACTGATCCATGATTAGCTCAGCTCCCAGATTCATTGTTAATCATTTAATCCAATAAGTATACTCAAGATCTCTTAATTTTTTGTCACAGATTCTTCTGCAAGTATCAAGATTTTGAATGGCACAACTTGGTAGCTGCTTCTTTTCAGCTTTAGCTCCGACACCTTCAAATTCTGCCTTCTAAAATCCTAAACATCCCTCTGTATTTGGGCTTTAGAAAATATCTAAAGGCTAGGATTTTATTTGTCTTTTCAACCCACTTCTATTTACTGACTTTTGCTTTCACTGACTTTAGTGCCAAGTTTCCTTCAGGTGGTAGTGTGGTTTATATACATTCATTTATATAACATAGTATAACATTAAGTAACTTAACTACAGCTAGCGTCAGCTGGCTCAGTGGCAGAAGAGGTTTTATCTGCCATTTTGTGTTGAAGAGGGTGAATACCTAGGTCAGCTAACGGCTGGATGCAGCAATTCTATCCCATTGATGCTCTTCATTTGGGCTGGACTGTTCTGACTGGAGCCGGTTTGTGACTGATTTGCATATAGCTGTATCCAAACTGAGGTGGGATGGTCTGCAAAATAACGATGGATTGGGATGTGGCTGCAGTAATTACTAGTAGCTAAGAATAACTCAAGCATTCCACTCATCACTTGTTGTATACTTTAGTGTGTGGCCCTAAGTGGGATGGGTATGCCTAGAGATGGGTCCCATGCACTCTGTGTTACTGGAAATAAGCTATCCCTTGCTGATGAGCTCATAACAAGAGTGAAACCGGTCCTGGGTTGCTTGTGTTCTTCAGGGAGGACCTGGCTTGGCAGGTAGGGCTTGGCTGTTCCCATTGGAGTAGGGTCAAGACTAATTTGTCTATAGCTGGTGGGCCCAAAATGAGGTGGCATAGTGTGCAAAATAATGGATTCGGGTGTGGCCCGAATTTATAAAAGTGGCTGAGACTAATTCAAGCATTCCATCAATCACTTTTTGTATACCTTGGTAAGTTGTACCCTGTGAGAGGGTTATGCTCAAACGTGGGACCTGTGCACATTGTGTTACTGGATCCACGCTATAACCGACTGATGAGGCCATAACAATGGTGAAACCGGACCTAACTTACTTGTGTTCCGGTTCAGGGAGGACATGGCTTGGCAGTTCGGGCTGGACTGTTCCCACTGCAGTAGGGTCAATACTAATTTGCATGTAGCTGGGTCGAAATTGAGGTGTCATGGTTTGCAAAACAACAATGGATTGGGACCCAGCACAAAATAATTACCAGTGGCTGAGATTAGTTCAATCATTCCATCCATCACTTTTTTATACTTTAGCCATGTCTCAGTGGTGTAGTAAAGCATCTGAGAAAACCTTCAGCTGACACCCAAGTTTATGAGATTTCACCTTAGCTTCAAACATTTTTTTGAAATAGAGAGGGACAATTAAATGGAAATACATTTCCACTATTTGAATTATCACAGAATTTGGCTAAACTTTGTTACTGTATCAATTTTCAGGTATGTTGTCTTTTATGTTCCATATTGTAGAAGAGGCAGCTGTATATGGATCCTTGTTTCTCTCTCCTCCTCCTTTCCTTCTTTATTGTAGGCATATATTTAGACTGGTTAGTCCTGGTTTTATAATTTGTTTTCAGGAACATTCAGTTTTGTTTGTACTTTCATAGATGCAAGACTACTAGTCCCATGATGCAATCAGACTAGCCACTGAAAACTTGCGCTGGGCCTAAATTCTAGGTCAGCTCAAAGTCCTCTAGGAACGTCAAGCTCAATACAAGATGAATCTTCACAGCAGGCGATGTACCTTTAAGGTTGTAGCTGCTAACCATGTAACATAGGGAACTGAGTTTGAATCCTGGCCTTGGCTATGCATCCATTTCGATCCCAGGAATCTCAACATGTGAAAAAATACTTGTTTCATAGTCTGTCTCTTTTTGCTTGTCGGTTGTGAAAACCTCTTACTTCCTTTGTCAAAGTTTGTTCAAGGTAAAACTATCCAAAACAAAATGGGGGCTCTGCCTGTCACCTGGCTGAATTGCACAGTTACTTTTGACATTCTTCTGATCAGCCGCTAGTACTTGTGAGCAATCTGCTAGTCAGACTATGAGGCAGAGGTCCTGAAGGACACCCCGTCTTAGGCTCTCAACTGTTTCATTCATACTCCAGAGCTTTGCCCATTTGTTTGTCCACCTGCCTGCTTGCCCACAGCCAGTGGTGTAACGAAACTTGAGGGGGCCCCCTGGAAAGAACATGTAGGGGGCCCCCACCCTGCATCGGCGCGGCCCACCACCTACGACTGTGCCCTACCACCCAGAAACATAGGCAAGGAGGCAGGAGCTAAAGGACAGAGCCAAGAAGACAGAGGATGGAGCTGTCTTCAATGTATAGTACTGTTATATTTATAGAGGGCCAACTACCCCTATGTGGAGCACTGAAGCGCTTGCGTACATGAGTAGCAAGCTACAATATGTGTAGGGTGTGTGGTTGGAAGGGCGTTGTATTTGTTTTGATGCTATGTTGGAAGTGTCCCATTCCATGTTGTGCATGAGGACCACTGCCTGGGGTGCATGCAGCTTATTGTGCCATAGGATGCAGCGCTTAGCAATGGCTTACGAGGTGAGAAATATACACACTATTTTGTTTTTCATCTTTCTGCAGGTCCCTTTATGGTATTTATTTTGTTCAAATCCCACCTTGGTGATTACTGCACAGAGTCGTCCATTCTGAAAATACTGTTCCTACTGTTTAAAGTTAATGGGCTCGAGTAGGCATAGATTAAAGAGTGCACAGTGAGTGATGCAACAGTGTGTGAGAGTAGGATAAGAGAAACGACTGCAGGGTGAGTGCAGTGACCATATGAAAGTGCAGAGTTGGACGAAAGAATGCATCGTTAGTGATGGGCTTATTTGAGTGAGATTGCAGATTGAGCAGTGAGGGGGACAGGTGAGTGAAGTGTGACATGAGTGCAGACTGAGGTACAGAGTTAACAGTGAAAGTCACAAGTGCACTGCGAGTGCAGAGTGATGACTGAGTGCAAGGTGAGTGGGTGACTGGTGTGAGTGCATGGTGGTCAGTGTGAGTGCATTGTGATTGCTGTGAGTGCAGGGTGAGCGTAAAAGTGAAGGGCGAGAACGAGGAGTGAGTTGTCTGAATGCAGGGTGCATTCCCAAACACTTGAAGTAACTCAGCATGTTTTTGACGGAGGAGTAGGGTTTCAGGTATAAGTTAAACTATTGTTCTTCTGGCATTAATAGGGATAGAGGGTTAGGAAATAATGTGCTGATCGTGCAACAAACTTCCAGTCTTATAATTAGGGTTGCCAGCTCATTATTTTAATGCCCTTACAGGACAAAAATAAGCATCACCTAAAGCCGTATTTTCAGTATTTATCTGTGCATACATTAAACAGCAAATATAAATAGAAAACACTTTTAATTGTTTTCTAGGGATGCCTGAACGATACATGACTGATAATTAAAGGGAACAAAGGCAGAAAAGTCACATTACAAATGAATACATACATTTTTAATTATAACCCTATTTAGTGTCAAGACAGCCCTACTTTATATTCCTTTTCATGAAATGCATTCTCACACTACAGCAGTAAATGTAAATTTCAAATGTAAGGAATAGGCAGAGTGGGGGTCCAGCAGGTACTGGAAACAGAAAAAAACCTAAGTCTAGGTAACCAGTTTACAAAGGTGTGTAAATATGCAAATGGTCTCTGGCCTCGAGGCAGTTGCCTTCAACCCCCTTGCTTCTGGGCCTGGTACCTTTACCCTAATCAACAACCTTTGATACTGTCTATCATCAGACGCTACTACTGTGACTGAAGACACAGGACCTATAAATAAATGATTACCTCCCACCTCAGCGACAGATAAAGCTTTGTATATAAATCAATATTTACCTCAGCTGCTCTTCGGCATCCCACAAGCGTCACTCGTTTCACCAGTCTTGTTCAACCTCTACCTTAGCTAATCAGATCAATCAACCTCACTTGCTACAACTATACAGATGACATGTAGATTATTCTAAAATGAGGAGACCCTACAAGAGTCAATAGTTAGATGTTCGGTCTTTAAGGCACTTTACAGTTCCATAGAGACCTTCAAGGGGAAGGCACACGGTAGCTACAAGTGAAATTCCGATGATACAGAAAAGGACACTACTGTTGAACCTAGCACCTTAACTCATCGCATCTGCTAATTAAAAAAGACCACTGGTGGAGCTACATTCTCAGTACAGGTGGAAAACACTCGACCTCCTTGCCAGCAAAGATACGAAATCTTTAAGTCCACCGTAATTTCAGGAAATAAGTAAAAACCTGTTTCTTCCAAAGATAAAAACCACAATAAATAGGTTCCCTGACTTCAAAACTAATTAACAGAACAGAAGAGAATACTTCAGTCAAGCATTCCGAAAGTCATAGAAACACCACCAGTAGAATGCACGAGGGGTGGCTGCACACCGCGTACGGTACATGAGAATAGTGCTCAGACAGCACTGGATTCAACACAATTTGATTCTATCACTGCTGAGTGTAATATTTGCAGGCTGGATGCTAATTATACCCTCTCAGTGATGCCAAAATGTCACAGGACCGTAACCATTACACAGCCAGTTGCAGGCTGAATGGCAAGTATACGGATTACACATGTTGATAAATCACTTGTAGTCCAGCTAAGTATTACCGTAACAGATTGGAACTGCAATTGGACACTGCTTGGAAACCACCGCCAATCCACTGGAACCAAACCACTCAATACCAAAGAGGACATGTGCCTAATGAGAGAAGAGATCTGCCATATGTGGCTGCCATTACAGCTGCCACATTGTCCCTTTGGACTATTTTATTATGAGGCAAAACTGTGACGAGAAAAAACGAATCTCTCTTCGGCCAAATTCTTAACCACAAGAATTATCTTACTGTTTCTTTTGCCACACACGGGCTCTCAGGGTACCAGCAGGAATCGCATCTTGCCAGCCAACAGAGACCAAACACCTTATCCAGTTACCAAAGCAAACACCCATCTCCAGTAACATACCCGTCGAGCTACCCCAAACAGCCTCTACCTTACTGAAATGTACTGATGAAAGGCCAGACCTCTGCTCCGTGATAATATATTGTATTTGCATTTATATAGCGCTTACTACCCCTGACGAGGTATCAACGCTATTTGTTGGCAAGTACCAAGCTACTCTGGAACTTATAATGAATTAGTGGTGAATTAGTATAATGTAATATGATAGTAATTTGAGTGGTGAACATGTTAGTCAGTTATTTGGATAGCGAAAGATAGTGGAGGGTTAGAAGAGGAAAAAGGTTTGTATTTATATAGTGCTTGCTGCCTATCATGAGGTGTTGAAGTGCTTTTCAGTGAGTAGCACGCTACCCCGGAACCCAAACAAGGTGGAGACACAGACACAGACCACACACACACACACACAAGAACTCTCATGGACATGCCGTCAAGTTGTGTGTCAAGCCTGTCACAGACGTTATAACAGGCTTTCAGACCCTCATCCACATACAACACCTGACATTGTGTGTCAGACCTTCATCATTCACACACAACCTCATGCAATTGGCCATTAAGTGTATTATTCCGCCTTCCAGGAACTCCTTCCATTGGAATGTATGAGGGGCAGAGGCGCAACTAGAGCCAAATTTCGGGGAGCTAGGAAAACATTTCGGGGTGGGGGCTGAATCTTTAAGCAATAGGCAGAGTGGAGCTGCAGGTGCTCTTAGAAGGGGTAAAACCACAACAAAGCCTCATTAACATTCAAATGGTCTTTTGAAGACCTTTGAAGTGCTCGGGTGCGGCTGTATGTGCCCGGGAAGCTGTCTCATCCCGGGCTGCCACACACGACGGGGGGGGGGCTGAAGCCAAGCCAAGCCAAGTCCAATGGGCGTTGCACGCCTGATGAGGGGCAATGTTACATCTGAAAAGTATACTTCAATGTCTCTCTATTTGTCACATTTAGTTCTTTATCTTCTATATGTGTTCTGTACAGAAAGCCACAATTTTTTGCTGTTTCCCCCACCTTTGGTAAACCCACTAGGTCAACAGAATTTGTGCATGAAAAGCATGCAGGAGCATTTGTGCATGCTTATATTTGCTTTCGTTAGCTCAGTTAAGCCTTAACTAATGGATTTTGCAGGTGTGTTTTTCTCTCTCTCCTTTGTCAAACAATCACTACTCAGAAGGAAGGCTTGAGGTTGTACTTCGAGACTTTTTTTTACAAGGATGTCCCAAGACTATGTGTCCTGCTTCTCAAAGACATGAAACCAGGCTGTGCATTAGGCCTCTCACAGACAACACTGGGGGCTGTGTTAGGACTTTCAAAGGGTGGTATGTCAGAATTTCGAGTTTTAAATATTGTGTCACCAAAATATTGTAGCAAATACATAAGTGTAAGTGCAAATAGGTAAGTATAGCATTACTCTTCTTAACTCCACTTCTAAGTACCTTGAACTCACTTGCCTTATACCCGCCCGCTCCATCTGTATAATCTCCCCTCGCTACCTGCACAGCCATCCATCTCCAGCTATGCACTCACTGCCCTTTAGATACAGTCACCCCTCTAGCTGCACAGCCACTCCACACATAGTTCAATCACCCTCTCTTGCTGTACATTTACCCCGTCTCTTTCTGCTTCCCCCATATTTTATCTTACATTCATCTCTCTCCTGCTTCCGTCTGCCTTCTCTTGCTGCAGTCACCACTCTCTAGCTGCTCAGTCACCCCCATTGCTGCACAGTCACCCATCTCTTACGGCACAATCACACTTCCATTTCTTCACAGCCCCCCCCCCCCTTCTTGCTTCCCAGTCACCACTCCCTTGCTGTGCATTCACCCTTCTCTAGCAGCAGTCACTCCTATCTCCTCTGGCTGCACAGTCACTCCTCTCTCCTCTGGCTGCACAGTCACTCCTCTCTCCTCTGGCTGCACATCACTCCTCTCTCCTCTGGCTGCACAGTCACTCCTCTCTTTCTTCCCAGTCACATTTCTCTAGCTGCACAGACATCCCCCACTCTTAGTCATCCATCGCTTGATGCACATTTCCCCCTTCTATACATTCACCCCACACTGTAAGTTCACCCCCACACTGTACATCACCCACACGCTCTTGCACAGAGTGCAGTTACAGTCATAAACACATTTGTATGCACAAGCGTACAGACAAAGCACGTACACACACACAGATTTTAGATGAATGCCAACATTTTGGAACAGGACAGTGGAAGATTTTGAAAATAAAATCATGGTAACCGATTTTCTTCTCTGACGACTACTGAAGCAGAATCAGTTTTAGGAGGGAGACAGGTAAAATAAAGCCTGTTTGCCTTTAAAATCTAGAGTCTCCCGCCTGAAACGGGTCTATCCTAAATCATGCGCTTAGCAATTAATTTCATAACTATCTCTTCAGTCCATTCGCCCTCCGGCCATGTTCGCACTAGACAAACCACATAATTAAATCACAGAATTCCCAGGTGTATTATCTTGAATTCGCCTAACTTCGAGAGTATTTAACAAGTTGCGATTTGCTTTAGAACTTCAAAAAACGTTTTCGTAAGGATGAAAGGCTGGCTCCTAGGATGCCGCTCTGCTATTGCAGCCTCATACAAACAGGAGGTGGCACTCCTCGTTAGTGCCGTGCCAAACACAAAACAAATATCACCTTACTGGTGCAGGTCAGGGGTACCGCATTGCTCAGCCTGCAGATCCTTTGCTCTTAAGATATAAAACAGGGCCAGATGGACGTCCTCTAATTATGAGCGATCCAGGGTCCTTGTTCTCCACTGGCTCCAAATTTTCTCCTATGTGATTGGTCACGAGAACTGTAACTTTTGGACATGCCTTATTTGATGCTGTTCCTGGTTTCCACATTGGCCCAGACTCTCTAAGGGCAGGACAGCAGCATTCGGCAGGGCCATCATAGGTAGCGCTCTCGCGCTGTGGATGATGGACAGCCCTGCTCTGCTGAGTTTGAGCTACGTAATTGTTTAATTGGCGGCGCCGACGCAGTCTAAATTTTGCGCACTCAGGCAAAATAAAGCCCTGGGGCCTCATTTATAAGGCTGTGCGTCACATTTATGCCGCCGGTGCGTCACTTTTTGTGACGCACCAGTGGCGTAAAAAATGCGCCTTGTTGCGCCATATTTACAAAGTGACGCATCTAGGTAGATGCGTCACTTTGTAAACCCCTGCGCCACATTATACCTGAGCCAGGTATAATGTATGCAAGGGGGGTGTATTGACGCAAGGAAGGGTCGTAGAAGTGATGCAGTGAAATCTATGATATTTCACTGCGTCACTTTTAGGACGCTGTTGCGTCAAAATCTTGCGCCTGCCTCACAGCAGGCGTAAGACTGATGCAAGCCCTTTCACATGGGGCTTGCCCCATGTGAAAGGACGCATTGCTGGAGTTGCGTCACTTTTGTGACACACTCCAGCAATTGGCCACTTTTGCACTTACAGATACGTCAGAAATACTGACGTATCTGTAACTCCTTGCGACATGATGCGTCATACATTAAATATGATGCATCAGGAATGTCACAAGGAGTGCGCACTGAGAAGTGACGCATCGCTGCTTTCACGCAGCGATGCGTCATTTGTCATAAATGAGGCCCCAAGTTTCTGCACTCCGCCAGGAGAGGTATTTCCCCTCACAAATGGGAAAAGTATTGCCCATTTGTGCGGGGAAATAGCCCAATCTGGCAACACTGTCTGGCAGAGGCCCGGCTGCCGGCCGAGGCTTTCCCCATGATTAATTATGAGTCAGGGGCCCAAGCGTGCATACCAGCACATTAATTAATGACGAGAAGATGCCTTGGTGTGCCCTGCGCACCACCATTTAATCAATGAGGAGGCTGCATGCGCACCATTTAGGCTTGCTGGCTCCACTGACTGTGAGGGGTGGGGGCCCCCTGGAGCATGGGTGGGGCGCACCCGCGGGAGCTGCAGGTGCCTGTGTTACGCCCCTTCCCACAGCGTTCAAAGTGTTCTTTACCGCTGCAGGCTAAAGAAGAGGAGGAAGCTATTTGGTCCTGCTGTTTGTTGTCTGCCCTGGATGAGAACAAGGCCCTCCACACACAGGCTCTGGGTCCTCATGTGCCCCAGGCTCTCCTCAACAACAGCCCTGCCACGTTTATCAGGTCTATACTTTATGAGTTGCTCTAGGCCAGGTTTTCTTTCTTTAAACATTGGGACGTGTAGTCTTGTTTATTCCATTATAAAACTAAAACTACAAATTCCATAATTCAAGAAAAAAAAACTTTATGGGACAAGCTCATCATGCATGGACATGGGAAACCTGGCATTTATGCATTCCTATCCTGCTTGCTGCTTCAAAGCTGTGCTTCACACTGAAAAAGAGAATGATTAATGTACCACCAAGTCTGGTGAAGTTACAAACATAACAAAATGTTATTTAATTATTTTGCATATGTGCGACTTATAGATAACTCGTAAATTAAGTTGTACTGATAGACCAAGTTGACTTTTTACCTCAATGTCAAGGTTCTGTCTTTTTCTGTTTCATGAAATATTTATTAAATATATTCTGATATTAAAAAGTCAGGAACCCAAGCCAAAAAATTAGATATTATTTCAATCCTTGAATTAATTATGTTTATTCCAGACTTCAATTTAGCATAGTTCTTTTTAAGAAGCAGTTGTGAAAGCCTCCTAAGCAAGATCATTTCTATCTGTACAACTCAATCATATGCCAGGATGGGGAGATGAGGTTGCTTGTGTAAATCAATCCACTCCCTGAAACATATCACATTTGAATTTCGGGTGGTATAATCTTCAAAGCCTCTGTCTTGAAGTTTTACAGTTTTGTTAACTTTCACTAACTGTTTTTCCCGTTCTCCATTTTCTAACATTTACTGTTCAAAGATAACATTTGCTGCTTTTAGAATTAATTATGGGTCAGCTAATGGTGACCCATAATGAATCATTTTATACCAGACTTTGCACAGCCAGTCTTGACAAGTAGTATTATTGTCCTTTCGTCGTGTTGGATAAGCTTCTACCATTTTGTGAAAATGCACACAATAACCAGTATTTATCTTAAACCAATGCAGAGGGGCATTTCAATGAAATCCATTTGCATCTGGTTAAAGGGACCTGCGGATATTCCTATATGGCTCATAAAAACGTGTGTTTTTCTGCCTGCTTTCTGTTGGCATACCAAGCAACGGTGGCACAATGTTTAGGCAGTCACTCTAAATTTGGGATTTAACCACATTTGTCAAAAGACGTGCATCATTGCAACTCTTCCTACATGTGCAGGACCATGATAATGTCTAGCCAAAGGTGATAACAAGCTATCAGGTAATACAGGTCTGCCATCAGTGTAAACTCAAACTTCATCTTCTCTTTTTGTACAACCCCCTTGCACCCAACCTTGCTTTTCTACTTCAGTCACTTCTTCCAGTAGTCTTCTGACCTCCTCCCAGGGGCCTCATTTATGAGGCTGTGCGTCACTTTTACGCCGCCGGTGCGTCACTTTTTGTGACGCACCAGTGGCGTAAAAAATGCACCTTGTTGCGCCATATTTACAAAGTGACGCTTCTAGGTAGATGCGTCACTTTGTAAACCCCTGCGCCACATTATACCTGCTCCAGGTATAATGTATGCAAGGGGGGCGTATTGACGCAAGGAATGGTCGTAGAAGTGACGCAGTGAAATCTATGAGATTTCACTGCGTCACTTTTAGGATGCCGTTGCATCAAAATCTTGCGTCTGCCTTACAGCAGGCGTAAGACTGACGCAGGCCCTTTCACATGGGGCTTGCCCCATGTGAAAGGATGCATTGCTGGAGTTGCCCCACTTTTGTGACACACTCAAGCAATGCGTCACTTTTGTGCCTACAGATACGTCAGAAATACTGACGTATCTGTAACTCCTTGCGACATGATGCGTCATATTATAAATATGACCCATCAATCATGACGCAAGGAGTGTGCACTGAGAAGTGACGCATCGCTACTTTCACGCAACGATGCGGCATTTCTCATAAATGAGGCCCCAGGTATCTACAGTTGTCAATAACATATTGCATTTTGTGATGTCTGATGTTTCATGTAATGTATCCTAATTGAAAGTAAGCACATTTAATACACAATCCTTTGCAATCTCATCAGTATATATAATGGTCACATATTCATTGCCTTGTCTGTGTGCCACAAACTTGACTACTGCAATGTGGGCAGGCAAATGTAGGGATCGCAATAGGTTACTTACACTTTCCCCATTTCGGATTGGTGATCCGGAGGAAGTCACAAACCCACTTTGTGACCACAATTGCCCAAAGTCACAACACATAATCAGATTTCAAGCAATGGTTCATCTTGGATGTCAGGAACGGGTTTTGCACACAATTCAGTCACATTAAAACTATCATGTTCAGCTTCATCAACTACGGTTTAATTTCTAGGCAATGGCAACAGAGTTTAATGAATTTAAAACTGTGCATCTTTTAAGAGTCACATTCTCTGCGCTTAAAAGAATCTTCTGACATTTTGTAAGACGACTGTTCGTCAGATACTGTGTCTGAGTATGGGTTGACAGTATATCCACTGAATGGGTTACAAATGCAGTTAATGGATGCCTCATTACTATGCTTTCACACTGCTCAAGACTCACACATGCAGATGCGAATGATTTCAAACATCCTGGTAATGCTGCAGCTACAGGATCAAGAGTCGATGAAAAATAAGTTATAGGCCTGCGACTACTTCCATGCACTTGTGTCAACACTGAAAGAGAAAAGCCTTCTCTTTCACTGCAAGATAACAAAAAGCACTTGTAATCCAACATTCCCAAAGCCAGTGCCACGCAAAGGCATTTATGAAGGCAATCATACAACTGTCATCTAAAGGTACCGGATCAGAAATGATGCCATAACGCTACTTTTTCGCAATTACGCTTAATTTGCAGTGAACATTTGCTGTTAAATGCGCTATTCAACGTATGTGGACATTAGAATGTGATTTACTGTTGTTTGCGATGCTTTGTTTAAATTCACCCTCACGCCAAATATTGACTCGAGTATTGACTCGAGTACTCATTTCATGCTTAAATCTGGTGCGAAATGGTGGATTTGCGTTTTGCATAGTTATGCATAATGTCACGTAATTTAGCCAAAAGTTTGCATAATTATGCAAAAGCAAATTACACAAATTTCACACACCACTAATGACTAGACCAAAGAGGCTTAGGATGGATTGGGCATGTAGGGTGCACTGTAATGCTACATAAACGCATCCATTGCTTAGAACCGAACGGTGGAGATTCTACTTTCTCTCATTCTAATTTGACTTTTTGTGGAGAAGGGTCTAATATTAAGTGACAGGGGAGTATGAATTACCCCAGAACCGATCAAGTTTCTGTCCATCTGTCCCTTTATCTTTATGTCTGTCTCTCCATCCCTCCATTGTTGGTCTTTCTGTGTCGGCTTGTGTGCAGAGTGTGTGTTGCCTGGGACTGTATGAGTCTGTACTTCTCTTTGCATGAGCCTTTCTATATTGGTCTGTGTGCATGATACCTAAATCTCTTCATCTGTGCACTGTGGTGACTCTGTGCATATGTGTGTATAAAGATCCTTCAGAGTGCAAGGGTACTTGTATATATGGTTGTCTGTGCTCTGTTGTGACTGAATGTCTTTTATCCTGTGTGAATCGATGGAAATTGGGCTGGCGGTGTGTTTGCACGGCTAGTGTGCTTGTGTATTTGTGTCTTCAGGTGTGTTGCCTTGTATGTACATGTGTATATAAGTGTGATCAATGACAGTCTGTTTATCAATGTCATGTTACTCTGTGTATAAGCACTATACAAAAGTCAGACATACTGGATTTTCCAAACTTCATGTGGTTCTAAAATAGATATACTCTGATTATGAGATATAAAAATAGGAGTGAAGGGAATTGAAGGAGACAAGAAATGTAAAAGTAAAAAACAAACAAACAAAACAAAAACAAAAATGATGGCAGGAAGGGAAAAGCTATGAACAAATGGCAAGAATGAAAAAATAAGAAAGAAAGGCAAAAGTGGAGAAAGAGAAAGAAAGAAAGAAAGAAAGAAAGAAAGAAAGAGAAAGTAAGAAAGAAAGAAAGAAAGTGATGGACGCGAGAAAAAAGAAAAGGAAGATAAGAGTACGGGGAAGTGAGGAATTGGGAAAGAAAGAAAATCGAGAGTGGGCGAAGGAAAGAAAGATGAAAGTGGAGGAGCAAAGAAAAGATAAAAAGGTGAGTGTGGTGAGAGAGAAAGAAATTAAAAAATCAGCAAGAGATTAATGAGGAAAGGAAACAAGAAACATGGAAGGCGCATTTTAGTTATCTAAATTAGTGTCTGCAAAGCCTTTCTTCAGGAAAGAAGAAAGGCTTGGGGAAGGAGAGAAGGAAGGCAGGACCAGAGGGGGAAGGAAGAGGGATTATTTAATTGCTGCAGAAAAGAAAAATGAAGGAAAGGAGGAGAGAAGGAAGGCAGGAACCGAGAGAAGGAGGCAGTAATCGCGGCAGAAAAACAAATAAAGGACAGGAGGAAGACGAGAAGGAAGTAATGGATATAATGGAAGGAATGAAGGAAAGAGCTGAGGAAAGAGGAATGAAGAAAGAACGTGATGTAGGGGGTGGAGGGAAGAGAGCAAGGTAAGATGGATGTTAGAAAAGAAAGAAAGTAGGACATATGGAAAGAAGGGAGGAATAAAAAAGGTATGAAGGAAGAACGGTGGAAGGAAGGATGGAACAATTGGAGGGTTTGTGGGAGGAAAGAATGAAGAGATGAAGCAAAGATGAATGGAAGGACGCATTAAAAAGCAGAATTAAAAGGGGAGCATAAATGAGTTAGAGTTTTGGGGAAGATGGGGAAATGGAGGGAAGTAAACCTGAAAATGAAGGAAAGAAAAGAAATAGCAGACAAGAAAAAATGGAGCGAGAGAAAACAAGTTAATAGTTAGACATAGTCTTACCAGCGTACCAGCGTGCAGCGTTCACCGAGGGCCGGGCTTTGCTCCGCCGAACTCAGCTGCAGCACCAGCAGCAGAGGGCCGGGCTTTGCTCCGCCTGCTGTCCGGCCGGGCTTGGCTCCGCCGGGTCCCTCCCACCCCGTGACCAGCAGCAGTGACGCCTCTGAGCAGCCCCGGGAGGCGCATAAAGGCACCGCCGGTGCAGAGTCCTGTGGTGTAGTCTTACCAGCGTACCAGCGTGCAGCGTTCACCGAGGGCCGGGCTTTGCTCCGCCGAACTCAGCCGCAGCACCAGCAGCAGAGACCGGGCTTTGCTCCGCCTGCTCCCCGGCTGGGCTTGGCTCCGCCGGGTCCCTCCCACCCCGTGACCAGCAGCAGTGACGCCTCTGAGCAGCGCCAGGAGGCGCATAAAAGCACCGCCGGTGCAGAGTCCTGTGGGGTAGTCTTACCAGAGTACCAGCGTGCAGCGTTCACCGAGGGCTGGGCTTTGCTCCGCCGAACTCAGCCGCAGCACCAGCAGCAGAAGGCCGGGCTGTGCTCCGCCTGCTCCCCGGCCGAGCTTGGCTCCGCCGGGTCCCTCCCACGCCGTGACCAGCAGCAGTGACGCCTCTGAGCAGCGCCAGGAGGCGCATAAAGGCACCGCCGGTCCCTCGTCCGCGGGACGCGCGCGGCGCACGCCGGGAGAAGCCCGGGACAAGGGCGTGGCCGTCCGTGGCAGACCGAGGCTGGGCTGGGCCACGTATTTTGGCTCTTCTTTCCCTGCATTCTTCTAAACTGTGAGACTTATAACCTACATTTTTATGTATTGTGGTCCCTGTCTGATGCAATTGAAGTAGAAGCAACTTTTGGTGATCCTTGCCTGTTGTAACAGTATCCGTGTTACAAACATTTCATTTCAGGATGTGAAAACTGTTTAATTGTTGAACTATCCACCCTGGATAATATCAAGATTTTATTTATTAATTTTTACAATTCTAATGCAAATGAGTGCACTGGTTATAATTTGGATGTACTGGAAACATTTTTTTCAGTTTATAGCGTAAATGTGAATACTTTTGAAATAATATTTCTTGGGGATTTTAATATTCACCCCTGCAACTTACCGTGTGCCAGTATAGAAGAAGAAGGCCCTCCTTACTCTTCACCTATCCACCTGGACCATTCTAGACGGGGGAGTACCTAGAAAACTTCCTGGCTAGATGGAATCTATACGAGTCGGGTTGCGGGGATGGTGGATGTAGGTCCCCTACATTCAAGGGAATAGATGATGGTACTATCATTGATTATATCTTTATGTCTTCTTTTTTGCTGTGTAAGGTTTTAATATATAAAACTGAGGTCTCGGTCTTTAGTGACCATAATCCGGTGTTCATGGAAATAATGTCTATGGACTTATTTTCCATGAAAACGGTGACACACAAAGGTGGCCTAAATGTGATCGTTAAAGATCAAGGACGTAGGCTAAAATGGACAAATATAGTCCCTGAAACCTTTTTATTAGAGGTAATGGACACAGTTGAGGATGAGGTGGCCGTATGCTTAGCAAATCAGGTGCAAAATAAAGAAGTGGTTCTTGCCTTTGATAACATCTGTAGAGAAATTAACCAAAGTTTACTTGCTGGCCCAAGACAGAAGATGCATTATGGCAAGAGATGGTTTAATAAAATATGCACCAAGGCACACAGCGAACTACTAAGAGCCCTGAAGGCCGCTCCAAAAGATCGAACCCAAATAGCTAGTTTAAGAACTGCGTATAAAAAAGCTATCTTAGAGAGAAAAAAAAGAGTTGAAAGATGACGCTTGGGCTCAATTACTTGACCCGGACACCCTAAAAAATAGTGGATTATTCTGGAAAATTGTAAACCAACCATTATTCTCGGGTGAGGGGAACTCCCCACTTGAGGCTAACATTCCAGATGAGGGCTGGATAAAACATTTTGGTAAAATATATTCTGACCCTAGTAATGAAACACAGATGCGGGACACCACTTTCAACACCCAGGGTTCCATTGTAACCTTCGAGGTCTCAGAATTGGAAAGAACAATAGATTTGACCCTAAAAAACAAGGCTCCAGGACCTGATGGGGTCCCTGCAGATGTTTTTAAATGCGCACCAAAATTTTGGTCAAAGATCTTGTGTAATGTTTTTAATGTTCTAACCCATGATAACATACCGGCCTCATGGAAAAAATTGATCATCATCCCTGTCTACAAGAAGGGAAATAGGCAGGACCCCTCCTGTTACAGACCCATTTCTTTAATTGACTCCTCAGTCAAAATTCTGGGACGGGTCATTTTGTTTAAATTGAACGAATGGGTGAACGATAGAGGGGTTCTATCAAATGTGCAATATGGGTTTAGACCAAAGAGGAGTACACTAGATCAATGTCTTAATTTGCATCTGCTATTGGATAAATATACCAAGGCCAAGGAGGGGTCCATGTACCTGGGGTTCATGGACCTCTCGTCAGCTTTTGACCTTGTAAACCAATCAAAGCTGTGGAAAATTCTACTCAACATGGGTCTTGACAGGGCTTTAGTTAACCTTCTGGCGGACTTACATTCTGGGTTACTAGCTTCCGTCAGGGTCACTTCGGAGGGCTGCTGTTCTAGTCATTTTAACTCAGAAAGGGGGAGCAGGCAAGGGTGCATCCTGGCTCCCCTTCTATTCACGATATATATATAAATGCTCTGGAACCCGCACTAAAGGAGGCCACCCTTGACATTCCACGTATAGGTAAACTTGGTATACCAGTTCTCCTATACGCGGATGATGCGGTCCTTCTTTCGCGGACTGGGTTTGGATTACATCGCCTCCTGGACGTTTTTGAGAACTTTATGGGTTCCCTGGACCTTAAAATAAATGCCAAGAAGTCCCTGATTATGATAATGGGAAGGTGCTCTAGGAAGAAGTATCCTAAAACCTTTACTTGTGGAAAAGAAGAACTTTGTAGAGTACCTACATTCCCCTATCTGGGGATTACTTTTGATGAGAGAGGGAACTGGGGACCGCAGTTAAAAAAAGAAACATTTCCCTGGCAAGAACCTCCTCTGCTCTCCAGGCTTTCTCGAAAAAATTGGGGGCCAGGCCAATAGTAGCATTAATGAAAATCTACAAAGCAAAATGCCTCGCAGTGGCTACTTACGGTAGTTCAATTTGGGGATACGGGTCCCCGGATTGTTTACAGATTACCGAAAACAAATTCTTGAGATCTGTCCTTTCTGTGCCACAGTCTACACCCTCATATACCATTCATACTGAACTTGGGGTAGGCTTTATTTCAGATATGATAAAAATGGCCCCTCTAATAGCATGGATGAGGCATGGCTAAATCAGGAAATTCCCTTGAATAATATCATTTTGAAAGATTGCTTACAACTAGATAAAAATAATAAAATTCAGTGGCTGACATACATTAAAAATAGTTTTGTCAAGTTAGGGAGACCAGAGCTCTTTTCCTCTCCAGAGTCAATAACATCAAAGGACATTGCACTAACAAAAGGGTGCAATGGGAGAAATGCTAAGCCTGGAGAGAGAACAACTGGAATTAAAAAAACCTACTGTGAGGACTAACCTCATTATATCCAGCCAAGAAGGACCTGCAATTTATCTAAATATTGTGACTCGACCATATCATAGGTTCCTTCTAACTCGATTCTGTTTTAATATGATTCATTTGAACCTTGGATATTTCCCCAATTGGAGTACCCCTGAAAATGCAATGCTGTGTTCCTGTGATAACTTTTCCACTCAGAACACAATGTATTTTTTTATGTTCTGTGGTCATTACACGGCATTAAGGGTGAAATTCTTGGTCCCTATTTTAAAGGAGGCTGGGTTTTTGCAGGTTAAGCCAGCTCTTTTGTATCTGCAATTATTGCAGACCCCTAGGATCATGTTCCACATTGCTAGTTTCTTAGTGGGTGCTGTTAGGATTAAGAACAAGAATATGAATGACAACTTTTAAATGTTATGAAATGAATTGGGATGAAATTGAGTATAATGTTTGCACTATGAAACGGTAATTAGGGAAACTATATTGTAATGTTGTTTTGTACCTTTTATATCATGACCTTATTTTATGAATTTTTAAGGAAATTTTTAAAGGTTTTGATATATTTTTACTGTGTACAATTAATTCTGTTTTTAGCATGTATGTTTAATGTATTGCATTTTATGTAACTTTTGTATAGTACTATTGTCTTTTTATGATATTGATTTATCGAAATAAAGTTTCCTGACTGACTGACTGACATTGTTAATGCCCCACATTTACAGAAATGAATTAGCTTCTAAAAACCTAAACCATTAAATGCTTTTTCTTTTTTTCAGTCAATCTAGGCAGCGTGCAAATGGAAGAAGAAATTATGAATGCCAGCCTGTGGGGCGGCTGCTGGTGAGTTTATTGTCTGCTGTTCTTTCACACTCTACAGCCACCTTTTCTTCTACCTTTACAGTCTGGAACAGATTTACTCCTTAGCTATTGTTTTGTTTTTGGGGCCCCTGGGCTAGGCTCATTGCTAGCTATTATACTGCAACCTAAATGAATTTAACAAAGCTTCTAACACGAGTATCACAAAAGTAAAAGCCAAATGCGCTTGAACGGTATATTTCCTGACTGTTGCCGCATCCCCTCACAATTTATTCAAACTTTATATTTATGTATAATAATATAGCCCGCCAGGGAGACTCTCTGGTCCTCATGAAGAAATGCTGGTTATTTGCTGCTGCTAACACTGCACATACTAAATGGAGATATCTCGGATGAGTTGAGTTGTTTAACTGGAGTGGTATTAAAACATCTCAATTTCTGCAACTCAGAACAGGGATAATGTCATCATGCTGCATCTAGTGGATACCAATGGCAGTAGCGGCCGGTATCGAAGGAGAGGGTCGGGGAGTGGGGGAATACACAACGACAACAACAAAAACGGGAAAAAAAAGAAAAAAGATACCAGCCCCTTCCTGCAGCCCGCCACATCCCCGGTGTTCTCCTCTTGTGGCTCCACTTCAGGCACAGGCTCCCAGCCCCCTGTGGCCAATCCTGAAGCCGCTTTCATGAGAGCAGCTTCAGGATTGGTCTGAGTGCCTAGGATTTTAACTTTCAGGGAGACTGGGAGCCTCTGCCTTGCTGTCTGAAACCCAGCAAACAGAGCTGTGTTGGGGAGAGCCTCTGTCATTGTTTTGACACCCTGAGACGGTCAGCCAAACATTGATGCGCACTCACTCTCTTCTGCCTATCATCCCCCTAATCCCGCCCTCAAGAGTCAGCCTGGAAACACAATCAAACCATAATAAACCGGAGTTTTTATCATTAAAAAAATAATAATTCACGCTGCTGGCACCAAGGGGGACCCTCCTCCGCCATAGCGGTGGAGCTGCCGCTGACCAATGGGAATATTTATCAAATGTTCAGCAGTGCAGAGCAGCAACATAGCTGCCAAGGTTTCAGATTGCCATGTGTGACATTTTCATAATTTTACAGTAGTTATGAGTGACATTTCAATGAATATGAGTGACACTGTCTAGCGAGCAATATCAAGGAATGAAGATGAGGGAAACATAAATATCAGAAATTACACCTATATGAGCTACGAAAAACCAAGTTAAACTGCTGCAAAGCATAAGAAAAGTGAACGACTTCCATCCATCAGACTCTAGGCAAGATTGCACACAATAGTTAAAACAGATTACAAAGACCTTCATAATTTAATTATAATCATCTGAGTGACTCATATACTCACAACTGCCGCCAGCGACATGGGCAGTAAGCGCGGCTGCATTGGAAAGCTGAAAGTGGGTGACACGCATTTAGGTGTGACCAATTAAATGGCACAGCTGTAATTTAGGAGGAAGGCACCGTGATTGATATGTGTTGTGTCTTTATCCCTATAACGACAAACACTATATATGTTCATCAAGGAGCTTTATTCTGTGCTTCTTGGTCTGTCCCTGTCCCTACTCTAACTGCGCCTTTCCTGTCTCCGCTCCTCCTGTTCCTCTGGCCCCTTAGCTCCGCCCACTCCCAACTACTAGTCTGCATCACAATATTACATCTCCCCCTTGTTAACGAAGTGAACTTAGCGTCCAACATATTTGTAGTTCCTTAGCGTCCAACATATTTATAGTTCCTCGATCAGCCACACGAGTTCGCGGGCCGTTCATTTGAGCTATGGAGACGCATCTCCGTTTCCGTTGTGTGGCTTTCTGTCACCTTGCTGAGAGCATCCTTTCCTGCAAGAGTGCATTTTTGCAATTGCAGGACATCTCGCGTGAACTGCGCATGCTCAGATTCGTGGTGATCTTCAATCAGCTTCTGTGTGATCCGCTCACCTTCAGGGTCTGAGGTGACTGTGAAGGGCTCAGCTTGATATCGGCAGACTGTCTTCCTTTGTGACTCTTGTTCAATTGATGTTCGATCACCTTTCTGAGGGGATGTTGTTCTGCTTCTTTTCCGAGCACCCGCATGTACTTTTACTTCTTTTTGTCTTGTCCGGTTAGGGGCAACACTGCCCTCCTGTTCAGAGTCATGTAGGCCAGACCGTAAGGCGCTATCTGAAGAGATCGTCTTGGTTTGGTTTGGGGACTCAATTGCACCCTCTGGTTGTCTCATTCACTCCCGCTCGCGTTTGGGACTGGTGAACCCTTGGATCATCTGGGCACATGTATGTTTCTCTCTCATCCAATGATGATCTGTCTCTAGTGACACGCCTGGCTTTCCTTGCAGATTGACTGGCTGGTCCTTTTCCATCCGGTGAGCAATCTCTACTCTCTCTGTTTTCCTTTTGCTGGCCCTTTGAGTCAGCCTCGCCGTCCCCATCAGGGGTGACGGTGTATTATTTATGTCTTGAGACACCTGTGACTGACATGACAAGTTGTCTTGTGAAGTGATTGAGTATTCAGAGACATTGGGGTGAGACATGTTGCTCTTGATGGGAAGGATGTCCCTTGGTTCTCTGGTGTGCTCGGGTGGTTGATGCCATGGCTGTTGTCGGGACCATGACTCGGTCAACTCGAGGGATCGAGCAGACCTGCTTTCTGAATTGGAAGAGTCTTTGGTTGCTTTCCTTTGAGAACGTTCCTTTGAGTGTGTCTTGAATGGTAAATTTCTGAAATAGGTAAGCCGTGACGGGCTGCTCCTAGAGTCTGAAGTTTCTTTGGGACATTTCTCTGGGTACCTTTCTCGAAATGGCTTTGATGTCATCTCACTGGAGAGGATGTTTGATAGCCACATGTTTATGTCTTGTGTTTGTTCCCAGGGTGCTTCATATTTGCTTCCCTCACATGATGGTAATGACCTCCTCTCAGTTTCCTCGTTCTCTCGGATGTCATGGATGTGTTTGTCTTCCCCTTTCCGGTGTCTGAGTGAATCAGTCCATCTTATGCGGTTGGCTTCTTCTTCCCGCTTGCTTTGTGCACTGACAGCTGTGCTATGGGTGTGATGTGTTCTACTGCTTGATGCTTCCTCGGACGCATCTACAGAATTTGGCGAATAGCGGGATGCTCTGGGGTGCTCGTGTGACAACTTCCAGTGTTGACATGATTGGTCCCATCTTCTATAGTTTGTTCTTCTTGCCCGCTCGTTGGGCAGGCTGCTACTTTGTCCATGGGTGCGATCTGTCCCACTTGACGCTTCTTCCTCTTCAGAATAGTTTGTGCTGTACTTTGAATGACTCCTTGAGGTTAAATAACTCCTTGAGGTTGTGTCAGTGAGACTGTCACAATCCTGGATTGTCCTGGTCTTTTGTATAGTTGACTCGAAGTATTCCATGTCACTTTGTCTCTCCCTCTGTCTTATCTCTGGTCTACCTTCACCCTTCCTCTTTCTGGTTTTGTTTGTTTCTTGGGTTTTGTTCCCAGACATGGGATATCTCTTTCCTGGTATCTTGGTGTCTCACATTCGGGTGCAACTCTCTTGATATGTCTCCTGCTTTGACCCTCACTCCAACTTCGGCCTTTCAAATTATTTCCTTTAGCGAACAATGCCCTTGAAGGATCTTGCGCTTCGTGTTAGAATTTGAACAGCCTTCGATGATCCGGAGCCGAACTGCTTCCTTATTTGTAAATGTGTTGAACTGGCAGCATTGTACCAGACTTTGCAACCGGGTGATGAATTTTGGAAATGGTTCTCCTGGTTCCTGCTGTGCTGTGTTGAAAGCGATGTGATCATGATCCACGTCTGCCTGTGCGTGAAAATTGGCACGTAGTTTCTTTTGGAGTCTTTTATAGGTCTCTGTGTCCTTTTCAGGAAATGTTCTGACTAAGCGTCGGCCCTCATGGCCAACCAGCTGGAGGAGTAGTATCAGACATTTTCTATCTCTTCGCTCACCAGTTGCTTCAAGAAAGTCATCCAGTGATTCCAGCCACCGGTTCCTTTTGGGACCCAGACTCCTAGTGTCAGTCTGTGTCACTGGGGGCGGCACTTCAATGCAGGGATTGGACAGTTGGGTTACTTCTCCCAACGCCATGAGATAGGAAGATTCTGATCTGTTATAGGCACAGGACTGATCACTTTCTTTCCCGTCTTCTTTGCTGACTCACTTAAGCCGAGATCCTTGGTCTGGTCATTTGCTTTGATGTTGGTAAGCTTTGCAACTATCTCGGTATGCGCCAGTGAGTGAAACTTGGATTTCTTGAGTTCAGAATGGCCACCACTCAGCTACACTATGCGTAATTCGTGGCTCCCTTTCCTTAGGGTCGCATGCTAGCTGCAGGTGGTTGAATGACTCTTTCGCGATGATGACTGGCACATTGACATCTTGTTCATTCATGCGTCTCTTCTGGACTAGTACAGGTCCTCCACTCGCTTCCTTGATGAGAGAAAGCTTCCTCGACATTCATCTGCTCATGCTTCTAGATCATTTATTTTATTAACCTCTGTTGCTTTTGAATTGTTTGTCTTCACATAGTGCTGAACGTTTACTTTGGCACTTGCCTTTGCTTGTGTTCATTGGCCCTTTGTTCCTTTCACTTCATGTTGCTTGTATTCGTGTTTGTTTACAGTCAGTGCGATCCTCACTTGTTTCTGGTACTGCCTTCCCCAGTTCTGCCCTCTTCGGGGTCTTCTGCAGGACTGCCTTCTGCTGGGTCTTCTGCAATTCTGCCCTCTTCGGGGTCTTCAGCGATTCTGCCTTCTTCTGGGTTTTCTGCAGTTCTGCCCTCTTCGGGGTCTTCTGTAGGGCTGCCCTCTTCAGGTCCTCTGCAATTCTGCACCCTTCGGTTTGTGCTCAACGTTGTCTTTATCTGTCTCCGGCATTTTGCTTGTGCTTATTTCATTTGGCTGATGCGTATTCCTTCATTCGCCAATGCTTGTTTTGCATTTACCAATGCTTGTTTGTTTGGAGAAGTGTGGCTCACTGGTTAGAGCAGGCAGACCCTGAAGCAGAGGTCAGACCCGGGACCAGGGTTCGATTCCCGACGCGGCAGGGTGTTGAGCTCAAATGTCCACAGACTCGATAATTCTCGCTTCGGTGCTTGACCTAATCATGGGTTCACACTCTGCAACTCTGGGCATTAAGCATGCTTAATCTCCACAACGGCCCCCCGCGGCGGGAACCCTGGCTTTCACCTTGGGGATGCCCTGTAGGGGCTATCTCACAGGGAAAAACCAGGACGGGTTCCCAAGGCAAGCGCGGGATACTCCTTCGGGGGTCGATTCTGGTGCTATATAAGAAATATAATAATTTCCCGTTGGTCTTCGCCAATGCCTGCTTGGTCTTTGCCAATGCTTGTTTTGCATTTACCAATGCTTGTTAGCTTGCTCATTGCTTTTGCCAGTGCTTGTTTTGCATGTATCAATGCTTGTTTTGCATGTACCAATGTTTATTTCTTAATATCTGACACTGCCTGACCTCAAAATGGCCGCTTGCAATCCACACCTAGGGGATGTCCTGATAGTTGCCTGATTTCAAGATGGCCGCCGTTACTGAACTCTCAGCTCACATGAGACTTCATCTCCATTCATTCTCTCGAGGCTGAATCTTTCCCCAGGACTCACCGGCAGCTGGTCTTAGAGGCGATGGGGCTTCTTCACTGCCTCTCACTTTCCTGTGTTGCTGCAGCATCCAGGTAAGATCGGGGTGGGCTCCCGACTTACTTTCTTCAGTCGCGGTCTATCTCGGCCGCCGCATGCCAAACCTCACGCATCCGGGGTGGGCTCCCAATTATGGCGCAGAGTAGCGCTCGTCGTTCAGGATACTTCCACGAGTCCTGGGCAGCACCGCAGACGCTCCTTGGTCACCGGAGCGGTAGGCAGAGTCGGGGTGGGCCGACTTGCACGCATCATGGGTGAGCCGCGTTTTGGCACGAACCAGCGCACTGATGGCGTTTTCTTCCTCGGGGCTCTCTGCGACTAACGGATCGCGGAGCAGGGGCAACTACCGCTAGCCTCTTCATCTGGGCGGCGGCCTCGTGTTTCAACAGCTTTTTTTCCTCCTTTCACGCTGCAGGGGACGGGACGCTTCTTCAGGGGTTCTGTGGGTGGCAAACTGCACCATCCCACCCTCGTCCCCAGTTGTTGTGTCTTTATCCCAATAACGACAAACACTATATATGTTCATCAAGGAGCTTTATTCTGTGCTTCTTGGTCTCTCCCTGTCCCTACTCTAACTGCGCCTTTCCTGTCTCCACTCCTCCTCTTCCTCAGGCCCCTTAGCTCCGCCCACTCCCAACTAATAGACTGCATCACAATATTACATCATGATCCACACATTACACATACAACTAGGTGAGCAGTCCAATTATATTCATCACTGCACATTTCCATTAGTTTAAATGGTCGCAATTCCATGCATTTTAGGAAGCCGCCCTAGTAAATTGAAATTAATCTGTGCCATTTATTGAACGCCGTGAATAAAACGGACACAGCCTACGCTATTGAATAATACCCTCTAATAAATATTTGTTTCCTGTGGGAGGGGGTTTACTGTGCTAGCTGATCTGACTGAGGGTTTCTGTATTGAGTACGTAAAGGATCAACCTTCATGGGCTGCTTCTGATTTTTAATTTACCCTGCTTTTGAGGAAGAGACACCTGCCATTGTGAAGAAACAGGGTGAATTCCTTTAGCAAGAAATAAAACAGGCAACAAGCCGCTAGAGCCCCACTCTCTCAAGGCTCCACAGAGGAGAGACACCCAAGATGCAGCGGAACACAGGGGTGACAACAATCTAAAATAAACACTGACCTGACTCATAACACGAACGGTGGTAATTGGCGTGCCCAGTTGTCGGCGGACACATGCAACAACTGCTGAGTTATTAACTTAAACTTGGACTGGCAAGTAGTTGACAGAGAGAGTCCGAGTCTCCGTCCCTGCCTGCACTTCAGATTCCCCCGCCGCTTTTACCTACTTCCTCTGAGTCCGGACGTGACATCAGTGTTCTAACTAGCTGATCTTCCTCGTCGGTTTCGTCTTCCCCTAAGTCAGAGGGGGGAGAGTACAAATTAAAAATTTGCAAACATACGTGACAAGACTTTTCTATTCTATTAAGAACACGGAGGCGAAGATTATGCTTTCTCATTTCTTTACTAGAAATGCTCAGCAGCCAATCACAGTACAGTAAAGAAAAAACCAACTACATTTCCCATGAATACTCTGGGTAACCATAGAGTATGACACTATAAAAGGAACCATAGAGAAGAACACCTCCTCTTTCTTTGTCCATAATAAAACAGTCCAATTGAAGAAAACATCGCAGTCTCAAATGAAACCCTGGATTAACGAACATCATGATGCAGCCGTCCACTGGAAATGCAGAAGTGAGGCATGCAGCAACTGAAGAACCTCCGGGACGAGCAACATGCAACAGACAACAGGCAAAAGGAAGAACGCACAGCAAGCACGTCATTTAGGATCTGAACCTGAAAAGCAAAGCAGAGCCGTAATACACAATACCCACCATGGATCAAACATCAGAACCAAATAGGGAGGGGGGTGAGAATGGTAAGAAATGAAATAAAACAATGCATAAAACAATTGCATACAAAGCAATATATCAAATAGTAGAAAAATGCAAGCAGATAACCCGGGTGGGATAATCTTTGCCTCTGTGTCCTTAATAGATTTGAAAATTCTTGTCACGTTTTTTTTGCACATTTTTAATTCTATGGCAGGATCGGAGGCTCCGAATATGCTTGTTCAAAGCTGAGCCACCACAACAGAAGTAATATCAACAATAGGTTTAAAATAGAATGTCTTAACCCCTTCGCTGCGGCGGCAATTCCGCCGCAGCGCTAGGGGGGGGGGCGAGCGGCGCTCGCATGCTCGTGACAGAGCCGCTCCGTCACGAGCCGCGGTTGTGCGGTGCTCATGACGGAGCGGTTCCGTCATGGCCCCGCCCGCTCAATAGAACGCACCGCGCAGGCGCGAATCAGCGCTGCGCAGGCGCGGCGGCAGGGCCATGACGGAACCGCTCCGTCATGAGCACAGCGCAACCGCGGCTCATGATGGAGTGGCTCCGTCATGAGCATGGAACCGGTTAAACACAGAGTCCGAAGACCAATCAGCGGCCTTCATGATATCATGAAGACTCACACCCATAGAAAAAGCCTTAGAAGCTATAGCCCCCGTGCGGAATGCGCACCAAAGATGGAAACATCAATGCCGGCTTCCAGCATGAGCCAACGTACCCCTCTTGCTAACGTAGCAGGAGTCACATGCCAAAAAGGCTTTTGTAAGGCAATCAACAATTGACCATGCACATCCTGTCGAAAAGGAGCAGTACTCACCTCATAATCTTTTATGCATTGAACCACACACAGTTGTGGAAAAGAAGGATATGTTACGGAAGACGTATTGCTTTTGGTGCGTCTGGCGATAGTAAAAGTAACACCATCAGGCGAAAAAGAACGACCAGCAAGGTCCAGAGCCCGAACATCGGAGACACGTTTGCACGAGACCAAACAAAGTAACATCGTCAATTTAGCAGAGAGTTGCTTGCGAGACATCAAATAGTTGGAAGGCCGAGATTCCAAGAAACAACAGAAACATCCCATAAAGCCACATATTTCGGACAGGGCGGTTTGACCAGCCGTATACCTCTAAGTAACTTAGAGACCAAAGGATGTTCCCCAACAGGCTTACCATCGATAGAGATGTGCCCAGCAGAATTGGCAGAACGAAAATTATTGACAGTTCTATAAGCCAGACCTGAAGAAGCAATGGAGGCCAGAAAATTGATAATCAAAGCGACATCCGATGAAGCAGGATCCACCTCCCATTGTGAACACCAATCACACCACCATTTCCATGCTGACGCATAACATTTGTGTGTGCTGGGGGACCAAGCTTCGCTGATAAATTTGGCAGCGTCTCTAGAAAGGCCCGGGATTTGCCAGGGTTCTCCGAAATCCACCACGCCACTAGAAGGAGCTGACCTGACTGAATCAGGGGGTGCGTATTGAGGAGAGGGTCCAGTAACAGGTTCAATTTGAGGGGAAGAAGGAGAGGCGTCAAACAACTCATCTCCAGAAGAACTGGGAACCAAGGCTGAGCCCTCCAAAGAGGAGTGATCAGAATGAGCTCCGACTGAAAATGCTTTGTGTGAGCCAAGACCCTGGGAATCTTTATGAACGGGGGAAACGCATAGCAAAGGAGAGGAGGCCAGGCCTAGAGAAACTTATCCCTGGCTAGGGCTTCTGGATCCGGACGCCAGCTGAAAAACTGGGGAAGCTGTGTGTTGAGGCGAGAGGTGAAAGGCGAACAGATCGATCTGACAACGACCCCAAATCCGGGACAGAAGCCGGAACACACGAGGATGAAGCCCCCAATCGCTGAAATCCCTCAAATGACGGGAGTTCCAGTCGGCTATCCGATTGTCGCGGCCGGGAAGGTATTCTGCAATAACAGTGATCTGACGCTGCAGACACAGATGCCAAAAATCCTTCGCAATCTCTGCTAGAAGTCTGGACTTCGTCCCCCCCAGCTTGTTGATATACCGGACCGCTGAGACATTATCCATGCGGAGGAGAATGCAACAATTTGTCATCTGGGGGGGCTAGACAACGAATCGCAAAGGAGCCCGCCAGAAGCTCCAAGCAATTGATATGAAGGGACAGTTCCACCGGGGACCATCGGCCTCCCATCGACATCGGACCGCAACAGGCTCCCCAAGCCCACAGACTGGCATCTGATTCTATCACCGGATCCGGAGACTTCCTGAACAGGGCACGGCCATTCCACGACTCCATGTGCTCCAACCACCATAACATCTCCCACCTCGCGTCCTCCGACATAGGAACCTGATCTAAATAGCGGAGGCCCTTGCGGAGATGCTCGATCTTGAGACACTGAAGTGCCCAATAATGTAACGGGCCTGAAAATATCGCCTGAATCGAAGAAGCTAGGAGACCCACAATCCGAGCCACCGATCTCAATGATACACTCTGTCTGGATAAAACCAACCTCAACTCCCTCTTGATTGACCTGATCTTCTGATTGGGCAGGAGGAGTTGACAGGAGACCGATTCGACCAGGAAACCAAAGGAAGTCTATTGACTGAGAGGGAGTGAAAACAGATTTCTGAGGATTCACCAGAAACCCTAGAGATTGTAACAGATCGATTGACCAATCCAAATGAGTCTGTAAGAGGAGAGGACCTTGAGCCAAAATGAGAATATCGTCAAGATATATACTCGACGAACGCCGCGGGCACGTAAGGACTCCACTACGGGCCTCAGAAGATTCCCGAAGCACCACGGTGCTGACGAGAGGCCGAAGGAGAGAACCGTGTATTCTAACCAAGTTCCGAGCCATTGGAACTGAAGGAACTGTCGATGAGGGCCGTAAATCGGAACCGACAAATAGGCATCCTTCAGATCGAGGCGGACCATCCAGTCCCCCCCGTTGAACTCTCTGAGATTGAGAACCAAGCGAGAGCCGCCCCCCTTTTTCTGAACCAGAAACACAGTGCTGACGAAGCCCTGAGGATGACGAGAGGTCCGAACTATGGCCCCTTTGGCCAGAAGAGACTCGATTTCCGCTGAAATTAACTCTTGATCTTGTTGGGAAAAAACCAGGGGCGTAGGAGGATGGGGTTGATGGGGACACCCGTAAAACTCTATCTTGTAACCCTGTACCGTCTCCAACACCCAAGCATCGCTCGAGAGCAAGCGCCAATTGGGGAGAAAAAAACGGATCCTGACCCCCAAAACAACCTCCGAGGCTAGAACTAAGCTCACCTGAGTTGTAGGAGTCTTGACGTTCGCCTTGATGGCCACCGTAGTGAGAATTTTTGAATTGTCCTCTCCCTTTCCTGGAGGGGTAGAAGGAGGACTTGTTGGTGTTGTAGGAATCTTGTCCACCATCTCTCTGGGACTGAGAACCACGTTGGTTTTGTTGGTTGTTGCTGCGGCTGAACGACTGTCCCCGTCGTCCGGCCCTGCCAAACACTGGATGGAAGGCCCTGTGAAGCGAAGACTGTGCCTTATCAAGCCCACTGAAGGTGGATACGAACTTGGTCAACTCCTTGAGAAAAGGCAGTTCAAACAATAAGCCCTGAGCCAGGGAACCTGATTCAGATGAGGCCAACTCTTGAAGCTTTGGGTCCAATTTCAGTAAAATAGAGCGACGACGCTCATAGGAAAGCGCACAGTTCGCATTGCCTAAGAGACAAATGGCCCTCTGGGACCAACCAACCAATTCGTCTGGATCAATGAGAGCTACAGATTCCTTCGCACAAAAGCCCAAGTCTAAAATCTTAGTGAGGGGCCCCAGGAGGTCTTACATCTTATCTTGACAAGTACGCCATGACATGTCTATGCCCTTCTCTGGATCCTTGGCATACTTCTTGAGATACGTTCCTATCATCGGATCCACTTCTGGCGTATGTGCCAATTTATCGGCCAGGTCAGGACGCAGGCATTCAGATCTAAGACGAGCTTGCACTTCCTTGTCGAAAGGCTGGCGAATATGCGTCTGCACATAGTCCGCCACCTCGGAAGAAGGCAGCCAAGAAGAGGAATTAGGATGAATAATATCCAATGGATCGAAGGTCAGCAATTGGGGATGAGAGGGATCATCCACAAAATGCTCCTTACAAGCCTTTTTTAGAAGGAGGAGGAATGGTGGGACCAGAGGACGAGGAATCAGAGGAAGTATCACCATCATCAGTCTGGAAGGCAGGCGACGCGTGCGCCGATTTAACAGCCTTACCAGAAGCCTGTTCAGAAGCCAGAGACTTTGCAAGTTTAGCAAAATCCGACCTGTGCGGATTCTTTGGAAACTTAGAAGAGCGCCCTGATGAAGTTGGCAACCAACCCTGTTGCGTCGCGTATCCATACAGGTGGCGCTTCAAAGGTGCAATGGCGCAAACCAAAGCCGTATTCACGGAATGCTGGACACCTAGATCAAGAGCCTCCACCAAGTCCTGCTCCATAGAGCCAGAGGCCTCCTCATCATCATAGTAAGCGTCTTCCTCATAGTAATCTTCCATTATCACAGTGTAATAAAGATACCGCCCACAAGAGGAAGGGAAAAAAATTATATATAAATGCCACAGGCAAATGCAGGGGAAGTGGGAACCCCAAAGCAAGCCAAGCAAAGGCAGGCAGACCACTTGACAAGGCAAAAGAAATTAAGCGTGGAGGGAGGGCCTGCTGTGTAACAACTGCCACTCTAGGCAAAGCCTATGAAGGATTTTACTGCCTAAATTTTGATAAATAAAGGCATCAAAGGGGACTAAAGCAAGTAAATGCAGGCTGTGGGCACGAGCGTAGAGAGAAAACGCGGCTCAGGCGTGTCAGGCTCTGTGAGAACACGGAAGTAAACAAAAGAGACTGTCGCGCATGCGCGCTAACAGCCGCCCGCAATACTGAAAGAAAGGAGAGGTGCGTGTGAGCAGTGCACGCAGCCTCTCAGTTCCCGATACTCCCACCCCACAGAAGAGCGAAGCGATGCGGGCGCAACATGCCCGAATCAGGGAGGCAGTCACACGCTCCCAGAACCGGCGGCAACCAAAGGGAAGAACCGCGAGCCCACAACGCGCACAGGAGCACTAAACAAAGCCCAGAAGTTCCGAGGCAAAACATACGATGCAGTGAAGTAAACGAAACAACGAGGCAATAAATACAGTAAGAATATGCATGTAAAGCACAGAACAGCAATAAGTAATAAAAAGTGAACTTAACTGGAGCAGCAAAGAAAGAGGAGGTGTTCTTCTCTATGGTTCCTTATATAGTGTCTTACTCTATGGTTACCCAGAGTATTCATGGGAAATGTCGTTTTTTTTTTCTTTACTGTACTGCGATTGGCTGCTGAGCATTTCTAGTAAAGAAATTAGAAATCATAACCGGAGCCTCCGGTCCTGCCATAGAATTCAGCATGAAGCAACTAGCTCAGCTCCCCTGTCGGTTTGGTCTCCACCAGCTATAACGTGCTTTGTTATTTTGCGTTCCCGAAGTTCAGGGCTCACAAATTCACCTATAACCTGCTTTGTTAGTGCCTGGGAGTATGGCTATGCCTCCCCTCACTGCAAGTGATTGACAGCAGTATCTCATCAGATGCTGAGAGAGGGCAGCCCCTCCCTCCCCATGCAGCCAGTGTGTGAGTAAACCCCGAGCCGACGGCGCCGCATTCAGTTTTCAACAGCAGGCAGCTGAGCCTGCCTGGGCAGAGTGCAGATACTTTGTAGCGCTCTCAGCCACTCCACAGAGGCTGAGAGCAGTTAACTATTTAGGAACTTGGGCTCAGACAGCACAGCACGTCTCGAGCTGAGCAGCAGTCAGAGCCCGGGCACAGGCGCCGCTGGTGGCGCGCCTGGCACTGGTGGCAAAATGCGTGACAATGCATTTCAGTGCGGTGATGCGTATCACCGCACTGAAATGCGTGAGTGTCACACTTGTTGCGTGGCGCTTGGCAGGACTGCAGCAAGGAAAGTTGCTGTGCTGCATTGCATGAATAGGAGAGAGCTGATAAGTGCCATATATGTTAAGATTTGGCGCTATTCAGCTTTCTTATAATGCTGGCACACTTGCGGCAGGATAGCACCAAATCGGGCACCTTTGTGTTGTGGCACAAGCATTGCCTGCCTTAGGGGTGTGCGAACTGTGAAGTCGCACGGGGCCCACAACTTAGGGGGGGGCCAAAAATGTCTCATGAAATTTAACAAATTTACCATCAATGTCACAGAGTGCCTGCCCCTAAGTGCTGGTGCACTCATCAGCCAGCACTCTCAGCTGAAGTGGGCACAGTCAGCTATGGAGGCAACAGAAGAATCAAGGGGCGAGGTGGCGGAAGGGAGTGTGCGACCAGGGCTGGACTGGGATCGCAAACGGGCCCTGGCAAATGAGAAGGATAGGCATTGCGGGTCGACCCATGTGGAAACACTGCAGCTGCTTTTAATACAGCTTCATTGCCCCCAGTAATAAAAACGTCCCCTAGGGGCCCTAAACCAGCCCCCACCCTGGTGGCTCAAAGGTTAAACGCCCGGTGCATGCTACGGCCAGTCCAGCCCTGTGTGCGACTCAGAAGCCCTGTAAACTGACATGTCCCACAGAAAGCAGGAGGCTTTTCATTGTTTCTGTAAACACTTGCTATGCCACTGCTAAGCTAGAGATCGCAGAACAATAGCTGGTAAAGGCACAGTGCCGCCTTGGATTACGGTTGGGAACGTGCGCCGCGTGTAACGGTATTGTTGTAAACTGAAGGGTGGCAGCCTCACCTTCATTTGCCTGTGTGAGTTTTCAAATGCGCGTAGAAGGAAAAAAAGCAGCAGTGTGCTCGGTACAATGTGTATGTCGCTCTGCCACAGGGCAGAGCGATTTATGAATGCATTTCTGTAAATGTAAATGTAAATGTAAATGTATTGGCATTTATATAGCGCACTACTTACCCGTAGGGTCCCAAGGCGCTTCGACCGCTGCGAAACCCTTCCTGGCTTCCCTGAGAGATGGTCCCTTATTGGGTATCTCCAGGGTGAGACCAGGCATCCCCGGCGGTCTGGTGGGGCCGTTAGTGAAGATGAGGCAAGCTAATGCCCAGAGTTGCCGAGTGTGATCGCTGATCAGAGTGGGCACCGAGGCGAGAGAATTATCGGGTCCGCTGACCCTGGTCCAGAAACCTGCCGCGCCGGGAATCGAACCCTGGTCCCGGGCCGTCCTCTGCTCTCGGGTCTGCCGCCTCTAACCAGTGAGCCACACTACTTCACTATATTTCTCAATTCATATTCAGTACAATCTCTCCATTATCTGCAACATGAGACATTTAAGCAGCCTATTTTTATGGGCATCAGGTATGACACAGATCTTGTTGTTTTAACTTGTAGCCTGGGGTGTCGCTCATTTTAAATCACAGGATGCAAGTGGTCAGCTGTTTTCTGCCTTAGATATGGAGCTCAATCTGTCAGTGTAGGATCTGCGATTGTCAGATCACCGACCCACAATTGCCTCAAGGAAACCATACAATTATCTGTCAGATGCAGCAAAATGGAAAGCCAAGAACACTAGAGAGGCTGTAGGAGAAAGACAAAGGGGATCAATTGAAAGATACATGAAAGAAAAATTCTAGCTATAGAAAATAAGACATTGGACTCTTGGCAGTGTTATGGAAACTGAAAGTCAGGATGAAACTGGCACTTGCTCTATGGAAGAAGATGTTCAGGAGCAGATTATTTCTAATTCTGAGTAAGAAAATGGAACTAAAAATACAAGAACTATTTTGACTTCATATAAATCTTTACCGTTGGATCCACCTGCTTGGCCAAAAACATTGAGTTAGCATATTATGGACACGCTGATTTTAGCTGGGCCATTTGGAGACAGAGAGAGAGAGACAAGAGAACCTATCCCAAAACGTATGACTGGCGCATCACCCGTGTGCATTTCTATAAAACCATTACAAACACTGAAAGGAATGAGAGAAAGTGGCTGGTATACTCCAACATAGCTGAAACAGGATTTTGTTTCTGTAGCAAATATTTGGTAAAGGGTCAGGCAAACTCTCTATTACAGGATTCAGTGATTGGATACATGTTGGAGAATACCTGCATTCACATGAAAAGTGTGCTGATCATAAGCGGTTAGTGCATTCATGGTATGAATCACAATGGAGTTTTCGCTTTTTCAGGGATTGATCAGGCAGAGCAGACCTTACTTTAGTCTAAAATCAGATATTGGAGTTCTATTTTGCACCGTCTTGTGACAATAGTACAGTTGTTAGCAGAACAAAACTTGGCTTAGAGGGGAACCAATGAGAAACTTGGAAACAGTAAAAACTGCAATTTTCTGGGGCAAGAAGAACTGTTTGGTAAATATGATATTATGACAGAACACATTAGAATAGCTGAGAAAAAGAAAATAGCAGACCATTAACTAGGGAAAATAATTCAGAATGAAATCATTCAACTTATATCCCAAACATCCAGAAAAAAATTGCTTGATATTATCAGGTCTTCTAAGTATTATTCATTCATACAGGACTTTACACCAGGCATAAGTCATCAAGAGCAAATGCCTCCGATGATTCATGTAGTAATATATCCTCCCCTATCCCATCAGTAGAAGTACACTTCATGGGGCTAAAACCTGTAGATGATAGAAGTTGTGAAATCATTGGTGAAGTCCTACTTGATAAACTGAAACATTTAGGAATACTTTGAACACTGCCGTGGTCAAGGTTATGACAACGGGGCTAATATGAAGGAAAGACAATCTGGTGTGCAGAAAATAATACTAGACTAGAACCTCTAAGTAATGCTCATTCCTAGTGCATGTCATTCTTTTAATCTAGTCTTGTGTAATGCAGCAAAGTCATCAACGACAGTGCTTTCTTTCTTTGGGCAATTACAGAGAATATACCATATGTATGCAGTATCAACAAAAAGATGGTCCATACTTACCTCTTTTGTGACCGCTGCAGTTGTAAAGAGGTCATCAGACACATGAAGGGAGAGCAGAATTGAGAGTGTGAAAGTTATTAGGTCTTGCCTGCGAAAGACTGCGCACATGCGCAGTCGAGCTGGCGAGATTTATTGATATAGAGTGAGTTTCACTAGCGAGGTTAAGCCCCGCCCCTCTTTTCCATTAGCTGGTGTCACAGTTCATGCTAAACGGTGGCCAGCCATTGGAGAAGAGGTCCTAGTGATGTTCTTGTTTCTCTTTAAGCCCCGTCTTTTTCAGACGGGCTCCTTGACTTACTGCTGGCGTAAAAGGTTTCTTATCTTCTTATGGGTCCAGATGGCCCCATAAAGAAGATAAGAAAGCTTTTACGCCAGCAGCAAGTCAGCCCAAGCCCGTCCGAGCAGGACGGCTCTAAAAGAGAAATTTCTTTTGTTTTATTATAATCGCGGCACCCACGCTTTACTTTTAAAATGCTACAAGTAAAGTGCGGGTGCCGCGATTATACCAAAAGGAAAGAAATAGAAAAACAGAAAAAAACATCTTGGGCCAGATGTAGGTAGCCCTTTACCGATCGGAATCGGCCGAAAATACCAATTTTCGGCCGTTTCCGATCGGTAAAGGGCTAGGGAGATGTAGGTGCACATATTCGGTAATTTTACCGAATCGGTAATAAGTACCGATTCGGTAATAATTACCAAATCGGTAATATTTACCGATTCGGTAAAATTACCGAAAATGCTATGTGGGTAGCCAATTTTCCATTGGCACATGGCTTACAGAATCGGCATGAAGATGATTTTGCTTAAGTCCTCATTAAAATAGGGTCCAATTCATAATGGTAAACTTAGACCAAAAAAATTAACTTTTCTACTTTTCTGTCTCAACAATGTAAACTGAGACCAAATGTTTAACTTTACTACTTATCAGTATTCACAAAGCCCCATAAAGAGAATGCGAATCTGATGATGCTCAAGCCAAAACAGAGCTTGCGTAAAATTACAGGAAGGTTCAAGTCACCATAGAGATAATGTTTGACTATAATATTACCAAGGTTGCCAAAGAGAATGTGTGCGATTATAGACATGCCCAGGTCCCCACAGAGTTAGTGTGTGAATATAGAGATGTCCAGGTCCCCACAGAGATAGTGTGTGATTATAGAGATGTCCAGGTCCCCAGAGAGATAGTGTCTGATTATAAACATGTCCAGTTCCCCACTGTACAGTATAACTAAATAAAACGTGTTTTTATATGGGTATTTTAATATCTAAATTAGGTAAATGCCCCTCCGTTATCCCAAAATGTCCCTACTGATGCACTCACTGGAGTGGGAACAGTAATTTTAACCCCTCCGCTATCCAACACTTTCCCTACTGTTGCACTCATTGGAGTCGGAATCTGAATTTTTACCTCTCCGCTATCCAACACTTTCCCTACTGTTGCATTGACTGGAGTGGGAATAGTAATTTTACCCCTCCGCTATCCAACACTTTTCCTAGTGTTGCACTCATTGGATGGGGAATAGTAATTTTCACCCCTCCGCTATCGAACACTTTCCCTACTGTTGCACTCACTGGAGTGGAAATAGTAGTTTTTGCCCCTCTGCTATCCAACACTTTCCCTAATGTTGCACTGACTGGAGTGGGAAATTTTAGTTTAAAGTTTTAAATAGTTTAATATTTTTTTTATAATTGAATGTTTTTAATAGATTTTATGTAATTGGTATTTATATATATATCTATAATAGTTTAATTGTTTTAAAGTAAATATATATATAAATTATGTATATATGTTTTAATTTTTTAAGCATGGTTCTGTTATATTAGTTAAAATGTATATTAAATCAATTTTTTTAAATAAATATCATTATTGTATATATATTTTATATTTAATATTTTATTTTATGTACATATAAAAAGCTATATTTTGTGCAACTATATACACACCATTATATTAAACAAAAATCTGGGTCTTTCGGGCAGACTTATGAGCCTCAACTGATCTCTTCACTTATCTGATGCAGTTCCTCATTGTATTCAGGGACTACATTACCCAGTTCATTTCAATAAGCTTTATTCGGTTTGCGACAGCAACCATATAAGCACAGATAAAACAAATCAGTAACAGCCACAGTAACATTCTCAAGATAATCGATACTTAACAAGAAACACTATTTGGTCAAGGTAAATATTATACATTTGTGCAAAATACAAATATATGTCCAATATTGTGCAAATGCATACATTTCATAAAAGTCCAATGGATATTATACAGCATGTACAAATTACACAATAAAGTGATAAGTGCTTAATATACCCTAGATTTCCTAGTGCAGAAATTCCACATTAAGGTATCTACTATACTTATCTTCCTACTGTACAAACTTTGCAAAAAGTGGCAAGTGCAAGCATTGTACAATATGTGCAAATTACGCTATAAAGTGTCACATGCCAACAGTATTCCTTCTTGTGCAATTTATGCAAAAGTGCAGAGTGCCCTAGTTTCCAACAATATTATACACATTTTTAAAATATGATGGATTTTCTAATAGCAATGCATTTTAGAATATAGGATCCCACATAATAGCAAACGTCCAAGCTTTCCAAGGCGGATACCATCCTCATAGCATTCTTAGTGGATCGAACATTATATTTTAAAAACAGAGGTTTCAGATAAAATGTCCTAGTAAAAAGGTAAAATTTACAAAAACAGTAAGAAATGGCAGCAACTTTGTTTAGACATATTGTCGCATGGGCAAATAGAATTGGCACATTTTTTCATAATCGGGAAAGCCACGAGATGATGAACAATCCCTAACCTCAGGCGTGTCAGGACAAACAGATGGGAAATTTTAGTCACATTGGTCAAATATGCCTGAAAACCAAGTTTGAGATTTAGTTGTTGGTAGTATACAAGGGTACGTTGTTCACCAATACGTCTCCTTCGTGTCTCCCTTTTGTGGGCCAAAAAGGTATCTTTGAGTTCTTTTTTAGGAATTAGAGCTGCATGATCCGGATCTATATGGATATTACATTTAAACAGAAAATGAAACCAGTAGTGGATCAAATTTAACCAGGGGATACACATACAATAATCAAGCTTAAGACAATCTTTAATAATGTGTTGAGTGAGTAGAGTTTCCTCTTTAGACCAAATAGAGCACCATAATAACAAAGGTCGTAGGGCGGCTAAATCAGAAATGTCATTAAGACCCACTTCCTGGTGGATCAATCCTATAGAGGCCGATGGTGGGACACTCAATAAACCTTTAAGAAAACTATTTTCATCTGTCTGTAGTGTCTTTTCAAAGTGGTGGCCCCAGATACCTGCGCCATAAAGTGCAGGTGGTACGCACCTGGTGTTATAAATGGCCACCATATCTTTAATTCTTCGGGCTCCCACTTTTGATGAAAATCTAAATATACTATTTGTACTCCTACTCATTTTGTGTCGAATGTTATCATATTCGCCTGTCTATTTCCCATTTCCTGCAAATGTTATTCTAAGGTAACAAAATGTTTTAACCGGATGCATTTTTGTTTTCTCAAGAAAAAAAGCCTTATTAGTTTTAGATGTTATTTTTCCACATGTCATTACAACGGTCTTAGATTGGTTTATTAAAAGCTTTCTGCCATTGATAAATAATATAAAATTATTAATAAGATGCTGAAGGCCATTTGGGGTACTTGACAATAAAACCGCATCCTCTGCGTACAATAAAATTGGAACAGGCTGTCCGTCTATCATTGGACATCCGCGGGTATCTGTCTTAGTACTGCGTCAACTTGGTTAATAAATAAAGAAAACAAAAGTGGAGCCAGGACGCAACCCTGCCGGATGCCCCGTTTTACATAAAAAAGGGGAGTACATTCCCCTGCAGGTCCATAGCTCACACTACTATAAAGTCTCTCGTAGACTCTTGCCAAAAAATAAACTATTTCTTTTGGGCACCTGTGTCTTATAGTGTATTCCACAGTATAGAATGGTCCACGAGGTCAAAGGCGCTACTTAAGTCTGCAACGCATAAAAACAAGTTACCCCCTTTCACCAGTGTATATTTACTTATAAGAAGATCAAGATTGACGCACTGTTCTAAAGTGCCCATGCCTTTCCTAGACCCATATTGTGCCGGTGAGAGGACTTTGTTGTCTAAGGCCCATAATTCAAGCCTCTTCAACGGGATCCTACTCCTTACCTTGATGGACGAATCCAGCAACGATATGGGTCGGTATTACAGGCATCAGATTTTGAGCCTTTCTTAAAAAGGAGTATAAGCAATGACTGTGCCCAGGATGGTGCAAAATGGCCTTCGGCAGTGACATTAAAAATCCTAACTAGGATCGGGGCCCACAAATGCATTTCATTCTTGTGTAAATCAATAGGCACCACATCTGGCCCTGGTGCTTTGCCCCCTTTGCTATCCACTAGACCTTCGTACACTTCTTCAATATTAATCGATAAAGGTAAGGTGGGCCAGGTGGAGACAATGGGCAAATTAATATCAATTTTGTCAGGGTTCAAAATGTTAGTAAAATGTCCGATCCATGCATGACAACTTACATATGAAGTAAGTTCTGGGCGGCAATCATCCTTTAAAAACGGGCCATTTATTGTCTCCCAGAACAGTTTGCTAATGTTGGTTGCTGCTGCTAAATTGAGTTTGTCCCATGCTTTGCCTTGCAGTGCTTTCTTTCTTGCCTCAATCTTTTGCTTGTAGTTAAAACGTAATTCCTGTATATGTATGTTGTTCCGTGGTTTTATTCCCAGTGCTCGCTTCAAGCTATGAAGGGCCTGGGTACAATTCTTATCAAACCATCCTACATGTGCTTTTTTCTTTACATTGTATTTCTTCATGAATATCCCTTCTATAGACTTGTTTATCCTAAGAATGCTAGAAATCAGTGGCGCTGGATTTACCTCATCACTAAGGCAATAGTCTATTTCTCCTCTACATTTGGCAATCACGTCCCCTTGGCTTTTTTGTGGTTCAATTCCTGCCCACTTTATCCTCATCCCGTTAGTCTTATGGGAGTAATATCAGTGACACAATTCATTTTAGTTAGGTGTCTATCCCCCAACACAACAGCGATAGTGAAAGGCTGTTGTGGTCACTGACTACCTGTTCTGTTATCCATAGATTGGTATAATTATTGTTACTGGAAATTAAAACATGGTCATTAGTAGTAGAAGCATTTCTGCCAGTAAAGGTTGGGCATATAATATTTTCCCTAGTCATGTTACAACTCAAAAGTTCAAGGTCAAACTTGGCTATTAAAAAATATAGGGCTGTACCATACTCGCCGTGGGGAAAGTGCAAGTAATCGACATTATCCTCTATGCCATGACCCTTCATAAAACCACATGTGTTAGGGGATGCCAACGAACATACTTGAATATTAAAATCACCAACCCACACTATGATGGCTTGTCTGTTTGATACTAGCAATGCCCTGTCAATTTATTTTTCCAGATTGTAAATTATACTACCCCTGTTATTACTAAAGATGTTATTATAGTAATTAACTAGAAGCAGGTCCTTCCCTTTATGAAATCGGAGCCTCATTAACTGGCAATAGGGGCCTATTGATATACACCCTACAATTTAGCATTCTGCTAGTTTATTTGAAGAAAGGATCAGGAGACCACCCTTTGCCCTACCTGATGTAGAATCAATAGCGCTTACCCAGTTTGAAGTATATCCCTCTATAAAAACCGAATCTCTATACCAGGTTTCTTGTAAGCAAATAATATCATAATTGGAAGTAATGAAATCTGTCCAGAATGGTGTACCCAGTTTCCTTTTGAGCCCATCTATATTCCACGTCATGATAATATATCCTTAAGGACCGTTGACTATATCGGGCTTATATGTTGGGGACGCAATGTTCGGGCTCTTTTCAGATGTAAATTGTGCCCGTATATCGCTAACTAGTATCTGTGTATCTGGTTGACCTCCTACATTTATATCTTGTATTTCACTAGCCAAGTAAGTAGTAAACAACCGACTAGTATCTTGAACTATTCTTTGTTCTTTAGTCTCCCTGCTCCTGGTTGGTGAACGATTCTGCGTTTTTCCTACTTTTAATGTAAGTCAATCATTATCTTCCATTGAACTTAATGCCTGGTATCTGTTGTAAAAGGGGATATTCATACTCGGGGGCGGTGGCGCTTGTTTGGTGGGATAAAAATTGTGAACCGGTCTACCTTGGTTACTACACATCATTAGGTGTCTGTAAAAGTATCCTAATGGCAGGAGGGTCGTATTATACTCCAGCTGGGACGGTGGAGGAGCATTTGCAAGGGTATTCTGTGCCGAACCTGGGGGTTTAAAGTTAATGATGAGACACTCTCTTGCAAACTTTTTCTTAAGCGGGTCAATCCATCCCACCCGTTGTGTCAACAAAATCCGATTTGTCCCCATCATCAGAAAGCCACAATTGTTTGACAACCAGTGTAGAGTTTTATTTTTAAGTGCAGCATGGTTTTCACCCTGGTCTTTTCCAAGTTTAGGTACATTTACTAGTACTGCCACATAGGCCCCACATTCTGGCGGCAGGCAATAGATAAAGGTACTTTGTTTACTTTAGAGGGCATAAGGACTGGAGTATCTACTCTAGTAGTCTCTAAGTTGGGGGCAATACTGAGTCTTGTGGTTGGTTTCTCGCTATGGTCCATGCCCTCGTTAGGTATACTAATGTGTTCGACTCTATTCTGTGTATAAATTCCCTTCAGTACTTCACCAAAATTTGATTTACCTATGGGTATGCCCTCCCTATTGGGTTTAGTTGGATCCGGGGCTGGTAAATTATTACCACTATTGGTTACCACTATAGGGATCTCTTTGCTAGCAGTCCCGCTCGGGTTGCCCTTCTCAACCCTAGCATAGATTTTTTCAATACTTCCGGTTAATTTGTGAACTTCCCTAGCTATGTTATCGATCCTATCATGGAGTTGCCTAGGTAGTACAGTTAATTTGTCAAAGATGGCTTCTAAGGATGTTACATTCGGTGCACGATCTTGAACTTGTTTTAATTGTGCGTTTACCGTTGCTTTTTTGGCCTTGTTGGTGCCCTGTCTAGTTGTTTTCTTTTTGTTTCCATTACCTTTAGGTGACGGGGTAGGGGAAACGTTAAGTGAGGCAGCCAGTATAGATAGGGTAGGTGTATTGGAAATACGAGAAGGCTCATCAGCAATATCATTTTTTTCATTTACAATGCCAATAGCTCTAACTTTTGCAAAGGAGAGACCGTTGCATTGTAAATGCTTGTTTTTAACTATGTCCCTGATATTCACAGAGCATTGGTAAAAGTTCTGGATGTGCCTAATCTTGATGGATAGACATTCTCTGAGACCGAGAGTTTTCTGAATGAGCTTCCCTTATTTCCATTTCTTGTCAGCATTGTTATCTGTTATGACATTTTAGATCACATGAATGAAGTTAGCAAAGTAACATACAGTTAAATGTTGCCATAACTCTGCTGAAAAGTACTGGGGATTAAATGAGAGAGTATTGTGACTCAGAATTTGATAAACCTATCGAAGTTGTCTCTGAGATAGCCTCAAGGTTTGATGAACCAGTAGAGACCAACTTTGCGATTAAGAAGAGGACAAGAAGAAAAAAAACATTTTGATTATAAAGGAGAAGATGATCCAGTAACTGGAGCAGAAGACAAATTCAGAATGCTTTAATGTCATTATTGATCAGGCAGTCAGCAAACTTGAAGAACGATTTGAACAATGGTAAGATTTAATGACAGACACGAGTTTGTGCACCAAGTCATATCAGCTAAACCCTTGAAAAAAGGGGAGCTGAACAAAAAGTGCAAAGATGCAGCTATATATTTTTCAAGAAGACATTGCAGGCGATTAACTTATCACAGAAATTAAAAGCTTCCAGGGTCTGTACGAGAAAAGCCATCCTGATACAGATGCAGCATGCACTGCGTCTGCTCTATCTGTTCTCAAATACATGTATGACAACTGCTTACATGAAATCTATCCCAATTGTCAGGTTTGCAATAAAAATCATAGCTCAAAACTGGAATAAGGTAAGAGTACCCACGGCTCATGATATTCTGAACACTGAAGCTTCCTGCCTTACAATTGGTGTCTTATCTGTGCCTGGATCACCCTATCAGAACATCTTTATGTTCCACATTGGAAGACGAGCCAACTAATCTGCTGTTTATCTGCAACTGCTTTCTCTCCACAACATTAATTTCCTGTCACGTGTCCAGCACGTGCTCCCCGCTGTAGCACTCTGGTGCTTGTATTGTTGTCTGCCGTTTCAGTTGCAGAACATTCTAAAACAGAACAACCCAAGTGGACACAATTGTATATATATTTAAAAAAATTGCAGGAGCAGTGTAAGAGCATTGCGCACTTTGGGGCATATGTACAAGCCCCTATCGCCACCACAACGTCACCTATAGTGACTTTGTGGTGGTGATATAAACAAACTTTTTAAAAAGTGCAATGTTGTCCCTTTCATGTGTGCATCATGAAGCAGCACACATGAAAGTGACAGAATGGCATTTCTAGGATTGTTTAGGTGCAGGAAGGGACACCTGAACAAACTCTGGTGCAAGGGTGCCTGTGTTGGCGCTAAGCTGCTATACTTAGGGCCAGAGCACCTTGTCCTGGTTCTCCTCCCCATCAACCTCCTAGCCCTGGTACCGCAGGTCCTGGTCCATATTTTTCCCATGCTCTTTCTAGTCATCCTGGTCTCCTGATTTGCACCCATTCTCCCTTGTTCTTGTCCATCTGACCATGACCCCTCTATCACCGTCCTCCTAGTAATTGTGCTATTGAGTCTGCTCTTCCTCATCCCTCTGGCACAGGTCCACCTAGGTCCCATGTTGTGGATCACCTTGGTTTATGCATTTCTTATCACCATGATTTAGGATGCCCCTCAGGCTGACACTCCTAGGTCTTATGATCCTGGTCCCACTGGACCTAGACTTACTCACCCTTTATTAGCCCCCTGGCAATTCTAATCTGAGATGTCTAGTTCCTGCTAGCCCTGTTCCTTTCTGGTTGATGTCTTCTTGGTTCCTGACCTTTTCTTTTTGCCCCATGGTCCTCCTTGATCTGATGTCTGTGGTCTTGAACATCCTGTCTCTGGTCCTTTTTTCAATTAGTCTCCTGGTACTGGTCCTCTTTGGTCTCTGCACTTGGGGTTACTACTTCTGTATCTAGTTGTCCTTTTGCCTCTGGTTCACCCTGATATCCCTCCTTGTCGTTATGCCCCAGGGTCTTATCTTCCTCCTACCTCTGGTCCTTCTGTTCCTTCAGGCCCTTGTCCACTGAGTCCAGACCCCCGCCCCCTGCTCCACATCCTCCTGGCACTTCTGATTCTCCTCACTCTGATCCTGATACCCCTGGTGCTGTTTTCATTGTCCTGTTCCTCATATTCTAGTTGATCCTTTTCCCCTCTGGCATTGGTAACCCTGGTTCTCATTGATTAGGTCTCACTGGGTCTGATTAGTCTTGTTCTGGTCCTCATGGCTCTGGTAGCAGTAACCTTGCTAGTGGTCCACTTCTTAGCCATTCTTCGCCAACTTTTCATTCTTCTCCTACTGCTTCCTTCCCCAAGCCCCCCTCCATACTAACTTTAGTAAGATACAGCCTCCAAACCTGTCACACATATTTATGTTTTTGGCTTTTAGATTTCTTTTGCTGGGAGAGCACGTCAAATACGGAAATGAGGGCTCAGTACACCCAGGGCCTTCTTCACTTGCTTAAGATGTTACATTTCAAAACTACCATTCCCAAGATATTGTGCAGGTGACCAAAATGTCAGTGTGGCTGAAGGGGCCCCTCATTACATGGGACCAATAGGCATCATTGCGCTAAACCTACTCTGCAGGGTGAATAGTACAGAATGCAGGTTTATTCACAGCAGAGTGAACTTCCTGTAAGTTACCCAGATACATTATTTAGCAGTCTCCTTCTTTAACTTCCCCATTCCACAGAAGCCCCATTACACTATCCAACTTAATTTACCTCCAGCAAGTGCCTCAAAGCACTGTGCCCCCAAACACCAATTGCCTACTATAATTGCCCCTCCCTCTGGAGACTAGATACCACCTATCTGTCTGCATTCCATGTTTGATGCCTGTTGTTGACTGCTGCTTTGTTGCCTGATTTGAAATACTAAGATACACACAGTCCCCCTTATACAGAAGCCTAAAGCTAGCAGAAGGCTTTCCATAATAAGCCGAAAAAGAGCCCAGCCCTCAAAAATCATAAAAAGGAGCATCACGAAGATTAAAAAACCAATGTATTCTAATGAGTGAGTAAAACATGTACGTAACAAGCTTTTAAAATAATACTCTATTCTTTGCTGACTGCCAAATACTACCTGCCTGATGTGCACATTGTCTTTGTTCCATGTCCTGAAGCTTTTGTTTGATTTCTACATGTCTTATTTGAATATTACAACAGCATACATGTTTTCTTTCAAAATTGATGTTACTTTTTTACTGTAAACAGCTTAACTTAATTCATACACTTACCTTTTTACAAATTATTGTACATTTGTATATGCACTTACTTTTAAATGCCTTACATATGTTGCATTCCCATTACAAGATGGCCACCACACTACCATTGTCTAGAGTCCCTTTTTTCATTATGGCCGGCTAAATACAGACCTCCTTCACACTATTGTTCCAGCATTGGTCAAATTGCACATCAACTCTACTATCTTGCCAGCTAAATAGCAGAAATGTTGTACTGTTTGGCTGGCAACTGAGTAAATCGACACTTCCTATTAAGAAATGTCAGAGGAATGTATTCTTCGCATTAACTATATTAATTTACAAATTGACCCTTAATTTAAACTGCGAAGGAAGTTCGGACATGTGCGGCATCTGTGGTTCTGAGGTTCTATTTTCTCGGTACCATCTGCTTGAAATTCCAGGAAACTAATGTGTGAGCAAACACCTCAGATAAAAATCTCCTTCCTGTTGAGGTCACTTGCCACTTATTGCATAGAAGTAGACAAAACTGTTAAAGAGGAAAACCACAAATGTTTCTGTGTAAATACAAAAAGCAGATTATTCATGTCATTGTAGGGTCATGTCGCAGTTTCGTTTGGCCCCAATGGTTTAAGACCCCAACCCTCCAAGGGGCTACAATTAAGCATAAGGGTGATGCAAATAAGTGAGATATAGAGGTATCAGGGAGGCCCTCATCACATTCTGAAGGTTACCCGATCATTTTTTATTTTGCCACGATCAGTAATGCGCATGCTGTACTAGAGTCACGTCAACAAGAGGGATGTATGACGTCACAACGCAGGCTATTACAAAGCCTGCCTTTACAACGCGGTTTTTACATCGCATACCTTTACAACGAATTGCGCTTAGAGGTGCTGGATAGTGAAAAGTTTAATTTTCTATTCCAACTCCAGTCCCCGTGGACACTAGGGAAGGTGTTGGATAGAAAATTAAACGTATTCCCTATCCTAAAGCACCCCCCAGCGCAATGCGTTGTAATGGTTTGCGTTGTAATGACCGCGTTGTAATGGTAGTGCGTTGTAAAAGTTTTGTTGTAAAGGTTGTTCACCCAACAAGAGCTGTTTATAAGGCACACTGACTGATTCAAGTTTTACAGCTCACACGACTGCTGATGACTCGGAGAGTTCTAGATGTACTCTCTGGAAAGTAGTAGTTTCTCATAAAATGAGCGTCACTGTAAAAGAAGGGGCTCAAAATATTAGCAGCTTTAACCGTAAAGTCTCTTCCACCTTAAGTAGTTGTTTGTTCCCACCCGATAATGGTGCAAAGTGGAGAAATATAGAGTGAGTCAGCAGACGTATTTTCCACTCCACTGTAATACAAACATTCATGTATGTTAGAGGCCAGGTTGTTGGTAATAGTACACATCTTGCTTCAGCTTTCATTCACCTTCTGCCTTTTGTACCCAGAGGAGTCTTTTGGAGATGGCTGGTATTAACAGTCATGAATTTCTCAAGACATCTAAAATGGCTGCCATTATTCCTTGGCATGTTCTGCATCTGGCTTTAAATTGGTATTCTTCAGGAAGTAAATTGTTAATCTTTGAGAAGTGCCTTAAGAAAATAATTTTCAGACCTTCTTAATGGTCTTGAGTGGGATTAGTGCTAGAATGATGGCCATGGCTATTCCATTTAAACACTTAAACCTCTGGAATTCTACATCAAAGGCAAAATATGTCAGTTATAGGTGACCGATGAAGGGGTATTCTATATCCTGATGCAAAGGAAGTGCCCAGAGACATCAACACTATCTAAACCCATTCTTGAGCGTCCACTGCAGTTGCACATCAAACCCTAAAGGATATTTTCTGCAATGTAATATGAGTCTGTTTTATAAATATTACTCAGAATTTTGTTCATGAAGAAAAATGTATTTGGTAGTTATTTCACAACGGAGAGCATAGCTTGTGCACAAAATTCACATAAGACACTGTTGTTAGACTTCTTTGAACTGAAATTGTCTTGTGGCTTTGTCAACAATCAGTTTTACTGTACCTGGAAGGAATTATTTTACTCAGTTAAGTCTCCTGCAGGAGAAATTATCAAAAAAGTGTCACTGGTTATAGAACTAAACACAACAACATAAATTTAGTAATTAAGAAAGATTATCCTCATGTAATAAAACTTTTATGGAGCCTCTGGAGCACCAGTTCACTTTTGGGTGGTGGCTTTGAAACTGCTCAAAGTTTTAGTGTAGTTTAGAAACTGTCTGTGGAATCTCAGACTCTGAGTTCAAACCCACAGAGCCAAGCTCGGCGAGAAAGTAGGGCAAATAGAAGTTGCATCATAGCTTACTTGGAACACTTGTGGTGGCACACTGAGTGGCATCTTTGTCTTTTAAGAAACTCGTGAAAACCAAAAAACTGAAACCCAGAGTTTGTTTTCAAATATAGCTCAGGACTCACACTTTCTCTTGCATACAATGACATTGTTTATGCGACACAATGTTTTTTAGTTGTAGTGTGTTACTGTGTAAACACCATTAAACAGTTTCGGGAAGTGTCTGAGTCCAAGAAAATACCTAAGATGTTTGCCTTTGTTCTAATAAATATTTTAACTGCCATATATCGTATTTAGAAATACACTTTTTTCATCCTTAGAGCAATAGCTTTGACTTGATACTCATTTAAAATATCATTCTCCAGACTGAATACTAGGTAGCTGACAATGGATCTCCACTGACCTGTCTTCGACATTAACAATATGATGAAGGGTTGCCTGCAAAGTACTAGTAAACTAGGTATACCTATGTTTAACATTGTGACACATTGCATTAGATGAATATTGTTGGGAAAAGCGATGGAGTGCCAAAATATGTCTTGTCGCACTCTGAATGTGTGATGTACATGAGCAATAAACTCAGCTGTGATGGGAAAGTGGTAGGGTTGGCAATCATAAATCACCCAGGCACTTGTGATGATGGGAAATACTGCTTGGTGATAGTACCACATCATCCCTCCTAAATTCATGATGGTTTGAAAAAAGGATGCATACAATTTCATCAGGGCACAGCAGACAGGGTGCCCAAACTTTCAAGATTGCATACCAAAAATTTAAATGCACTGGCAAAGGGTTGCTGGAACGTTGCTACAAAAAGATACACAGACACAAATAGTCTTAAGAACGTCAATAAAACTGATAGCCTTAGAGGGGAGACGTTTTGAGAGGACATTATGTTGCCCAGTCAAGATTTCCATAATAGTGCTAATATAGCGATTGAGGCAGGAAGTTGAGTTGTCTCAAAGCCAGAAGATGTAGACAATAGAATTCCTAAGAAAGGAGTAACGGCATCTAGAACATGCTGACAGATCACAAGCGTCCACCTACCACATCCCACATGCCACTTATACCAAAATCCTAAATTACCAGGATGTCATGTTACAACCCACAAGGAAGCATGGGAAAATACTAGCCCTCAAAGGTGCACCTGAGGGCATGGGAAAATCACCAGATGAACAGAAAAACCTTTTGAATGTTAAGATCTTGAAAGTTACAGGAACTTGGCTCAGAAAGCAATAACTTAACAGAAACAATTGTGAGGATGAGGAATGAGCTTCTAAAAAAGAAAGACAACCTGCTCCATGACTGGCAGGAATCCATCATCGCAACCAAAGCTGGAATCCATTCTGACTAAAAATGACTCAGATCAGGAGATGAGAGGAGGCCCAGGTAATTCTGTAGTCAAGGGAAACAGATGGCACTAATAAGTGCATAAAAAGTTGGGGAACTTTAATAAATGACCTTGAACGTGTCCAGGACCCTTGAGTAGTGAAATCTAGACTCAAGCAGTGATATCTGAATATAAAAGCGGATCGTATCACTAAATTGTGCAAGTAAAAACTGTTTGGAGAACTTTTGAAAGGTAACGATGTTATAGAAGCAAGGAAGGTAGGAAAGCCTCAATGCTGAAAAGAGTATACATATCTGGATTGAAGGAGCAGAGAAAGGGTAGTTACATTAGGGAGTCAACATCAGCACATTGATTAAGCAGCATGTGGGCCAAGTAAAAATGTCTTTGAAAGATATGGTCAAAATGATGAAATTAAATCAGAGTTCTTAATGTGGTACAGAAAGAGACATAATCCAATGTTTCTCTACTCTGAATGCTCAGTTAAGCAAATTTACTAATATGTCATGCTGCCTGATCAGGGAGTGATCAGGACAACACCATATAGCATAGAGTTTGCACTAAACAACATGCTTAGGTTCATTTTAATCTTTCCCATTTCCTATGTGCCCTGTAAAGTGCAGCAAACATGCAACCTGGGAAAGTTTTGAGAAAACATTCATCATATTTTGTGCCTGCCTCAGGGAAGAATATTTTTCTGTTGGAAAGACCTGTCCACTAAAGTTACAGGTTAGAGCTTTGCATCAAAACCATGGGTGGTTTCATGGGAACTCTCATGTAACATATATGAGGAAGTCACTTAACCAAAGTAGTTCAAAATAGTGTATAGTTCTTTTTGTCGTTACTTTTGGGAAATGTTCCACCAAAAGCTGTTTTGCTTTGAAAAGTTGTGTCACTTTTGGTGACTTCGTACTTGCACAAAGTGTTGTTAAATCTGGCCCAGTGAGTACTACATGCACGTTCTACAGTACTAAAGGCCACTTTGTCACCAAGTAGAACCTTCTAGGTTCACAAAAGTCTCAAGGGAGGTAGTAATACTGATCACTAAGAACTCTCAACTGAAATCGGGAGTTGTTATATACACTAGGAGGGGTGCCTTTGCATGTATCTCCTATGGAACTTGGTGTGTGCTTATAATCCTAAAGATAGCCTCACAAGAATATTCACTTAGGCCCCTATTATGCGTGGCCTAGTGATTAGTATGATTTTTTTCATGCTTGATTAATCAGAAATAATTTAAAGCAATAAATACCACCAAGTTACAGGTTTTGGGGAAAATATTTGCATTTTGGTGCTTACCGCACCAAAATCTGCATGCACCAATAAATACCAGGTGTTTCTCCCCTGATAAACAGCAGTAGGTTTGGGTTATCACAAAACTCCGAATTGCAATATGTGTGGAACAACAGCTACAGCACATATTGAAATTAACTGTGCCACTCGTAATGAGAGCCTTAGTTGTCATTACTACCATTTCTTTTTCAGTACTATTAAACAACTAATAATTGCTGAAATGAGCTTCACTCAATTATTTTAAAATAGGATTTCTTATTGGTTGCTGTTCAAAAATACATTCTTAATTAATACTTGTAAAGTTTCAGATCAAATGTTATTTTCTGTTATTTACAAATTGTGATGTAGGTCAGCGCTACTTATAAACAGCGAAACAACCCATGATGAACCCATCACACCATTCTATACTAGAATACATTTATCTACAAACAAAAATTTGGATTGACAAATGGTAGTAATCAAGAATTACTGTCTTGTTCCAAACATAGCATTGATGTTTGGACCTACAAGAATGATCATAAGAAAATGCAACAGTTCTCTCCATAATCATCTAAATATCACATGTATGCAATTAGAAAGATATGATTATTATTCTCCTTCCAATTTACAGAGCAGCAAGAAACTCAGCAACAAAACATCAATTATATATTTTTAAAGTACATCAAAGGCACCCATTTGTGTGCAACAGCTTCTATTTGATGAAGTCAATCAATGAGTACTTATAAAGCGCAGCTTATCACCCGTGAGGATATCCAGGTGCATGGTTTCTGGGTTTAGTTGAAAAGCCAGGTCTTGAGTCTCTTCCTGAAAGCCATCAGCTAGGGTAATGTTCTGAGGTGGAGGAAGAAAGCTTTCCACCTCAGCATCACTGGCAGAGAGACTCTTCATGTCTTAGAAAGAAATAGCCACAAGCACCAATGTTGTTGAGTTTCAAAAAATGATTTTTATCTGAATTGGAAATTTCAATAAAAACAGCAAAAAAATAAACTGCATACTTTTAGACAAACAGGATACAAAGTTAACCCCTGTGCTGCTTGCGTCGGCCAACGGCCATCGTGCGCACTACCTCCGTAGTGCTGCGCATGTCTGTTGACTGACGCGGCCCCGCCCACTGCGCTAAACCGCCGCACCGCAGCGGAATTGCCGCTGCGGTTAATTCAAGGGACTAGAGGCAGGATTGGTATGGAAAAGTAAAGAAGAAGATCAAATTGGCTAACCCATGGTGCTGTTGGACAATTGGGACTCTTGGGTCCTCACATGCTATGTGACCTCTCAAATCCCACTCCCATGCTTAAACAAATCACATGGCTGCACCATTGCCTGTACCTCTAACATAAGAAAGGACATCATTGTTGTTATGACACCCCCATACTCCCGTAATGTTTTGTTGGCTGTAGCACTCTGTGTGCTATATCACTACTAAATAGTAGTATAGCGCCTGTGCTTCCTTCCAATGCATGTACCATGCACTGGATTATCTTAACTGGCTTATGTAACTTTCCTGTTAGGACATGATGAACGGCATAGGAAATGAATGAAGGACTTTGAATGTAAATGTCATCTGCGTGTTGCATTGTGTATTAATCCATCCACATAGATGTCAAAATATATGTCTGCCCTGAACACAGCTGTGCTCTGGCTCAGCTGCATTTTAAAAGCACCTGAGTGACACATGCATAGAAAAAGAGCCTTTGAATTGTAATCATTAGTTCAAAACCTATGCTAAACGCCTGCACACACTTTGCACTATGGCGCAAAAAAAGAGTGAATGGTGCAAATTGTAAATAATATATCACCTCTAAAGTTTCACCTGTAAACCCAGAGGGCTGGCTACTGAGGCCCAGTTTTACTAATATTTCACCAAATGCAAAAACCAAGGGAACGTTTTGTGCTGCATTACGTGAAAGGGAGGAGTCAGAAATGTGCTATATTTCCTCATATATGGGGTACTTCTGCTACGTCCATGCATTGGGGCACTTCTGGCTGCCTAGTGCCAACGCAGGCACCTTTGCGCCATCACGCAAGGGTGCCTGTGTTGTCAAAATAGTTTTGTGCAGGAACGGTTACCTCCCTGCACAAAACCATTCTTAGAGGCTTATTCCTCTTTGTCTTCTTCACAATGCAACGCACATGCAAGCAGAAACAAGAAGAAATAAACATATTTCTCCTCATTAAACCAGCCTTGGGTAAGTGAACCATTCTTATTCAAACCCAGGTTTGCAAACTTTCAGCAACACCAATTCTCCGCCCCATGTAACGTCTCCCCGACGCAAAGTATTGTAAGGCAGCAGTGTCTGCTGCTTTATAATTATTTTTACAAAGCTACACAAATTGGGCTTTGTAAACCCTAGAATAGGTTTTTCATCGTGGCTCCACCAAAAAAGTGCACAGGACACATTAGGACTGTGTGCTCTTACAAAATTCTTGTCCAAAATCTGTTTTCACTGTCTATGCTGAAGCTATATTTTCCAGGAACATGCCTATGTTTAATTAAAACCCTTAAATCGTATCTTTACCTGGGAAAATGCTAGCAAAACAAATCTAACTTAATACAAAATCTGAATTTTGATAATGTTAGTGGAGAAGTAACGGTTACTTCTCCACTAACATTATCAAAATTCAGATTAGTAACCTCACAAGAATGTGCCTTGTGCAACCAAGACAAAACTTAGAAACTCTTCTCACCTCCAGAACCTCCATACACATTCCTTACTGACGTCAATGCCCTGCTCTCCAGAGGACAACAGCTTGGCCTCTGGGTCCAGGAGGCCAGAAACATTTACAACACCTGGTCTCCTAACAAGTATTAGCCATGTGGGAGGGGTGCAGGAACAGGTGACAGAACAAATGGCTGCTTTTACACTTTTACTTCTGATTTGATGAGAATACATGATGGGACTGTCGGGATTAATTCCCATTCGTTTTCTGGTCCCTCCAAGACTTAGAGCCCCTTTTCCGCAAGAGATAATATTGCTTTTTGGGCCTAACAGAGGGACGAGATATCATCTAAATTTGGGATGCTTTAGAGAGAGACAGAACCTTTTGCTAGAAGAAGGAGTGAGCCATCATTGATTCGGGGCTCATGGGACTTTTTTTTAGAAAGCACTGCAAAGGAGGTGGGCAGACGTAGAAAAAGTAGTGAAGATTAGTTATGGAAAATTCCCCAATCACTGGCTTGTACTAGACAAATCTGGCGCATCATCACCTCCTCCTCCAAACATTCCTGATCCTGGGAAGACTACACCTGTATAGATGACGGGTTCGACCGAAGAAAATAGCTTTAAGGACTCCTGCCAGCACCCAGGGGCTAGAACTGCTTTCTAAGAGTCTGGTGGATGACCACTTGTTTCCAGCTCCCTGGAGACAAAAAGCTGTAGAATATTCAATGAAGCATCAGAAAAAGTTTATGGCCATTTCAATCCAGTGCTTTATTGCTCACATATTTAGGGGCATAATATTATCTAGTTTTAATAGTTTCTTGTCTATATCCATGATAATCCAATAATTTGGCAAATAACTTTCCATCCAAATCCGACGCTACAATCAAGCCATAGCTTTCTGAGCCCAGTTTTAGAATCTTTTATAAATAGATTGGAAACTTGAACCTTTCCAACACAATGGGATAATCCCAGGTCTAAAACCATTTGAGAACATGATGCTCAATACCATGCTCCATTCATTAGGGTTATCATTTATTTCTGCCACATATACACTTGTCGTCTGGGTATGTGAATCATGGGAAACTCTTAATGAAAGTCAACCCCTAATTTCGGGAGATGGTGACAACAGTAAATTCCATTTCTGAGTGATTTGATTAAAATGGCATACGTCTACAGTTTGTCCTGAATCCCACAAGATTCAACATGTATGCGAGAATTAACAGCCTCACTTAACTTTCACAACATTTGAACTTATTTTTCCCAAATCAGTTCAGAGACTTTACTTGGCAGTATGTGTCCCTCTTTCGCTCGATGCAAATGCCATATTTCCAGTAAAAAGATTCTCCCATATTGGCAACAGGAAATCTTATTTACAGTGCTCATTCATGCCAAATGTAAACCGTGGATGCCAAAGTGTTCTTAGCTCATGTAAAAAATGTGAATTCCATGGAATATTTTCATTCATTAGTGTAATTAATTCTTTTGAGTGACAACTCATTCTCTGAAGCACGAGGTAGTGCCACAATATTTTATACCTTGTGAATGATAGCATTCATCATCCCGGTGTATTATTTTAAATTCTTCCCACAACCAAAAATCCGAAAAATGTGAGTGTTCTTTTTTCTGACACACGGATGTGAGTTGAATTCTGTGAATCTATTGTTTTCTGTCTACAGATTCTCCATACATTTACCCAAACTAAGGTAAATTTCAGGCAATCAACTTCAGCAACGTTGCTCATAAGGACGGGATCACAACGGGAAAATCCCATTTTGCCGAATTGTTAGCCCACAGTTCTAAAGTTCCTGTTATGCAAAATTAAGTTGAGTAAGGAAATGAGGGGATTCGAATGAGAATAGTTAGAAGTAAACTGATAAAACATTGGGGCAGATTTACACGCCCCTTGCGCCTTTTTTATGCCGCTGTTGCGTCACTTTTGTGACACAGCGGCGGCGCAAAAGATGCGCTGTGGTGCGGGATATTTACAACGTTACGCATCTGGGAGATGCATCACGTTGTAAAGCCCTGCGCCAGAAGGAGGCGTTCCTGGGCAGGAGGGGGGGGGGGGCATTTTTCAGCGCAGGAACGCCTCCTAAAAGTGGCTGAGTGAAATCTACAAGATTTCACTCAGTCACTTTTGAGCCCATGCTGCGTCAATACCCTGCGCCTGCTTGAAGCAGGCGTAAGGATTGACGCAGCATTGTAGCAATAGGGCCCCCAGAGCATTGCTGGAGTTGCAACGCAACTCCAACAATGCCCGCCTTTACGGCACAGATGCGTCACGCATCTGTGCCATTTTTGCTCCATGGTGCGCTGCATTGTAAATGCGGCGCATCCATGGTGGCGGAGGTTTGGCGCACAATAATTGGCGCATCCCTGTTGATATGCAGGGATGCGCCAGTTTTTGTAAATCTGCCCCATTGTATTCATGATCTAGCAACCAGGAAAGCAACTGCCGAGGAACATAAAACAATATTTAGTAAATGTAGGCTTTGAAGAGTCCCTTGAGAAATTGATTACAGTTGGCGCCAGATCAGACGGGTCTTGGGGCTCTCACCTAAATTTCTCCAGCTTTTTGCTGTTGTGATGAATTTGAGGGAGGAAAGTAGTTCACATTTAAAAAGTAGAACGACATTAACCTGACTTTTGGCTGAGATCTGGGAGAAGTTTCTCGAATGCTGACAGGAGAACGTGTTCTTTTAAGGGGAATTACGCGTTTGAAACAGGGTTGTTAACAATGAAAATTAGTTCATGAATTTAATATGTACATTTTGGAATGGAGTCAGGAGTAGTATACAAAAGGGGGGGAGAGAGGAGATCTAGCTCGATCAAGAGGGCAGATTTACCACTTAAGGGAAGTGGAAGGTCCAAGCCACAGTTATTGCCCTAGTGACATAATCAACAAAAAGGAGGACTGGGCTGTTCCTACGGTGTGGGCGCAGGTCAAAATATGTGGATATGGAAGGGTGGTTAAATGGTAACCATCCAATGGGTATCCATTTTGTTGGATGTAATGGCCTCACACACCCTTGCAGGTGTCATGCTTCATCATGGGCCGGTGCTCCTCGTTGGGTGGGCGGTGCAATACCCAACGGGCTACACCTCAAAAGAGGGGCTCTTTGGCGGAGATCTTTTTCCAACTGCCCATGGGTGAAGTGTGGGTGAGGGGCCAGGGGTGATAGTAGACGGATAGTAAAATTAAAATAACGCAAGAGTACCAGAAGGAACTTTATTCTGATGGTCCCATGCGTTAATTAGCTAAGCCTCTGTTGCTAAAGTTGAGTCTCTCGTGCCTCTGCTAGAACGCCTACCCTTCTCCGCCAGGACCGGATAGACACGGGAGACTCAACTTTAGCAACAGAGGCTTAACTAACCGTTGTCTATCCCGCCAGGCACTGCTGGTACATGTTACCACTGACCTCTAGGCTTGGAACATAGTACAAACAGGTATTTTCCATACTATTGATGTGAACACTGATACTTATACAGATCAGATACACAGTAGACAGGTATACTTTAGGTCCTGAAGAATCGCGGGTACTTTGCCTTTAGCGAGAAATATGTCGACCACCTTGTAGTATAGTCTTGAGCACGGAATACATAACTTTCCATTACTCCCAGACTAACTATTGTTTTTAATTAACGCATGGGACCATCAGAATAAAGTTCCTTCTGGTACTCTTGCGTTATTTTAATTTCACTATCCGTCTACTATCACCCCTGGCCCCTCACCCACACTTCACCCATAGGCAGTTGGAAAAAGATCTCCGCCAAAGAGCCCCTCTTTTGAGGTGTAGCCCGTTGGGTATTGCACCGCCCACCCAACGAGGAGCACCGGCCCATGATGAAGCATGACACCTGCAAGGGTGTGTGAGGCCATTACATCCAACAAAATGGATACCCATTGGATGGTTACCATTTAACCACCCTTCCATATCCACATATTTTGACCTGCGCCACACCGTAGGAACAGCCCAGTCCTCATTTTTGTTGATAATGGAGTCAGGAGTACCTTTGGTAGAGAGAAAGCAGAAGAGAGGAAATAGGGGAATTCTATATCATATATATTCCAAAACTTATGGTTAAAATGTAAATCTATTTTCAAGGGCAATGGAGAGCTTATGGATAACACTGTAACATAAAGTCAGTGAGATTCTAGACCGTTTGTAGGACGCTGTGTCAACCTCTACAAGTAAATGCATTTTATTGTTCTTTGTTACCCACAGGGAAGCATCTGAGGAGCCCAGCCTTCTTCCCCAGTTGCAGTACACCAACAGGAACCTGAGGGAACGATGCAAGAGTCTGCATGAAGAGGTGGAGGAGCTGGAAGAGAGCATCCAAGTGCTCTCCACCGACATCAAAGACAGAAAGATGGAAATCAAAAGGTAGGGTGGAACTGTGAGACTGACTCTTTCTGTTGTATTTTTTTGTGGTAGCATCATGTCTACATTTATATATTCATTCGACAACAAGTATTTATTCCTTTTTAGGGAAAAAGCCAATTAAAATATAATTTCAGTTCAATAAAAGTGGTCAGCCAACAAATTATTCAGAAATTGGACTGCTCTTAGCATGCTTTAGAATTTTTTCTGGCAGCTTTTAAATCCACAGTTGCTGCATATGTGATTCCCTCTCATTTTTTCATTTCAAAATACTTTATTCGGCTTTATGAATAAATCCATAAAAGTTACACAACACCACAAAACAATGTATAAAATACAGTTCCTCTCTTTAAAAGTAATAATAAATCTTATTACAGTAGGATAAGGTTAAAATATATGCATTTGACACATGATTGTGGAGGATAAACAGGGCACAAGCAAACATTGTACAAGATACAAACTCAGAAGGTAAAAAGTGATAAGGCGAAAAGTGGCTGTCAATTCTCCATACAGATTCTAGATCGCAAAGCAGACTTTAAAAATTCTACTAAAAATGGAATACAGACCGGTTTCAGCAATTGTAGGTAAAATAGAGCAGGGCGGACCTGAGTAAAGTTCAGCTTCTTTAGAAGAGGAATTAAAAAATATCTACGAGGGACAGTGTAAAAGGTACAAAAAAACATAAAGTGCAGCAAATCCTGTGGAGACACTCCGTCACAGCAACTGGATGCTAGCACCTGTCCCCTGCAGCTCCCCTTTGGAACTGTTAAAAGCAAATGAAAATAATCCAAACAAAACCTGATCAATAAAAACGGCTTGCGAGTTCATAGAGGCCACAAAAGATATGGTTCCATAGAGGGAATGGTTTTGAGCATCACATATTTGAGAACACTGTGTTTTCCCAGTTCATTGTGATCTCTCTCAAGCTTTTTAATTGTCATAAAATTCTTCTTGACATAGCCCACATCCTCCAAGGTAATAAGATCAGGTTTTAAAAATAGACCAGGCCGCCCTAGCTCTTCAAAACCGATCTTGATATATTTTAACCACGGGATTCGTAGCATGAAATCCAGACTTAAAATATCCCTTAGAATCTGATGGTTGAGAGCTAAATCATCATTCAGCCAACAATTGAGCCAGAGCAACAAGGGGTTGTCACTCATCTTGGCACTCCAAGGAGGAGTTTTAAAAAGTTGTTCTCCACCACCTGTATAGCATCAGTTGTAGCAAAGCCCCATAGTCCACTTCCATACCTCGCAATAGCAACACTTTCCGCCTGGTATAACTTCAACATTGCTGCCACAGGGCGCTTACCCATTTTGGCGGCAAAGTTGAAGATTGCTCGGTTGGCCCGTGTACCTTCCCCCTTAATCCTCTGAATGAGGGGCCCCCAGTTCAATTTATCATCCAACAGGATGCCCAGAGAGGAAAATGTTGTTGTCAGGGGTGGTATACACTCAAAATATTGAGTTTTTAATATCGATTTGTATTAATATCGAATTAAAAATATAGAATGAACAAAATATCAAATGGACAGAATATAGACAACAAAAATATCGAATGGACAGAATATAGACAACAAAAATATAAAATGGACAGAATATAGACAACAAAAATATCGAATTTGAGGTAAGTAATTTAATATCAATTTTTTTATAATATCCAATTATTAAAGTGATTTTTAATGTTAGTATATTTGTGAAAAGTGTATATTTATTTTATAATTTATTTTAATTAATTCATGTTATGGTATTTAATTTTTGCGTACTATAATTCTTTATCAGGCTGTGGGTTTATAGGGGAATAGGGTGGGAAGTAATTTCATTATATTTAATTAAATATGTTAATTTATTTATTGGTATTTATTTTGATTTATTTGTTAATTGTTAATTGGTAATTAATTAAAATGTAATTGGTAATACATTTTAATGAATTGATTAATTGATAATTATGTTAAATGTATTAATTTATTTTCTGTAGGGGGTTGTGGGTTTATATGGGAATAGGGTGGGAAGTAATTTAATTATAATTACTTAAATGTATTTATTTATTTAGTTATTGGTATTTATTTTGAATGAATTGTTAATTATTTGTCAATTGGTAATTAATTAAAATATAATTGGTGATTAATTTTAAATAATTGATTAATTGATAATTATATTAATTTTATTAATGTATTCTGTAGCCAGCTGTGGGTTTATAGGGGAATAGGGTGGGAAGTAATTAAATTACAAATAATTACATTTTTTAATTTATTTAATTGTATTTATTTTGAATTACTTGTTATTTAAATTTTTAATTGGTAATTAATTAAAATATAATTGGTAATTAATTTTAATTATTTATTAATTGATAATTATGCTAATTTTATTATTTATTTTCTGTTGCGGGTTGTGTGTTTATAGGGGAATAGGGTGGGAAGTGATTTAATTGTAATTAATTGAATATTTTAATTTATCTATTTTTTTGTTGTAATTTTAAATTATTTTTTAATTGTTAATTAAATATTTGTTAATTGGTAGATAATTTGTATTAATAGGTAATAATTTTTAATAATATATTTTTATTTGTATTTTTAATTGATTAATTTTTGTGTTATAAATAAAATTTTTAATTATTTTTAATTAATTTGTAATTGCTATTAATATTATATTTATTTTTATTCATATATGAAGTATTTACTTTCCCTACTGTTGCACTCTCTGGAGTGGGAATAGTGATTTTTACCCCTACGCTATCCAACACTTTCCATACTGTTGCACTCTCTGGAGTGGGAATAGTAATTTTTACTCCTATGCTATCCAACGTTTTCCCTACTGTTGCACTCTCTGGAGTGGGAAATAATAATGTTAGCCTCACGCTATCCAACGCTTTCCCTACTGTTGCACTCACTGGAGTGGGAATAGTAATTTTTACTCCTATGCTATCCAACACTTTCCCTATTGTTGTACTCACTGGAGTGGGAATAGTAATTTTCACTCCTATACTATCCAACACTTTCCCAACTGTTGCACTCTGTGGTGTGGGAATAGTAATTTTTACTACTACGCTATCCAACGCTTTCCCTACTGTTGTACTCTCTGGAGTGGGAATAGTAATTTTACCCTCCCGCTATCCATCGCTTTCCCTACTGTTGCACTCATTGGAGTGGGAAAAGTAATTTTTACCCCTATGCTATCCAACGTTTTCCCTACTGTTGAACTCTCTGGAGTGGGAATAGTAATTTTTACCCCTACGCCATCCAACACTTTCCCTACTGTTGCACTCTCTGGAGTGGAAATAGTAATTTTTACCTTCCCTCTATCCAATGCTTTCCCTACTGTTGCACTCACTGGAGTGGGAATATTAAATTTTATGCCTACGCTATCCAACGCTTTCCCTACTGTTGCACTCTCTGGAGTGGGTATAGTAATTTTTACCCATACGGAATCCAACGATTTCCCTACTGTTGCACTCATTGGAGTGGGAATATTAATTTTTACCCGTACGCTATCCAACGCTTTCCCTACTGTTGCACTCACCGGAGTGGGAATAGTAATTTTTACCCTCGGCTATCCAACTCTTTCCCTACTGTTGCACTCACTGGAGTGGGAATAGTAATTTTTACTGCTACGCTATCCAATGTTTTCTATACTGTTGCACTCACTGGAGTGGTAATAGTAAATTTAACCCTCCCGCTATCCTACGGTGAAAATATTGTATATTTTTTATTAATAATATGTTTATATATATATATGTATTAAAAAATGTTATTGTTTTTTTAAGTTACATTAATTATTTATTAATTTTAAGGTTATTTAAGTATTTTAAGTATGTTTAAGTTAATTATATTTATTATTTCATTAATTTTCAATTACTTTTAAGACATTTAAAAAATTCGATATTTTGACTAACTATAATTTTCACAACAATATTTTTGATTCAATATTTTTGTACTTACCTGTTTGGAGATAGGGATTCGATATTTTTGCATTCTATATTTTTTACTCGATATTTTGGTAAGTCTATATTTGTGTCATCGATATTCTTTCAGTGATCCGTCAGGGGCACCCTTTCATTGCCCACTTTAAAGATTTGAATTATTAATTGCTAGGTCGCGATCCTCCATAAAACTCCGAAAGGTATCAAGCAGGGTCTGTAAACCCTTAGTTGTTCTAGCAAAGAGGACAGCGTCGTCCATATAAAGCAGGACGGGCAGACCCCGACGACCCATGTAAGGAAAATCAGCCCCTGTTGTTACCAGTGTCTTGTGTAAGTCGTTTATATATAGATTGAATAAAAATGAGGCCAAAATGCATCCCTGCCATACACCCCTCTCGATATAAAAGTCCCTAGAAACACGGAGATCATCAGCATATCTGATGTTGGCCTTGGTATCCCTATGCAGATCCTCGAGAAATCCAACCAGTTTATCCTCCACCCCCATGGCCCTCATGGATTGCCACAATTTCCCACGAGTCAAAAGCAGAGGATAAATCCATGAAGGCCATGTAGAGCATACCCTGACGGGCGATTGTATATTTTCCCTGGTTCAGATATAAATTAAGGCATTGGTATGAGGTGGAATGCCCCGAGCGGAACCCATACTGAATGTCTGTAATTATCGCATTCTCCTCCACCCAGGAGGCTAATCTTCTCAAGATTACCCCACCAACGACCTTAACCACAGAATCAAGAAGGGAGATCGGTCTATAGCACAAAGTGCTATTTCGGTCCCCCTTCTTGAAAACCGGTACACTTGTAGACGTACCCCAGGACTCGGGACATCCGATCCTGGCCGCTGCGTTAATCACGGCCACCAGGACCGGGGCCCAAAACTGAGGATTAGATTTAAAATGGTCCGGAGGGTTACCATCCAATCCTGGGGCTTTATTACCAGATAACCCTAAGATGCCCAACTCCACCTCCTTCTGCTCAAATATTATCGGAACAAACTTGTTACCCCTATCTCAGGGTTTTTCAGATTCCGTCACGCCCTTGAAAATATTTGTAAAATGTGCTACCCATTCATTCTCAGTTATATTGGTGCCCATTTCTCCAACCCTTGACTTCTCAAATAGGGGGCGATTAATGATGCCCCAAAATCTAGAGCTACTTGCTAAGGTACTAGGCTCCAGTAGTTTACCCCAAGTTTCTTCCTTCAATTTTCTCTTCCTAGAATCCGATGCCTGCTTATGAGCGACGTTGGGCACTAATCAGAGATTAATCTCTCGGTGTGATTTTTAAGGCTTCCTTTAGGAGTCTTGCAGCCTTAGAGCAGGAAGCATCAAACCATCTAGGTTCAGAGGGCAAAGATCTATGGTAAGGGAGATTTAGCAAATTCCCTACCTTGGAGATTATGCCATCAAAGGCACTAAGAACTCCCCCTGGACGGGTATCAGGAGACACACAAGTTGTAATCTCAGCTACGCATTTAACTTTCAGCTCATTATGGAATAAGTCTGGAGCGATCTGTGACCACTTTATTCTGCGCCTCCCGTCTGTAAGTTTCATTCTGCACACCTCCGAAATCCTGTCTTGACTCAACAACAGCCCCACCCCCACCCCCAGAAGGGCACAGATGGGATTATGGTCAGTAAATGCATTTTCTATTATTGTAAACCTTTGAAAATAGCAGAGATCAGAATATTATCAATGAAAGAGCCCTTATACTGGCCTTTAAATGAGGGTACTAGCTGTTTACAAAGCGGGCAGAAAATGTCATTAATGGAAGCAGATTAAAAAGGTTGAGCATGCTACTAATGGCAGCCCCCTGTGCCGAATGCTCAAAATGAAAGTCCTGCATCCTTGCACACCACAGCTCCTCCATACAGACACTTGCAGGGTCACCACAAGGGTGGATGTTAAAATCTCCCATTATCATAAGGCTATTTGTAAGAGAGTCACACATCTTCCTTAAAAGGGTGCTTAATGAAATGAAATGAAAAGAAATGAAAAATTCCATTTATATAGCGCAGACTACCCGGAGGCCTCGTAGCGCTAGTGACTGATTACTGAGTGCGGCTGCAGGAAGAACTAGTACGCTTTTGAGAACAGATAGGTTTTTAGGTCTCTCCTAAATGACATCAGATTGTCGATTTGTCTAAGGTGTAAAGGCAGGGAATTCCATGCCTTCGCCGCTGAGCAAGTAAATGAGCGGCCACCCCAGCGTGCTTTCTTGATTTTTGCCGTAGTTGCCAGATGCAAAGAAGCCGAACGAAGAGTTCTAGGCGGCACATAAGGCAATACTAGGGGTTGGAGCACTGCCGGGCCAGTTTGATGAAAAGATTTGTGCAAAATGCACATGGCCTTGAACAGAGTTCTGGCAGCCACTGGGAGCCAATGAAGCTCTTTTAGGGCGGTTCTCGCTGACTGCCATCGAGGGATATTAAACAGTAAGCGCGCGGCACAGTTTTGGGTGACTTGAAGTTTTTTTGTCACTGTTGCCGGAGCCCCTAGATATAAAACATTTCCATAATCCAGGCGAGAGAGTATCAGGGCCTGTACCATGACCCTTCTCGCCTGGAATGGAAGTAAGGGGAGCACTTTCCTGAGCATTTTCATCAGCCCCATGCATACAGAGGCTGTTTTAGTGGCTTGAACCGAGAAATCCAGTGCACTATCCAACCAGATTCCTAAGCTCTTTATCTGGTCCTTTGGGAGAGGAGGAGCACCGAGACTCGAAGGCCAGTTCAAAGACAGAGAGGTAGGAGGGGGGTTACCTAGTAACATAATCTCAGTCTTCTCCCCGTTGAGTTTAAGATGGGAGAGTTGCATCCACTCAGCAACAGCCTCCAGACACGGGCCCAGGGTGTTAGACGAACCCTCCTTGTGGTCCAGAGAGACCACAAGTTGGGTATCGTCCGCGTAGGTGACAATCCGCACACCGAAAGGGAGGACTATTTTCTCTAGGGGCTGCATGTAAACATTAAATAATGTGGGGCTCAGGGAGGAGCCCTGAGGGACCCCACAGCTGAGCGGATGTTTAGATGATACCACCTCGCCTTCAAATACCTGAAAAAAGCGTTCCTCTAAAAAAGAGGTCAGCCACTTCAGGGCCGCGCCCGACACCCCCATGCCCTTCAAACGATGTAGTAGTGTGGCATGGTTAACAGTGTCGAACGCGGCAGTGAGGTCCAACAGTATGATGGCAGTTTTTCCACCTTGGTCCATTATTGCTCAGGCAGCCTCTGTGACCGCCAGAAGGGCGGTCTCAGTGCCATGCTGAGGATGGAACCCTGTTTGGGAGGCCTGTAGAAGTTTATTAGACTCCAGGTAGTCCCCTAATGTTTTGTTGATATGTCTCTCCAACAACTTACTCATCCACGGAAGCAGCGAAATAGGGCGAAAATTGGATAAGTTGTTGGAATCCAAGTTTGGCTTTTTCAGCAGAGCCCTAACAAGTGCACACTTCCATGTGGAAGGAACAGAGTTGGAGGTGATGGAGGTGTTCAGAACCTCCAGCATAGATGGGCGAATGGCGTCCATTGCTTTCACCAGGGTCTGAGGCGGGCCGGGTCATTAGGAGACCCTGAAGTGACCTTCTGGACCAAAGTATCTAAAGCACTTGAGCCCAGAAATGGAAAGGTGGCCAAAGAGCATGGTACCTGCGAATCTGAGTCTGAAACAAAAGGGGAGAATATACCATTGCTGTTTGTCGCGAGTTGAGAGTAAATGGCCTGAATCTTCTGTGAGAAGAAGGTGGCCAGATCCTCACAGCGGGCCTGTAGACCCTCTGATGGTGGTCTTTCAGATGGAGGGGATATCAGAGATTTTGCGATTTTAAAAATTTCCCTCGGGGCATTAGCTGCCATACCAATTTTGGTTTCATAAAACTCAGCTTGGGCAAGTTTTATCTGGCTCTTGTAGTGCCTTATTGCTGATCTGTACTCTGAACTCTTAAGTTGAGAGTGGTCTTTTCTCCATGCTCTCTCTGCTTTCCGGCAAGCTTGTTTTAACAGCCTAAGGGCAGGAGAGTACCATGGGGCGACTTTAGGTCTTTTTATTATTGGCAAAGAACACTTAGGAAGAACTACATCGAGAGTACTAGAAATCCAATTATGAAAATTAAGGACTGCTAGATCAGGATTCGTCGTTTTCCAGGGCGGCTGTTCAGAGAGAGCCTGTTCCCATGTAGAAAGCGGAAGAGCATTCCATTTCCTACCCCAATGCCTATCTTGAATTTGACCAGTAGTAAAGGTGTTTATAGACCATGTAAGGAGGACTAAAAAATGGTCCGACCAAGGCAATGGCACCGGAGTATCCACTGATAGCTTATCTAAGTTGCTAAAAATATGGTCCAAAAGATGACCCTTGTTATTTGTCGGCTGAAACCCCTTTTGAGTTAGGTCAGTAGCCTGAAGGTTTAAGCGAAGGTTGTTAGCAGCGGTGTCAAGAGGATCATCTAAGTGCAAGTTCAAATCACCTAGCAAAGTGAAGTTGGCTGAGGTAAGCACAGAATTAGCGACCAAGTCCGTAATGTCGGAAATTAACTGAGCAATTTTACACTCCCCCTGTAAAGCCATGGTATTATAGAAATTAATAATTTCCAGACTGTTCATTTCTCTTTTCAGAATGATTGCTTGAGTGTCTTTATTAAAAAAAAGGGAATTGCTGGATCTTACCGGTCACTGCCAATGCTATAAATATGGCCAAACCACCACTAGCTCTGTCGTGAACTGTCGGTATTGCAGGGACAAAGAAACATTTGTATAAACCAGCCTGGTCTCCTGCAGACAAATCACTGGATTTTCCCAGCTAAACTTGCAATGTTCCATGAAAGAACATTATATGTTTCCAGGTTATGCTGCTTTACACGGTTTCCCACCAATACGGATGCCTTCATCCGGGGGCTAAGCCTCCCTGACCCCACCACACCCCCAGGCACAATGTCTTAAGTGGTTGTGCAAGGTTCCTCCTGCCTTTGGGTTGATACTCCTGCTGAGTTAGGCCTCGGATGTAGTTAATCACACTCTTCCAGCCTAAAAAGGGCAGAAAACCTAATTGAGAGCTCCAGCCGGGGAACCGACTGTTGCCCATCTAGGCACCCTACGCCTCCAGATTGAAATGAAGAGCCCATCCCCAACTCCACAGGAGATCTTTGAGCCCGACCATTAATAAGCAGATTTGAATTCAACCGACTTCTAGGGTCGACTTTATTGAAGAAACCCAAAAGGAGGGCCTTTATGCCAAAATCTCTGTCAGGAGAATTAAGGTAAACCTCCTGAAGGATTCTGTCCACAAGTTAGCTGCTATTAAAGTTCACAATAATACAATCGCCCCCTTCTTGTTTCCGCGAGCTCCCTATCCACCCCACTCAACGCACCATGATGATATTTCATTCCACCATTGGTCCCAATGAGGTATTACTTGATAACCAGTATGTTACCTTATTTCTAAGTTGAATTAAATTTTCCTGAGATCCAAGGGGGAGTGACAGGACATTTGTAAAAATCACTACCAGGGGGTGGATTGTGGTGGAAGATTAACAACTGCTAAAATCTGATTGATGGAAATGGGGGCAGAAATGGGGGGGAAGGTCCCTGGTGATCGACTAAGACTCTTCCTGTCCTCTGCAGAACCTGTCCCTGCCCAGTAGTAGGTCGCTCCCTGATGGTATCTAGACCGAGACTTACACCATCAGTCACCGTAACCTAAATATTTCACAGTCACATTTACGCTACTTTTTTGAGTACTATTGCGGGGGTGGCAAACTGCTACTTCTATCGGTGGTGGGATAGGGCATGGCATCATAGAGTCTACATTCGAATTAGGGGGCACACAATTAGGAGTATGTGTGGATTGTAAAAGCTTGTTGTGTTCTGCCAGAATGTTCTCAATCCGATTCAATTTTTCTACAATCGGGATCAGCCTATCATCCAACAAGCAGCACATGGTGGATTTAAATGCCTCCAACATTTCCTGATTGACTATGTTATCCATTAAACGGGCACCTGCCTTATTTTTAAGGACCGAATTAGAGGGTACATTTAATTTAATTTTTCTATCCTGCCTGACTATTGACTTAGACTTTCTTTTGGCACTCCCACTTGACCTGAGGGCCTCGTTAATATTTCCTAAAGGGCCCATATTACAGGGTGCTTCCCGAGGCACATGGTTCAGAATACCATCAAACCCCTCAGACCCCAACAGGGGTTCTGGTGCCCCGCTCTCCTTATTTGCAATAGTTACGGTTGGAGAGAGTACTCTACGGGGTGCCAAACAGGGAGAACCCTGCATGAGTTATGTAGCTTCAGTTAACTAGGAGTTGTCACTCAGCCCAGGAGATGATAAGGAACTCAGGGAGTCAAAAACGGTTTCCCTTGTTGCAATATTGGCCCCCCCCCATTCTGCAAAGGTACACCTCTTGAGGGCGATTTGGAAAAACGCCTATTAGCTAATTTAATTTCCCTATCAATAACCGAAGCAGCTCTCATCCATAGTTGTGACATTGGCCCTAGTGGCAACCTGTGTCCCCTCTTGACATACTTGAGTCTTCTTTCTCCCCATAATGAACACTCAGTGTTTACCTTCCTGCACCTGCTAAAGATGAAAACCCAAACACTAGTGTAATACCAAACTCCCTGAGATATATCTATAACTCCTCTGAATAGCCTGCAATACATCTCTGCAAGCAACCCTCTCAATAAATTAGCCAATCAAAAAGTCCAGACCAAAATATGTCCCACCGCAGGTTGTTGCAAATGAGAACCAAGAGAGTGGGCCCAGCCTGGCCTTTGGTGGGCGCTGACGGGCCCGCCTTTGGCCCGGTCTTCGCCCGGGTGCGGCCCCCGCTGCGGGAGCCCTACCAGCCTTGAGAGCGCCTCCTGGTGCTTCCGGGTGTGGTACAAGGCGTTCTCTGCTAGGGTTGATGGGGGATGTAGTCCCCAACAGGAAAAGAACTATGGCGGTACTCGGTGCAGCAAACAGCAGCCTCCGCATTGCTCGGGCTGCCAAATCGTCCCCAGGCAGCCCCTCTGGTCTCAGCTGCGTCAGGTGAGGGCAGAAACAGCAAAATGTATTTCCTCTCAAAGACTGCAAAGAAGTTTCTGCCATATTTAAAATTATCATCGGTCGAAATGGTTTTTGCACCAAAGTGGCCTTTTCGGCAATTGGAGCAGTCACCCTCAGATGAAAACCTCTGACAGAAATTCTGTGATTGCTGTGTCAGATAGTGGAACTTGTTCTACCAAATGTGAGCACTAGAACGGTGCCACCAAAGTACCAGTACACTGTTATCACACACATTTCTAGTTTGAATAGTGTTAGTTCCCCTACATAGGCATGCCATGGGGATCTTAAATGGAGGTACCTTAGCAAGATATGATGAAGAATAGTGGTTGATAGGACAACATTTTTGGCTTTGGTAAATTCATTGTCAGATCACAATGTGCAGATTGACATGGCTTGAGTAATAGTGTAGTATTTCTGCTATTTATTTTCGCTCTATATTGGGAACTGGTGAAGTATAGTCAGATTTGCCATATTTTGGCACACTGTATTCACACCCTTCTCTAACTCAGTTGGCAAGTTTTTAGACGTGTTCCTTTAAAGCTTGATGATAACCTATCCGCACTGCTAAACCCATTAGTAATTATTTATTTTCTGATAATTCAAGTTCTTCTGATATACAAAATAAATCTATAAACTCATGACAACTTATTAAAAGTAGATAATGTCTCTCTCAGAATTACTATATAAGGAGGTACTTAATAGGCCAGATTTTGATTTTGGTGCTTTGTAGGGATTTAAAAATGATATTTTGGGCCAGATGTATGACCCGTTTTTTGCAGTCATAAATGTGAAATCGGCTTGTTTACGACTACAAATAGGTCTGCTCTATGCACAAACTCTATTTTATGAGTCGGTAACCTATTACCAACTCGCAAAATAGGGTTTGCGACTCTCTATTAGGAAGGGGCATGTCAAGGGCCTTCCTTCCTAATAGCAAGTCATACTTCAATGTACAATTGTTTTGAGGCCGCAAAACACTCACATTTTACCACTATTTAAAAAAAACTGCTTTATTTAAAAAGCAGTCACAGACATGGTGGCCTGCTGAAACCAGCAGGCCACCATCCGTGGGCGTGCTAGCCATTCCAATGGGGTGGCAAATTGCTCCAGCTTCATGAATTCTAACGAGGCAGGCAATTTGCGACCCCACTCAGAATCGAAAACAGTGTCTAAGACACTGTTGTAAATTCCATTTTGCCAGTTGTAAAACGATGCAATTTGCGAGTCACAAATAGGAAGGGTCGTACATCTGGCCAAGAGTTCCTTAAAATGATTCACACCAAGCTGGCTTTATTAAAATTCTTCACAATGAAAATTGCACTGCCTGAAAATCACAGAGATTGCACCTTGTTCCATACCATATTCTGTTCACCATCTGCACTAAAATGATGGTCCTCATAAAGCTATCTGCCATAGAAACAATCTCTCTCTGCAATTAATCTGCAATTAATCAGGGAGTGAGAGATAAAGGGGCTAGAAAGAAGGGATGGGATGCAGCGCTGTTGTGTTCGTTCTTGCCATTTCACCTTGTGACTTTTCACTGGAATTATTTCCAATCCCACATGTGGTATGAAAGTTCTTCAGCTGCATATACATTTGAAGAGGCAGACAGACAAGGTTATAATGCTGACCATGGTATTGATTTGTTCAGTAGGTTTGCAGATTTAACTTAAAAAAAAAAGTAATGAGTTCCAGTGCAGGTTTTGCATGAATGACATCTATCTCATTTATATTTTACGTTTTTATTATCTTTTATAGTATGCTTCACAGAACTAATCACCAACCCCCCACTACAATTGTACTATTGGTTACACACCTCAAATAGATTGGAATTTCAGCATTTAAACTTTCAAGTCAGCCAATATTTCAGGGTTTAATTCTTGAACCCTTGAATGAAACAGTCCACCCACCCAGTAGCAGCCCGTTCCCTGCCGAAGGGTCAGAGCCCTGTAGGGGGTCCAGGGGATTAAAATAAAACAGTTTTAAAACCTGTTTTATTATTGTTTTATTTGCTGGTGGTGGCAGGTGGGGAGGAGCTTCTCCGCTTCAATGGACAGATTTCAAAAGGCAAATACAACAACATGTCCACGGAAAGAGATCAATAACAGGGCAATTAGAAAGTGATTCACAACTGAGGCATGTCAAATAATTGAAAATTTGAATGAGAAGACAATGTGCATTTTTGAACTTTTTTCCACAGAGTCTCGGACTTGAAAAATATTTTGGCAGATTCCTCATGGAAGTAAAGACCTCTTGTACACTTTCAAAGACCACTCATTTCACCAACGCGGTAACCTGAATAACTGACCACCACTTACCCAAACTGATCAGATGCTTAAGGCTGACCCTAATGTTGCACATATGCTAGGTGTGGGCATTGACCAGGGAGCTTTCTCTTATTTTCTCTTATTTTCAAGGCCTTACCCACCCACCATATTGTACAAGGTGGGTTTTACATAAGGTTGGATAGTCGTATTTCATAACCAATGCAATTGGCCTTTAGTGTGTTTTGTCTCCAGTTGATTGAAAGCCATTCAAAATCAGTGGTCAATAAAACGTTTATGCTGGGACTCCTTGTGAACAAAATCCCATTTAGTAAACATCCCTCAAATTAAACAAACGTTTATATTTTCTCAAAATATTATTTTAATGGACACATATTGTAATGGAACCTTGTGAGAAAGTAATATATTTCTTAGAGGGAGCCGGCCAGATCAATCATTGAAAAATGTAGACCCCATCAATCATTGAAAAATGTAGAGCAAACCGAGGATAACAGGTTTTATAAAGTTTGTAAAATATAGATTCCGGAGTGCAAACTGTTCTGATTGTCTAAAACATTTTTATCTATAGATCCTGTTGACTCTCTGGGAGATTCAAGCTCACTGTAATAAAGGGGGGACATGTACCTTGTGCTGTGTGGTGGATTGCACTGGCCTGGCTGCTTAGAGCAGTCCTTGGACCCCACTGTGTGTCCTGCTGCTGCTGCTGGTCCCTGTATCGCGGCGCTTACACTCTGGCGGGACTCGCTCTCCCAGAGTGCATCCCTGGAAATTACCCGCAGCTGCTGAGGGTGGAGGCGTTCCCCATCGCGCTACAAAGCGCTGCCTTGCACCACGCTGCGCGGGAGGTGCCGGTGCGGGCCAAGGGCGGGCCCGTCTGTAGCTGTCAGGGGCCGGAAGAGGCTGGGCTGGGCCACCTCCCTTAATTCCGGGTTTTGCTACCAATGACAAGTATTATTTACAGCAAATAGGGTACCATCGAACTTTCAGGACTGGTATACTAATATTTCTAGGCCTGCTAACCCACAGAGGGACCACCTTATTAATCTGGCATATCTCATAATATTTAATGTTCTTGTGTAGTGCTGTGTTGGCTTCTTACAAAATACACTACATTACAAAATACACTACATTTACGTAATCTGTTGGTGGTTACTTACTAACTATATAATGGGGGCTTAGTTTGTTTCCAAATTATGGGAAGGCTGAAGACCCAAGTCACCCAAGAAGGACCTAAAACTGTCACGAGGGCTAATGTTGCAACTATAGATGCTTTTTTGTTAAGAGCTACATCGGTTATTGATAAGGAGATCGAACTTGCGAATAGGCGTGTCTCCAGATCTCCATCAAAAGGCCTATTTCCTAGTTTGGTTGGACAACCAGACCCATTAGGGGAAGTAATTTCTGGCTCCTCTGGATCGCTTTGTAGTCTTGGGATGGAGGCTGGTTCGCCAGACAATGTTGCTCCATCACCCTTGCGAAGAACTTTGAATGAGGTGCCACATAGGCCACTATCCCCAATTATTGTCATTGAGAACAAGGAGAGTGGTGCTATTAATCCCGTATCTGGAATTGGTGGCATTGGAAAAAAGCTTCCCTCAGAAGTGCCGAGTAGTGATAACCCTCCCCAACATTCAAATGTGACACAAAGGCCCTGCGGGAGTATAAAAAGAAAATCTCAGCCATTAGGGAGTAAAGCCAAAAATGCAAAACCTAATGTAACCGCCAAGGCAGCCAATAAAAACGTGACATCTGCACCAACAGCTGAAAATACAGCTCATGTAGCTATGCTGGAAGCATTCAATTCAACTTTGAATAGCTTGATGGACCCCAAGTTGAGCCCCATTATGGATAGGTTAGATTCCATCGAGAAATGTGTAATAGGATGTAACAGGCTTGCTCAACCCGCCTAAACTTAGATTTTGGAAAGGACCAGAGACATCACAGCCCCCAGTGCCATACCTGTGCCCAGCCCATCCACAGACCTTCCTGATCCTTGGCTCCCTAGTGGAGTCCAGTCTAACTTTAAGAGTTTGCCCTCTAAAGCAGTAAGTGGGGTAGTAGATGATACCAGAGATAGACAGATATCCAGGGAGGTTCCAGTCATTCATCATCAGGGTCTGGGTCCCCATAGATCAGGAAGTCCATTGGAGGAGATGCAGGGGCAGTCAACAAGTGTCACCCAGAACTTATTGGTTATCAACCTTCCCCCGCAAGCCACCCCTTTGTAGTAACCTTGGGGAATGTGCCACCGCTACCGCCAGGGTCCTACGAGGATTTTAACCAACTTAAAAACACGGATCTCCATTGGTTATCAAATAATACCTCTGTGGGTGTAAGAGTGGAACGCAATATCATTGTTATGTCGTGTTGGATGATAGGGAGCTCGAGGAAACCCGGAGGGGGTGATTGCATTATTGTGAACTTCAAAAGATCCTTCCTTGTGAATAGTATCCTACGGGATGCTAATTCTAGCCACAGAAACCGGGGTTCAGATATTCAGATCCTTCCTCTGGGTTTTTTCTAGAAGGTTGATCCCGTAAGGCTCCCTAACTTAAGTGCTCCACGAGAAAAGTGGACTCAAATACCTACTGTAAGTACAGCTGGTATGTATGCTCAAATTCCAAGGGGTTCCTCTCAAATATTGGGGTACTAACCTGTTCCCCTATTAGAGCTGTCAAGGCTAGACAAGTGTGATTGACTTCACAAGAACGCAGAGCCCTGCGTAGAGATTTCACATCATCATGAGTCCCCCAGCCATCCCATTTCAAGTGGGGCGGGCTGTGGGACCAGGAGATTTTTGGGGGGACTGAACCACAGCAGAGGGTTACTTCTTTGGCAGTAAATCATGGGGTGACTCCTAACGCAGTTTTGAACACTGTTTTGTCGTGGAACATCGCTGGACTGGCAGCTACATTTCAGGATCCATTATGGATTAAGTTTATCAGATAATGCTCAGTGATTTGCCTCCAGGAGACGTGGCTGGTGAACTATTATCTATTTCTAGACGGTTAAAAAGCTTTATTTGTTCCTTCTTCCCTGTCAGTGTGTGGCAGAGCTAGGGGTGGCTTGGTTATTGTTGTAGCTCTGGCTGTGTCCTGTAAGATCCAGCCATTACCAACTGCCAGTAAAGATTTCCAAGGTATTGTCCTAAGGAGGGGAAACAACAGTATGCGCATTATTATTTTTTACAACGCGATAAGCCCACAGGGAGACTGCAAGATTGCCCAGATGGGCTGTTATATAAGGCAGTCGTGCAACTCTGTTACGCACAATCTTATGGTGGCAGGAGATTTTTAACATTCACCCCTGTGGAGCCCCTAATCTTGTATGTAAGGCTGAGCTGGGATGTGCAAGGATACAGGGATTTCATTTTGAGCATTCCACCCAGGGGGATGTACTGAATAATTTGCTTAATGAATTTGCCTTGTCATTAATGCCCCTGTCCACTCCCCAAAGCATACATTCAGTCCCTTCTATCAAAGGTTGAGGTGTGGGATCTTTTATTGATCATATTTTGATTTCTTCTTGCTCTCAGTTTGAATTTTGTGGGTTCTCAATTGAGGATAGTGCTTTTAGTGACCACAACCCCCTTCGTTTACACCTCGGAAGCAGGTTGCTGTTAACACAAGATAGGATGGTATTACCTGGCCTGTTAAGATTTACGGACGGAAAGCATCACCTAAAATGGTCACAGATATCCCCGGACACTTTCCATAGGAAGGTAATAGTTATTAGTGCAACTGAATTAACACTTTGTGCCTCATCTGGCACTTCTTCTGGGATGTTTTAGGTGCTTTTGCTATTATTAGCACCAATATTGGGGAACTTTTAAGTACCCCTTCACATAAGACAGTGCCCACTGTCCCTAGATGGTTTGACCCCTCCTGATCTAGGGCTGTAAGAGACCTGAATGAAGCTTTAAAAGCTACCCCAAGAAACCAACTCTTAATTTGTGCCCGTCGATTTGAGTATAAGCAGGCTCTGGCAACCCGTAAGGGAGAAGTGAAGGAGGAAATCTGGAGAGACTTATTGGAGTCTAGTACCTTAGGGAACAGCTCGAGATTTTGGGGTATTGTTAATCGCCCATTGTTTGACAAGGACAGAGGTGGAGAAATAGGTACCCATATAACAGAGGACGAATTGATGGCACACTTTAAATCCATCTTCAGGGGCCCTATGGATCAATCATATCATCACGGAAGGGCCATTATTTCCCCCCTGTGACTAATGAGCAGAAGGAGGTTGAGGCAGGTATTTTGGGGTTAACATGCAATAAGGCCCCCGGCCCGGACAGCATTCCTCCAGACCTTTTTAAATCAAACCCATCCTTCTGGGCTTCGGTGCTGGTGAACGTGCTTAACGCGCCAGCCAAGGAAGGCTGTCCTGTTTCTTGGGCCACCTCAACCATTGTGCTGGTCTTCAAGAAGGGTGATCATAATAGCACTTTGTGCTATAGACCGATTTCCCTTCTTGATTCAGTGGTAAAGGTGGTGGGAGGGGTGTTACTGGAAAGATTATCTTCCTGGGCAGAGGAGTTTAAGATCATCTTTGATATTCAATACGGGTTCCGTCCTGAGGTTCCGTGACGATTTGAACCCGTGTTTTCAATATTGTCGGAAATACATAATATTGGTATCAGTGAACCGCAAATGATCCATTTAGCATATCCTGGTGTTTTCGCTATGCTACGAGCAAGAGTACTCCTGTAACAAACACATTTCTGATTTACCCATGGCATCCATCTTAGAACATGGCAGCCATTTTGTGTTTCTTGCCCTCACATACGCAATAACCTCTGATCACTTCATTTCAATTAAGGACACGTAGCCTTAGCCAGAGTTTCACCTCTTTCATGACGCGTGCACCTTAAACCAGAACACGCTGTAGCCACATGACTCGACAAAGGCTGCCTCCTCTGCCCGAGGCCAGCCCTACTGAACTGGTTCTCGTGTCCATTGTCCCGATCATGATTAGGCGGCCGAAGCCGGTAGCCTTGCCCATTTACAACCCACAAACATCCCTTATCCCACTTTTCTATCTTCCACACCTGGCTCCGTTCCTTTCTTTCTGAATCTTTATTAGGGGGAGGCAACGAAATTTACGATGAGGCGGTCCGGCTCTTGAATGCAATATTGACAAGGGATTGTGATGAACTAGTGGGAACCCCCCTTCGTAATGTTTGGCATCAGATATTATCGACGGTTCCTGTGTAACGCCAAATATTTATTGTTTTAGACACAAAGGTTTTGAGAATGTATTGCATGTAAAGAATTTGCCCCCAGCTTAAAATTTTGTATATAAGGAGCAACCCTCTTTGTACAAATCGAACAGGCTCCTAGATACTGCCCATGCGTAGTTTCTGTGACTTCTGTGTCCCTGCAGTAATAAACCTTTGGTCTTTGACGCCACCATCGAGAAGCCCGTGTTTCTGTTTATTTGTGCACCAAGGCAGGTGGAACTCCGGGGTCTTTGGGTGTTGTTCCCTGACACCTCTGGACGGAACCAAAAAGTCCAGAACTCCAATTGGCGCCCATAGTGGGGCGACGTCATTCGGTACCGGTCCAAAAGCCTGAAGAGTTCGAGAAGCTTCGTGTGAAGATTCCTGAGGGAGGCGCCCCACTTCATCGATCCCGGCATATCGCAAAAGTGGCCCGAAGTTCTCTTCCACGAGGATTCCCGTTCAGGACGGCTGCAGTGGGCCGTTGCCTTGACCGTCGCCCTGTCTTGGACCCGAGGTGCAGTCCTTAGTACGGCGAAACGTGACGGGTTTCTCCTTGGTGACGTCTTCGGTGCCTCAGTTAAGTATTCAGTGGTTGCTAGTTGGTTACTTCGTGAGGGTTGTTAAAATCTTTTTTTGGTCCTTGGTTTGGTTTGGTTTCGTAAGATTATCACTGGTTATTCTAGTTACGATAATCTATTTGGTTTAGTTCGGGTATCGATACATCAGTTCGTTTTCAGTAGGCCTAAGTTCTTGGTTCAGGTGCACATATCTGTTTTGTGTTTTGTTTGTTCTGTGTTCCGGATTGCAAAATGGTAAGTCGGAGAAATTGTATGTTGTCGTGCTTTGGTTGTAACAGTGATTCACGATTGGAGGACTCATGTCTGGTTCCTCCGATTGGGACTCCCTTATATGACTTGTACTGTAAACATGGTGTGGGTCCTATATCTTATAATGAGGTGTGGGTCCGATACACTGAGAAAGATGGTGTCCTAAGTTGGCCACTACATGGTAGTTTTGAACCCGAAATCCTTGATAATTTAGAAGCGAAATTGTTTAGGAAGAAAGCCCGGCCGGCAATGTTTGATTCTTTCCGTTATTGGCGAAAAGAATCCAAACAGAGAGAAATTAAGAGATTAAAGAAGGAACAGAAAGAGCAAGAAGAGTTGACTCTAGAGCAGGCTGTTAAGCAGCTGCAAGTCAACGAATCTGAGAAGGCAGTAGAGGTGGCCATTAGAGAACATAATTTGAAGATCGACAAATGCTATCCTGCCTTGCCATCGAGTACAGCTAAGATACTGGAGGACCCCGAAAACGATCCTCTGTTGTCTTATTTGTTACGGTCACCTCCACCGTATGCACAGGGTATTGTGGCTCCACCTGTACCGAATGTTCAGTTGCCGGTTGCTGGACAACCTGGTATTCCTGCTCCTGCCCCTCAGAATCAAGTTCCTGTACCTCCTGTGGTTAATGTGAATGTTCCTACGGCACCTCCTCTTCCCGGGTTGCCGACTTCTCTACCTATACCTGTCTCGCTTACACCTACTGTTCCACAAACTATTTTCCTCGATACTCCTACTGTCCCGCTATCTGTTCCTACTTCTACTGTGTTCTCTGCATCTGCCAGTATGTTGACTCCGCTCTCTGTTCGTCGAAGAATCACTGATTCCGTCTCTAATATTCTGTCTCCTTTCTATAAAACCTTAATTAAGACTCCTACTTCTGACTCTGTACAGAGACGCAGTCAGCTCCCAAGTACTGAGGAACGGGGAATCTTGGATTCCACGGCTCTCAGATGGATTTCGAAGAGTAGGAGATATAGTACGAGAGATGTGCTAGATACATTTATGCAATGGAAGGAGCCAACGCAACGGTATGTCTTTGATGAGATGTGCTCGCTTTTACGTGAGGAAATAGAAGAAGATGATGTTGAATCGAATTTAGAAGATTTAATTAAGGTTCAGAAAGAGTTTGCTGCAGGAATGATTGTAGGTCAAGATATAAAAGAAGTGATGGAACTGATCTTAAGTTTTAGAAATGATCCATCCCTTCGTTCACCAAGAGATTTAGAGAAAAGTAAGATGAAGCTAAGTCGCCAATATCCAATGAGGGAGGTTCCTCCAATTTGGCGCGAAGCTGTGGAAGCTGATAATGCCAATGGTATTGTAGCTGCTCCGGCCCAATTCCAGAGAGTGTGGATACACATTCCATGGAAACGAGCCGAAGTGCTAGCAGTAAAACAGGCTTTGCCAGACCCGCGTAAAAATCCTGCCGGATACTATAAGGAACTAACACAAACAGTTGAGGCTTGTATAATGAACCTAGCGGACATTGACATGTTATTTGGCAATGTAGTTCCGCAACCAATTTGGGCTAAAATTCGTAAAGAGAACCATTCAGTTGCCCTAGGTGGTGATTGGGCAGCTATCATTGCCGCAGATGGTCAGCAAATAGGTGGTGCCAAACCTGAACCTCTAATTGCTGATCTTCCAGGTAGAATAATCGACTTGATGAAGGCTCTGATGCCCGCATTGCGCGTTAACTGGGACAAGTTGTCCGCATGCAGGCAGAAGAAAGACGAAAGTGTCTCCGACTTTTTCACGAGGTTCAAAGAGACTTTTGTAGATCACAGTGGTCAGGATATGAGTACAGAAGGAGGACAGAGACTGTTTGTCGATAAATTCGTGCATAATTTGTTACCTGAGTTATGCAATAAATTAAAGGATTCAGAGAGTGCGTGGGCCGTCTCTACAACTGCGCAAATACTTGCAACTGCACAGTATTATGAAAATAGGGATAAAGAGGAAAAAGAGAAATCAGATAAGAAAACGAAAGACTTAAAGACTAAAGTTCTTTTGCAGCAGGCGTATCCGCCTCGCACGAATCAGACTAATACGCAACAGGGTTCGTATCAGAGGACAGATTATAGCTCACCTAGGCCTCAATATCAGTGGAATCAGTGTGCGTACTGTAAGAAAGAGGGTCATTACAGAAATGAGTGTCCAGTTTTAGCGCAAAATAACGCAGCAGCAGCTCAGAGAGGTCGTGGTGGCTTTGTGCAAAATTCTAGAGGTAGAGGGCGAGGTGCTATGCCTCCACAGACGAATGATCGCCCTTCTAATCACTTTGATCAACGAAATGGACAGTCTGCTCAACAAAATAGATCTCAACAATATCTTGTTGAAGACTATTGTGAAGTAGATGAGGGATTTCAACAAAACGGGTACTAGGACAGCCATGGACAGAGAGAGGGAGTAGTATCAGTTCCAGTGGATCAGAGTGGGCCTTATGTCGCAGTAGCAACATCAGGTGTAGTCGAACCGTTTCTGTTGGATACTGGTGCCGCAAAAAGTTCTATCATTCATGCGAAACTCCCTGGCGCACCTTTGTCCGGCTCAACAAATGTTTCTGTAGGTTTTTCAGGCGCCCCTGTTTACAACCCCATATCTGGTCCTTTGTCTATCTCTGTTGGACCGTGTCAATTGAAAGCACCCTTGATTTTGACGACGGGTTGTAATGAAAATCTGCTTGGTTTAGACTTGTTAAAACGCCTATATGCGACATTGTACTGTTCTCCGGAAGGAGTACAGCTTACATTGGGCAAAAGAATCACCTCTCCGATGTACTTGTCAATGGATGCACTCCCGCCAGAGCTGCGTTCACTCCCTGATACTCTTTGGGCGACTGGTCCTAACGATGTAGGCCTTTTAGAGATACCACCATATGTAGTCACTTTGAAAGCAAATGTAAAATTTCCACGAATTCCTCAATATAAAATATCTAGTGAAGGTGAACGAGCACTTTTAATGATTGTGCAAGATTTAATTAAGAAAGGTGTGGTTGAGGAAACTAGAGGAAATGTCTGTAACAGTCCTGTATTACCGATTTTGAAACGAACTGATCCTACGAAACCTCCAGTATATAGGTTTGTCATTGATCTCAGGGAAGTTAATAAGATTGTGGTCCCGCAGTTTCCTGTGGTTCCAGACATTACTGCCTTGTTAACATTGATTCCTGCTACAGCCACATGGTTTTCAGTCATCGACTTGAAGAATGCCTTTTTCAGCATTCCGATAGCCGAAGAAAGCAGGGATATCTTCGGTTTCTGTCTAGGAGGTCGAAGCTTCAGATTTAAACGCGCTCCACAAGGCTATTGTGAGAGCCCATCTATTTACAGTCAAGCACTAAAAAGTCAGTTAGATTCCTTTGTCCTTCCTCCAGGTTCTGCACTAGTGCAGTATGTAGACGATCTTCTAGTGGCTGCTGATGACAAGGAAACTTGCAAAGCAGCTACGATTTCGTTATTGCATCATTTGTCTAATTTGAATCATAAGGTGTCACCTTCGAAAATGCAATACTGCTGCCAAGAAGTGACCTACCTAGGTCATCTCTTGTCAAAGGAGGGAAGGAAGTTGACCCCAGAGAGAATAAAAACAATTATGCAGATGAGTGTTCCCCGCACACAGAGAGAAGTACGTGCCTTTCTAGGTATTACCTCTTACTGTAGGCAATGGATCCCAAATTTTTCTCTTTTAGCGAAACCATTGGTAGCTTTGACTGGGAAAAATGTTCCGAGTCCGGTGCCATGGTCTGATGAATGTCAGGAGAGTTTTTCTGAGTTACGAAAAGCATTGTGTTCAGCTCCTGTATTGGGTACACCCGATTACAGTAAGCCATTCACACTCTATGTTCACGAGAGAGAAGGTTGCGCGTTGAGTGTTCTGACACAGACATTTGGTGATAAACAACGCCCTTGTGCGTATTTTTCATCAACATTGGATCCGGTAGCTAGAGCGTTACCTAGTTGTTTGAGAGCCACAGCGGCAGCTGCGGCTTCCATTCGACAATCTGCTGGTTTGGTGATGAACAACATGCTGGTGGTTATGGTTCCTCATGCTGTGGATACACTCATGAACCGAACTAAGACACAACACCTTACCAGTGCGAGATTATCTGGTTATGAGCTGACATTATTAGCGAGTCATATTCAGATCAAAAGATGTAATGTATTGAATCCAGCAACGTTGTTGCTGGCTAATCAAGAGTCGAGTGATTCCGAGCCTCATGATTGTTGTTTTAGAACAGAGGAAGAGACAAAAGGCCGAATTGATTTAAAGGACACCCCATTGTTAGATCCAGATGGCACGTTGTATGTGGATGGGTCATGTTTTATATTGGAGAATGGTGATGTGACTGCTGCTTATGCGGTAACGACTTTGAGAACGATTGTGGAGACTGCAAGAGTGAGTCAGAATTCTGCCCAAGCTGCAGAATTAATAGCTCTAACAAGAGCGTGTGTTTTAGCTAAGGGAAAGAGAGTGAATGTGTTCACAGATAGTCAGTACGCATTTGGCGTGGCCCATAGTTTTGGCCGTTTGTGGAAAGAAAGAGGTTTCATTACATCCCATGGGACTAAGATTCAACATGGTCAGCTAGTTAACGACCTGTTGGAATCTCTAACCTTGCCGACTGAAGTTGCGATTGTGAAGTGCAGCGCTCATAAAGCAATCACGGATGATGTTGGTCGTGGGAATGCTTTTGCTGATGAAACTGCTAAACAGACAGCTAGAGACATGATGAGTAGAATGTATGTTGCTACGTCTGCAAGATGGATTTCTGAGTCTGGAATGTGTGAGGATACAATGGAAAGTGTGAAAGAGATTCAGAAAGAGGCAACTGAGGAGGAAAAACGTGTATGGAGAGAGAGTACGGGCAAGTTGGATTCGAGTGGGTGTTGGATTGATTTGTCAGAACAGCAGCGTTGGATGTTGCCTGATGCGTATGTCCTTGCAGTGGTGACAATGGCGCATGGAGTAGCGCATATAAGTTCTAAAGGAATCTGTAAGACGTTGGCTCCAGTCTGGAAGAATGATGGGATCAGTAAATGTGCAGAGAGAGTGGTGAAAAATTGCATGGTATGCCTGATGCATAATCCTGGCAAGGGAACTCCAACTCCTGCTGGTCACTTCGCTCCTCCTTCTTGTCCCTTTGAAGTGATTCAGTTAGACTTCATTCACATGGATCGGTGTAATAATTTGAAATACGTCCTGGTGGTAGTCTGTGCTTTTTCCAGATGGATCGAAGCATATCCACTAAAGGACAATACTGCCCTATCAACTGCCAAAATTCTTCTCAAAGAATATTTCCCTAGGTTCGGAATGCCACGGATTGTATGGTCAGATAACGGAAGTGAGTTCATAGGGAAAGTCATGCAGAGTGTGTGTGCCGGTCTGGGCATCAAACAAAAGTTTCACAGTGCAAACCATCCCCAGTCTGCTGGTTTAGTTGAGGGTTACAATGGCACACTCAAATTAAAACTAGCTAAAATACAGGCATCCACAGGTTTGTCCTGGCCAGACGCACTACCCTTGGCTTTGTTATCAACGAGAGCAACTGTACATTCTAGAGTAGGGCTTAGTCCCTATGAGATTGTCTTTGGCCGCCCGGCAAATGTGTGGGGTGTGCCTAGACCAAAGGAGTTTTGTTCTCTAGAATATCCTATGTTGATCGATTATCTTTACGACTTGACTGCTAAATTGAGTCTTATTCACCAACAGGTTTTTGATGCATTGCCAAAGCCTCCGGAGAGTCCAGGGCATCAGCTGAAACCAGGCAACCACGTTGTGGTCAGAAACTTTGCGAGGACAAAGAACCTTCAACCGAAATTCGTCGGCCCGTTCCAAGTCCTGCTTGTGACAAGAACCGCAGTTCGTGTAGCTGGTCGCAAGCACTGGATTCATGCATCTCATGTCAAACGTGTGCCTTTGCCACTTCCTTACGACGACTGGGTGAAGAAGGGAATTGGTGCCTCCGAATTTGAACAAACGCCAAAGTTCATCCCTTTCAGCGATGCCGAATTGATTACCGACACTCTGAAATCTGACTCTCCTCCTGAAAAGACTCCTCTGAACTCTGAACATTTGTCCTCTGCATCAGAAAAAACTCTGTCATCTGCGAACTTGAACACTGCAACAACTACTCGTGATATGCTATTTGCTGATCAAACAGTACCTGCAAAGCAAAGATACAATTTACGACCTCGTAAAATGGACAAATAAAGCAGGCAACTGCCTATTGTGATATTTTGAAATTTTGAACTTTTGCCTTCAGCCAGGAAGTTTGCTATTGTTTTATTGTTTTTTTAAAATTGCCTTGCCGTCTGGGTAGCCGTAGGGTCGTGGCTGTGTGCCTAGTTGAATTTGCGGGGGTCTGACACAAGGTCGATCTTTCTGTTGGTTCTGGGAACTCCCAGGGCTAATAGAGGCATTTTCATCTACGTACATATCATCAGTGGTCGCGAGCGGATTGTAGAAGATGGAGCTTCCTGTGCTGCAACGAGAAAATGTGATTTATGTTCGCAGAAACAGACTTTACAGAATTCTTCATAGTAAATGTTTCCTAATGCAATGTGCTATTACATTTCTAATTGTTTTGATAACGTTGGTGGGTGGAATCGTCTTTGGTATGAGTTTGATTTTTGTGCCAGTAACCACAGTACCTCCCCTTGATCCTGCTACTTCTACTGTTTCTTCTATACACTCTTTTCACTCGTTTCCTGAACATGAGCAAGCTCGACGTTCAGAATTCATTAATAACACTTTTGTACAACTCTTGCACCAACACCAACTGGTAGTTAACACTACAGACTGCTGGGTGTGTGGCTTGATACCCCAGACTATGGATAAAGGTATTCCCTATCTGGTTTTGCCTTTCAGCTACAATGGATCATTTCAGGCCTTTCAAACCATCTTTGCTTATGCCCTTGAAACCTATCCTCCGCGTCCACCACGTTCCACTAAATATAACTCTGCCAACAAAGCTTTAGTCCAGGGAATTATTGACATGATAAAGGACGTCAATAATACTCTATCTTATCCTAGAGACGAATTGCGAGTATATTTAAGTTGGAACTCTTCAGAGTATCGCCTTAGTTTGGGAGAAAGCAAGCGTAAAAGCTCAACTCCAATCTGGGTCGTACCACACCGAGGTCAAGTCTGTTTGCAAGGTAATGGGAGAAATCCGAGAGCTCAGCTAGGGAGGAGCGAGTGCGTAGAGACTTACGTGTTTCCGGCTAACTCTTCCCCTGCCTTTCTTACTGCTAGGGGTACTTACTTCATCTGTCTAGACAGAGCGTATACATGGTTGCCTGCCGACTTTTCAGGTTCATGTTATATTGCTCGACTGTTGCCTCCAACATACACTGCTTCATCCGATTATCACAAGACCAGAGTAGCGAGAGGTGTCTTCAGTAAGGAAGATACCGCTGGTCAGGAAGCTGGAGACTTCTTCAAAGGCTTCCTTCCGTTCTGGGGGCCTATGGCCAATAGTAGAAACATACGTCAGCTAACACGGGTAGTTGAATCTACTATCACCGAAACTGCTGGTGCCCTTAGCAATTTAACAGCTGAGCTTCAGGCAGATAGACTCATGACGTTGCAGAACCGTATGGTTCTAGACGTAATACTTGCAGACCGAGGTGGGGTATGCAGAATGATCCAATCGAGCTGCTGTGTCTTTATTCCTAATAATGCTCCAACAGTCTATGAGGCGATCTCGAAGCTACACAAGATTTCCGACTCTATTCATGTAGACAAGGGAAACTGGTCCTTCATGGAGTGGTTTTGGACTCTGATATCCGCGTGGGGATGGAAGGTCCTGATGGTCATTGGTGTCATCTTAGTATTCCTATTCTCATGCTGCCTGATTATCCAGTGTGGTCCTGCTCTGTGTAGTCTTTGTGCTGCAACTTGTCTTAGAAAACCACCTGCGTTTGGAGAAAAGGCATGAGAAAGGATGATGATACAACAACATGTCACTGACCTGATGAGCATAGAACTAGATTCTGACATAGACTGAGTAATTGCCTATGTAAGGGCAAAAGGAGGGTCTGAGGTTCCGTGACGATTTGAACCCGTGTTTTCAATATTGTCGGAAATACATAATATTGGTATCAGTGAACCGCAAATGATCCATTTAGCATATCCTGGTGTTTTCGCTATGCTACGAGCAAGAGTACTCCTGTAACAAACACATTTCTGATTTACCCATGGCATCCATCTTAGAACATGGCAGCCATTTTGTGTTTCTTGCCCTCACATACGCAATAACCTCTGATCACTTCATTTCAATTAAGGACACGTAGCCTTAGCCGGAGTTTCACCTCTTTCATGACGCGTGCACCTTAAACCAGAACACGCTGTAGCTACATGACTCGACAAAGGCTGCCTCCTCTGCCCGAGGCCAGCCCTACTGAACTGGTTCTCGTGTCCATTGTCCCGATCATGATTAGGCGGCCGAAGCCGGTAGCCTTGCCCATTTACAACCCACAAACATCCCTTATCCCACTTTTCTATCTTCCACACCTGGCTCCGTTCCTTTCTTTCTGAATCTTTATTAGGGGGAGGCAACGAAATTTACGATGAGGCGGTCCGGCTCTTGAATGCAATATTGACAAGGGATTGTGATGAACTAGTGGGAACCCCCCTTCGTAATGTTTGGCATCAGATATTATCGACGGTTCCTGTGTAACGCCAAATATTTATTGTTTTAGACACAAAGGTTTTGAGAATGTATTGCATGTAAAGAATTTGCCCCCAGCTTAAAATTTAGTATATAAGGAGCAACCCTCTTTGTACAAATCGAACAGGCTCCTAGATACTGCCCATGCGTAGTTTCTGTGACTTCTGTGTCCCTGCAGTAATAAACCTTTGGTCTTTGACGCCACCATCGAGAAGCCCGTGTTTCTGTTTATTTGTGCACCAAGGCAGGTGGAACTCCGGGGTCTTTGGGTGTTGTTCCCTGACACCTCTGGACGGAACCAAAAAGTCCAGAACTCCAGTCCAGGTCGTTCGACCCTGGCCCAATGCCTTCATTTAAATATGATCTTGGGGAAGTACACAGTTGCCCGTCAAGGCACAATCTACACGGCCTTCATGGATCTTTCCTCTGCTTTCGACTGTGTCAACTAAGAGAAGCTGTGGCAATCCATGAGGGTCATGGGGGTAGAGGACAATTTAGTTAACTTCCTGAAAGATTTTTGCATAGGGCAACCATGGCTAATTTCAGATATGCCCAGGACCTCCGTGTATCAAGGGATTTTAAAATTAAGAGGGGGTTTCTGCAGGGATGTATTATGGCCTCTTTTTTATTTAATTTATATATTAATGAACTGGATGAAACTTTTGTAAACACTGGGGCTGACCTTCCATATGTGGGGCGAAGAGGGCTACCCGTCCTGCTTCATGCGGACGATGCCATCCTCATCACCAGAACTGCAAGGGGACTACAGTCTCTGCTTGATACCTTCCTGGGTTTCATGAATGCTCGTGATTTGGCAAATAATAACTCCAAATCGTATATTTTGCAGGTTGGTACTCGGTCTAAGATACAGTACCCTTTTAAAGTGGGCAAGGAGAAAGTGCCAACGACATCAATTTTTTCTTACTTGGGGGTTTTAGTGGATGATCGCTTGAACTGGGGGCCCCTCATACAGGAAAAAAGGGGGAGATTACAAGGGTGAATGCCGCTATTTTTAACTTCGCTGCCAAAATGGGTAAGCGGGGGCTCTCACACGCTGTTTGGGGCTAAAAACCACCACTTGCCTGAACTGCTTGCAGGTCCGCTGGCCAGGGGATGCTGACATCGCGCTTTCTCCTCTACCGCCGCCGCAGACTTCTTGCGGCCGCCGAGCGTGGAGACAGGGGAGACTACAACTCCCAGCGTGCCCTGCTTGTCGGGGGACGGCTGACGACACCCACTTCCGTGCCTGGAGGCGCCTAAAGGAGAGCTGCCCCTGCTGAGGAGCGGGGGCTCTCACACGCTGTTTGGGGCTAGACACCACCACTTGCCTGAACTGCTTGCAGGTCCGCTGACCAGGGGCTGCTCACATCGCGCTTTCTCCTCCATCGCAGACTTCTCGCGGCCGCCGAGCGTGGAGAAAGGGGAAACTACAACTTCCAGCATGCCCTGCTTGTCGGGGACGGCTGACGACGCCAACTTCCATGCCCCGAGGCGCCTAAAGGAGAGCTGCTCCTTCTGGGGAGCGGGGGCTCTCACACGCTGTTTGGGGCTAAACACCACCACTTGCCTGAACTGCTTGCAGGTCTGCTGACCAGGGGCTGCTGACAATGCGCTTTCTCCTCCACCGCCGCCGCAGACTTCTCGCGGCCGCCGAGCGTGGAGACAGGGGAGACTACAACTCCCAGCGTGCCCTGCTTGTCGGGGGATGGCTGAGGACGCCCACTTCCGCGCCAGGAGGCCCCTAAAGGAGAGCTGCTCCTGCTGGGGAGCGGGGGCTCTCACACGCTGTTTGGGGCTAAACACCACCACTTGCCTGAACTGCTTGCAGGTCCGCTGACCAGGGGCTGCTGACATTGCGCTTTCTCCTCCACCGCCGACGCAGACTTCTTGCGCCCGCCGAGCGTGGAGACAGGGGAGACTACAACTTCCAGCGTGCCCTGCTTGTCGGGGGACGGCTGACGACGCCCACTTCCGCGCCCGGAGGCACCTAAAGGAGAGCTGCTCCTCCCGCGTCGTGAGACGCGCGCAGGCGACGCCGGGAGAAGCCCGTGACAAAGGGTGGGGCCATCTGTGGCCATCAGGGGCCAGAAGAGGCCGGGCCGGCACACTCCCCTTGGCCTCAAAGATGGAGAAGCGCAAATTGAACATCAAAGAGGGCAAAGGTAAGAAGGCCAAGGTGCCCAGGAAGTCTGAGACAATAATTTCATACCTGACATCAGCAGTTGGGGCTTTAAGCGTAGAAATCGCTAATGCAGAGAAGGAACTGGGACTAGATATACCGGCTATCACACAAACTGACACAGAACTTTTGGATTTATTGGACCGTCCTCCCCCTATCCCACTAGAACCAGATATTGTACTAGTGAATTTTCCGCAGGTTTAACCTGTCGCTCAAGATCTTACAGAAGCCCCAGGGAGTGACAAAGTGGTGCAGCCTGAGGGACATGAATCCGTCACTCGTAAAGGAAAATGTAACGGTGGGAAAAGCTCCCGTAAACAGCCTAAAGCAAGATCAGACAGTACACCTAATCCTAGCCTTTCCGCTAATTTGGCAAATTTGGTGGAAGGTTTATTTGAATCACGTTTGGAGCCGGCACTTGTGAGCATTGGAAAGGACATAGTGGACTCCTTGAACTCTTGTGTGCCAAATAATTTAAAGAAATGTGAACATATTGATGAGTTTATGAGGGAGCTCAGGGCACAACGTTTTGACCCTTTGTACAGAAACAGGAGCGAGAAAGTTCAAAGCCGATAGGTAGTCAGCGGGCAGCCCCAGAACCCCGGCCTTGTCAACCTCCCCATATCCTGCCAACGACCCAAAAAACCCTAGGGATCAGGGCCGACTCAATCCCTGGGGGGCAGCAGACCAAATCTATGGACCCTAGGCCATTACTGCCCATTGGTCATGAGCGCCCTGTCGCTTGGCCTGGCCACACAAAGTTACGCCCATTAAACCTCCCTCCTGACGCTGCACCCTTAGTGGTAATTCTAACTGGGGTGCCATGCCTAACCAATGGTTCTGTGGAAACTGAGGGTGATCTCATGAACAGGACAAAAAGGTGGTGTTCCCAGTTTAGCAGTGGGAACGTTGATGTAGCATCAAATATCATTATGGCTAGACGGGTTGGGTGGGTAGGGAAGAGAGACAAATGTATAGCGGGTGACTGTGTGGTGGTTAATTTTAAGAGGCCAAACTTTGCTGATAGTGTGCTGTGATTGATGGTTCTGATATTAGGCCGCTTTTTTTGGGCTACTTTTATCCCCCTCCTTCCCACTTACAGATCAGATCTTATACCCCGAAATCGCAACCGGTTCCACAACCCCACTCTAGAGTACCTGACATAAAGAATAATTCTTCATGAGTCTCGTAGGGCTCCCTAGTGGCACATCAAATCTGGTGGTTCATGTAGAAATGGGGATCCCGTACTTATGCGACACACTGGCTTTGCGTCCATTGGTGTTTTGGCTCGAATGTTAGTTAAATAACGACCTAGCTCTTAACCATCAGATTTTAAGGGGGTGTTTAAGTCTTGACTACATGCCATGGCTGAAATACATCAAGGGTTGTTTTGAAGAGCTGGAGAGCCCGGATCTCTTTTCAAAACCTGATTCTATTACTCCGAAAGACGTGGAGTTTGTAAAGAAAACTTTTATCAGCTTAAAAAAGTTTGAAAGAGATGAGTCAGAAATTGGAAAATCGAGTGTCTGTAAATTTGTGATGCTTAAAACAACCCCTCTTATAGAGCAATGATTTCTGAGGCCACTGTCGACCTATGAACGTTTTTTACTGGCCAGGTTTTAATTGGATTTCTTTTATTTATTGCTTGCTGTTCCAAAAGGGAACTGTAGAGGTCAAGTGTAAGCATCCCGCGGCTGTGACGGCCTGTCTCCTCAGAATTTGCTACACTTCATGTTTTTTTGTAGATTTTATGAAGTACCTTGTAGACATTTTTTAACACCGCTTTTAAAAAGGTTGAATTTTACCCAGGTTCGTCCAGCCCTTTTTTACTTGCAGCTGCTGACACCAGATTGTATACCTTTTATAGTAGGTTTCCTAAAATCCACATTGAAACTCTGGACTTGTATGGATAGCTAGTTCCCCCGTGACAATGGTAGGGCACCCCCCGCCATCACCCCATGTAGATGATTCTTGGTCGTCGGGCATTCTGTTTTCCCTTCTTTTATCTTTCCTGTATTGTGACAATATATTTTATCGGAATTGTATGTTTTATCTGTAATGTGGAAATGTGTAACTTTGATGATTTTATTCAAACACCGAATAAAGTTGTTTTTGATTTGATTTGATTTGACCACTACTTTCCCAAGCTGATCAGATGCTTAAGGCTGACCATAATGGTGCACCTATGCTAGATGTGGGCATTGACCAGGGAACTTTCTCTTATTTTCAAGGCCTTACCCACCCACCATATTGTACAAGGTGGGTTTTACATAAGGCTCGATAGTCGTATTTCATAACCAATGCAATTGGCATCTAGTGTGTTTTGTCTCCAGTTGATTGAAAGCCATTCAACATCAGTGGTCAATAAAACGTTTATGCTGGGACTCCTTGTGAACAAAATCCCATTTGGTAAACATCTCTCAAATTAGACAAAATTATATTATTTTCTCAAAATATTTTTTTTAATTGACAAGTATTGTAATGGAACCTTCTGCGTAAGTAATACATTTCTTAGAGGGTGTCGGCTACATCAATCATTGAAAAAATGTAGACCAAACTAAGGTTAACGAGTGTTTTAAACTTTGTAAAATATAGATTCAGAAGTGAAAACTGTTCTGATAGTCTAAAACATTTTTATCTAGAGATCATGCTGACTCTTGGAGAGCTTCAAGCTCACTGTAATAAAGTTAAATCTGGCTCCACTGCCGACCCCGTAAGCCAGAACTGTTTCTTAAGGGTCGGAGCTGTCTCTTCCCAGTGGACCTTGAATTAATAAATCTCTCTCTATCATCGGCATCAGTACCAATGGCACGGAAACATGCAAAACTCATTCCTCTTTTGAAAAAAACAGCGCTCAATGTTTCCAAACCAGAAAACTTCCGGCCCATTTCTCTCCTGCCCTATCTCGCCAAAGTATTAGAGTCTCACATCAATGATACTCTAACCAATTTTTTAGAGTCCAGCACTACTTTGCTCCCCTCCCAAAATGGCTTGAAACCACAATACAGCACAGAGTCTGAGCTGCTGGCTGTTACCGTGCATCTACTGAGATCTTTAGATCGGGGAAGTTCTGCTGCCCTTATTTTGCTTGATTTAAGCGCACCCTTTGACGCTGTATCTCATAGGATTCTGTTGCACCACGTAGAGGCAATAGGCACTATTGGAAGGACACTAACTTGGTTTACAACCTCTCTATCTGAAAGATCAATCCAGGTTGTTTCTCTTTCTTACAACTCCCAAGTACACACTACTGTTCTGATTTTGCTTGATTTAAGTGCCGCCTTTGACACTGTATCTCATAGGATTCTGTTGCGCCGCTTACAGGAAATAGGCATTGGTGGAATGGCACTAACTTGGTTTACTTCCTTTCTATCTGAAAGATCAATCCAGGTTGTTTCTCTTTCTTACAGCTCCCAAGTACACACTCTGCAACATGGGGTCCGCCAGGGGTCTGCTCTGAGCCCTACAGTTTTCAATATTTATATCCAACCACAAGCTCAGTTCTCTAAGGCTCGGAGATCATGCTGATATCCTATGAAGATGATACTCAGCTGGTGATCTCCTTTTCAAATTCCAAGATGATATGGTGGCTATCGATGAGTGGGTTACGTCCAACTGCCTACAGTTAAAGGGAGGTGAATCAGAAATTCTTCTCTAAGGCAATATATTCTATTATGGGGCGACCATTGGTGGCCTCCCACTTTAGAGCCCCAGCCCAAAGGAGTGGTAAAACATGTTGATGTCTGGATTGACAGCTCTCTCACCTTGGAAGCGCAGGCAAAATTGGTGGCAGGTGTATATTTTGGATGCCCACAAGGGTTAAAACCCATCCTTGGATTCTTTGATTCCAAGCCTCACCAAGTTATTATCCAGTCAACTATACTCTCTAGGCTGGACTACTGCAATGTGCTGTATCAAAGATCCAACAAGAGAGCATCCAAAAGATTACAGATGCCCCAAAATAATGCTGCACGGATACTATTTGCCATCCGTAAGTTTTGCTAGGTTTCCAGCTTTATCCATAGACTGCACTGGCTACCTATGGACAAGAGAATCCATTTTGAGGTTCTATGCATGGCTCACAAAATCCTGAATTTTCAGGGCCCTTCTATTCCTTCTAATTTTCTCCACCCACATGTTCCTGTGCGAGCTCTGCACTCAGCCAACCTTCAATTGGCCTGCGTCCTGCGGATAAAAAGATTGCGAGCCGGAAGGCGCTCTTTATGTTCCAAAGCCCTTTCCCTCTGGAACACACTACCTCTGTCCATCAGTAGCACCCAGAGTTACTGGGCTTTTAGAAAAGCTTTGAAAACCTGGCTATTCGCCACCAACCCTTCTGTCTTTCCTTTGCCGACCTCTCTAAGACTAGCCCTGTGATGCCCCGTTGCTGGGTCAGCCATGCTCTCTACAAATATTTTAACATAATATCACCAGAGCATTTACCAACATAGCTCAACTAACACAAAACTACAGGGTTGGAGGTTCATTGTACATGGCCCTGTGCTTCCCTGATGCTTACTCCATAAAGCCGGACAGAAGTAGCAGATTTTTCCACTAAAGAGCAGTTCGGTCACTTGTTTCCTTGGAGATGCTCTACATGTGTTTTTTGCTGCTCCCAAAAAAGTGATAGACTTTACTTAGCAAGGGGTGAAAATTTGAATGTAATTCACTCTTAAAAGGGTAAATTACCATTTACTACTAACTAAAGAGATTCCCTTCTGGAGTTCACACGTTTCCACAAAGAGAAAAGAAGGGGGATCTGTAATGTGCCACACCTGTACACCACTCTTACTGGAGTTATACAACCCTCACCCACTATAATAGAAGCTTGCTTTCTCATTGGGTTCAACCTGACTCCTAAAAGTCAGGGTGGGCTCGACCATATTTGAGGGAGCACTTATGAAGATATTTGGATGGGGGAGTAATTTTAAAGATGCAATTCCTCACCCACTCCCAAGGTATCCTTTATTAGTGGGGTAGGTGGGAAGGTTAAAAAGAAACACTATGGGGTCCATTAGGATGTCGGGCAGTAGCACCACCTTGGTGGTGGCGGGGCGGAAAAACAGCTTTTACCGCCCGCGAGCAGCGGAACTCACGTCCGCCACATTAGGATAACAAAACATAGGTCAATTCCCGTCCGCCGCGGAGCGAAATGCACCGCCATGAAAGTGCACCCGCAACCGCGGCGGCGGGAGCCAATCGAGAATCTCTGCCGTGCCGGATGAAGTCCGCCCCGCTTGACAAATTAGAATGGCCCAAACAAGCAGACACACCGCAGCGGAGACACCGCCCAGCCTGAGCAGGCGGAAAGTCGACAGTGGAGCGCGAACGCAGTGACCCGGTCATGAACGCCATGGACCCAGCCCTCCATATGCATCCGATGATGTACCTGCTACAACACTATCGCCAGATGGGCCGCCGCGGACGCCGTTGCAGATACGCTACTACACATATGCACCACACAACACACATGCCGACATAGGGCCCAATCACCACACAGACACCCTGCTGGGGGGCGCAACACATCCACACGGGCACCCACACATCATCCACCTCACAACAAGGCACCCCTCTGCATCCGGAACACACATCGTCCGCCAACCAGCAGCAACGTCCCCGTCAAAGTCACGTCACCACCGCGGTCAACACATGCGCACTATGCAGAAGGCAGGGCCATACCAAGGCATGGGCAGGGCACAAACACCATAGGGACACACCACCCCCAACCACACATCAACACACCCCATCAAGTCCCAGGCCAGGTGCCCATCCCGTGCACCCCCATGCACACCAACACGCACTGCAACAACAAGTCCAATACACACTCTCTGCACCACACAACACATAACCAGGGACACAGCCACTGAAAGTGGCTGACAAGGAACACACAACACCAGTGCCACACACACTGAAGGCTCACAATCCCTCCTATCAGATTCACACACATACAAACACACACCCTGGGTGTAGCCACAAACACAACACACACCCAGGGATGCCTCAACAGATGCCTGCACAAGAACAACACACAAACACTACAGGAACACATACTGAACTGCAACAGAAACAGACATACCATGTCAGCCAAACTGGGGAAAAGCAATGGGAGCACAGACACAACAGGAGTACACAACAACATCACTCAGGAACAAAACACACACACCATAACACAAATCACACAAGAGGTGCATCTGGACAAACACACACTGCCACATGAAACCCACCACGGATGCACATGAAACCCCAATCAACAAACACCACAAGACATCAGGGGATGCACCTCAGGCAATGCCAAGGCCACATACACACAGCACTGCATGCACAACAAGCAGTGTGTGCATAACAACCACAACCACACACACACACATGATTCACACTACCGCATCACACACACCACAAATCAGCACTGCACAAATACAACAGCACACCCAGGAACTGAAGCAATACTACAGCCAACATCCACACAACCAACACAACAACTACACATGCACCACTCTGGGACACAAGAGCCCAGCCACCTCCATCAGAGCTCTGGCCAGCACACACAGCTGAAGTGCATATGACCACCACAGAATGACCTATAGCACAAGGACAGCACACATAAAGCATTGGGGCAATGTCCACAGTGGAATAAAACTCATGGCTCAAGAACTTCATAACAAAGCACACGCCCACAAATGAAGTGATGTGGAGCCTCACGCACATGGACACCAAGGGGACAGCTGACATCAAAGTGAAATAGCCTGCATGTCAGTAGCAGACATGTAAGGGGTGTACCACACACAAATAGAGGGAATGAACACCCACAATGGCCAGGCACAAGTGGCACACATAGGGGATGGCTCAACACCACACACACCATGCCATGCAGGTGGAGAAAAACCACCATGTGCCTGCAATGCATGACAAACACAAATACAATGCCGGTGCTTTAACAGCAGAGCCACACAGTTTACACAAAAACACCAAAGACACATTGAGGAACAATCAAACACAACACTGACGTGCAACTCACACACTTTGCACACTTCAAACTTACAAACACAACAAGGAGGAGTCACACACAACACCATGGACACACCAACACACACCACAGTGCACTACAAACAGCTCACACAAGTGCATACAATCCTCTACACAGGGCAATACAAAACAAACAACAGGCATACAACTCCTGGGTGACACATGTGTGTCTCTCACAATACAGGGGCACACATACATCCACTACAAACTGACACAAGGCACGGCCCGTGCAGGGCGTTATACCGGCGCGGTGACGTCAGGCTGGGGAGTGTCAGGGTGGGGGGTTGTAAAATGCGGGATATGGACCATTACAGGTAAGTACCGAAAAAAAAACATTTTGTTGCCCGCGTTGCATCACATTTGGCGATGCAGCGCAGGTAACGAACACACCAAGGCACAAACACCAAGGCACAAAATAATGTACAAATGCCAGAGACTATGCACAGGTGAACACAAACAGGAAGGTCAGTGTCCATCGCACGGGAGAGAGGCCAACACAGCAGAGCAACAGGGCCAGTGTCCATGGCAGGTGAGACAGCAAGTACATGAGAGGCTGCACAGGGGAGAGTACAGCACAGCAGAGCAACAGGGCCAGTGTCCATGGCAGGTGAGACAGCAAGTACATGAGAGGCTGCACATGGGAGAGTACAGCACAGCAGAGCAACAGGGCCAGCAACACACCCATGTTCTCAAAAATATACAGGACTAGCACACCTGTATGAGGCACAGGCGTATGAGAGTGATGTCAACTCACTCCTGGTTGTCATGCAAACCTGTACCTGGCTGTGTGTCGGGGACAGCAGGCCCACTTGACTGTGGTGACAGAGTCCCAGGTGCTGTGGGGCTAACAGTGGCTTGGAAAGCTGGAGGGCTGTGTGGACCAGATGGCATAAGTTAACGTTGAGCTGGAGTCATGCAGACCACTGACACAGTGTGGGTGGGAGAGGTTGGAGGGGTGCCCTTCCACTTTTTGGGTATATGAAATTGCTCCCTGTCTTGGGGTTGATGGGAAGTGGAGATGGCACAACAGGCACATACCCCAACTGTCCCACATCAGGTTCAGACACTGGCACTACCTCAGGAGATGTGCTGGAACCCGCGGAACGCTTGGTCTGGCTCCATCTCTGGACCACCTTCCCCTCTTTGCCAGGTGTACCCCCTACAGTGCCCTCCTTCACCTCCTTGCCAGGGGTGGTGTCTACAGTGCCCTCCTTCGCCTTTTTCCCAGGGGTGGTGTCTACAGTGCCCTCCTTCATCTTCTTGCCAGGGGTGGTGTCTACATTGCCTTCCTTCGCCTTCTTGCATGGGGTGTTGTCTACAGTGCCCTCCTTCGCCTTCTTGCCAGGGGTGTTTTCTACAGTGCCCTCCTTCACCTTCTTGCCAGGGGTGTTGTCTACAGTACCCTCCTTCGCCTTCTTGCCTAGGGTGGTGTCTACAGTGCCCTCCTTCGCCTTCTTGCCAGGGGTGGTGTCTCCAGTGCCGTCCTCCACCTGCATCAATGGACGTGGAATTGGTGTAGATGTTTTTAGTGGATGTGTCCCAGTGCTCTTCCTAGGTGTCCCTCTGAAATGCAACACCTCCTCAGTGGGCACCGACACTGCATGTGTAGGTTTGTGAGAAGTACTACGGACAGGAGAGTCTTTTGCCGGTGAGGCCTCTGCAGCATGTGAACCTGACGTATGCCTCATTGCTCTCCTGGCCTTGCCCTTCCCTGACTGGCTCTTGTTAGTGCATTCTGGGGTGGCCATGCTCTTCCGTGGGGATGGTGTCTGTGGGCGGGAGTGTTTGGGTTTTGTCTGTTGGGTGCTCCTGGTGCTGTACCTTTTCGTTGACGCAGGCGAACCGTGCACACTGTCATCTGATGTGGCCACTGACTGGGGGGTGGACAAAGGCACATGACCTGCAATAGGAGCATGTGCCTGTTGAAGGGCTGACGTGACTGTGGTTGACAACGCCTGGACTGCACGGTGTAGCCCACCCACGTCTGAGTGTATGCCCTCCATGTATGCAACCACCTGGCCTAATGTTTTGTCATGGTCACTGAGGGCATTGGGCAGGGCGGTCTGGCCCACATATAGCTGGTGCAGGAGCTATACACACTCTGCACTGAGGGCAGCAGGGGCAGCGGTGCCAGGTGTGAATGTGACTCGTCCCCTCTTAGTGACACAGATAAGGGCAGCACCAGAGGAAGTGGATGGGAGGCTGGGCAGTGGCCACTGGGCAGTAGATGATGATGCAGACTCCCCATCCCCTGCGCTTGCCAACATGGATGCCTCCCCGCTGGCATCTGATGATGTCGCTCTCTGTGTCTCTGCCACGAATTCCTCCTGCATACTTCGGCCCCTCTCAGATGCACTGATGGGCTCTGTTTCACTGGCCTCCGGTGCAGCTGTAGTGCCACTCTCGCCACCACTGGTTTCTGGCTCATGCTCCTCTGTGGCCTCTTGCGAATCTGCATGTGAGAGAGCGGTACAGGGTTGTGTAAGGTTCATCATCTGGTCACACGATTTACAAGCAATGCAGTATAGGAGATGCCCAAATCAACATGGTAACCGCCACACCCTGCAATCACTGTGCAGCAACACACTACATAGACCACAACAGTGCCTGTAACGCACAAATAAAGCCATGAATGACCCATGTTGATGCAACACAGCACTACTCCCTGCCTGTAGATGGAGTGCCCCCCCCTCTCCCTGCCCTAGGAACAGGATTTGGATACAATACTCCTTATTACCAATGTCGCACCTCAGAGAACAGGAGGGGATAACACACACATCTATTTGTTCATTGCAGTCCAACATGCGGAGTAGGCCATAGCAAGCACCATGTGGTATCCTGGAGCACATTGTTTTCAGATGTGTGGGCCTCAACGATCATGGTGCCTGCAAAGTAGGCATACCTGAAGTCACACTCAGACAGTTGACACTGCAGTTCACCTCTTTATGGATTCCCCACACTATCTCAATGAAGAATGACCATATGGAGCCTAACCCATCTGGCAATGCCAAAGTACATCAGGGAATATCAGCTCAGTAAGGCCAGAGTGGGCCAATGCCTGATACAGCCACACATCACAGCAGACACTCACATTACACAGCTCATCACAGCAACACACGCATATCACATGGGTCACCGGTGCCACAAGCCCAGTACACATGCATCCACTCCCAGCAAAAGTCACCCTCACCAAATACTCACCACCCCTGCCTTGCTGCCGATGCTCCTTCAGATGTGCATCCAGGTCTGGATGAGTCTCTGCCAAGATGCGGCGCATCAGTGGAGTCATGCTGCACCCTGCCAAACGCCCTGTGTGTGGTAGCATCCCCAAGGTCATCTCTGCCACTTGCTTTGCCAGCCAGCTGATGTCATCCCACCTCTTGTGACAGTGGGTTCGTCTTCTGTTGGAACCCCCCAGGGCTCGCACCTTTTCAGCAATGGCCCTCCACAAGGCCTTAAGCTGGTGAACCTTGAGCTGCAAGTATGGGAGAAAAGGAGGGTAAATGTCCAGTTACAAAATGTCAGATACCAACATCTATCAGTACAGTACCAAGACATAGACTCAGGACTGATTGTTACTTCCCTCCCTCCAAAACTGGGGGACCCCTCACAAGGGCACTCTGCATGGCCTACACATTTGTGATTGCATGCACACATTGGGATGTATATGTTCCATGATAATCTCACAAATGCATGATGCCTCAACACAATATGCTTCGACAGAAGTGTGTAGGTCTGCAGTAATCCAGGGGGGAACATCACTTACAACGCAACTTTTACAACGACATACCATTACAACGCAACTTTTACAACGCAAAAACTTTTACAACGCATGTATTTACAACGAATGTTTTTACAACGCAGGTACCTTTACAATGCATACCATTACAACGTAAGTATTGGTAAGTATATAATTATATTTTAAATGTTATATGTTTGGGGTAAAGGGGTATTTTTAGGGTTCAGGGTCAATTTGGGGTTTTTCGGTAAAGGGGTATTTTTGGGGTTCAGGGTCAGTTTTTAGTTTTTGGGTAAAGGGGTATTTTTGGGGTTCAGGGTCAGTTTTTAGTTTTTGGGTAAAGGGGTATTTTTGGGGTTCAGGGTCAGTTTTTAGTTTTTGGGTAAAGGGGTATTTTTGGGGTTCAGGGTCAGTTTTTAGTTTTTGGGTAAAGGGGTATTTTTGGGGTTCAGGGTCAGTTTTTAGTTTTTGGGTAAAGGGGTATTTTTGGGGTTCAGGGTCAGTTTTGGGTTTTGGGGGTACAGGGGTACAGGGTAAAAATAAATTAAAATTAAATTTAAATTAAATTACATTAAATTATATTTTTTTTGATTAATTTACGATCATAAAATTAATATATATTTACCAATACTTACGTTGTAATGGTATGCGTTGTAAAGGTACCTGTGTTGTAAAAACATTCGTTGTAAATACATGCGTTGTAAAAGTTTTTGCGTTGTAAAAAATGCGTTGTAAAAGCATGCGTTGTAATAACATGCGTTGTATCAACATAGATCCATCCAGGGCATAGATGGGGCATATCTACTATTCAGTGTGAAGGAACTGGAGCAAGGAGCATGTAAGTCTGGTGATGTATAATCGTTTGGGTGGGCAGGCACTGAATCTACCCTCTGGCTCACACTGACTCAGTCTACAGGTGCACACAGTAAAAGTCACACATGCAAATACTGTCCTAGCACCTACATGGCTATCAACCGTTGGCTCTGTTTGTCTGACAATGTAACACACACCACTCACACATACAAGTCCAGACATAGGAATGAGTGCCATTTCGACACACACACTCCCTTGCCCTTGAGACAGCCTGTCTGTCAGTGTTTCACACAACCCCACACCCTTAGGCATGAACTGCAGCTGCACAACTACATGTCTGACACCCCCCTGCCCTGCAGCTACCTTTATGGTGACTTACCACTACATTTGGACCTGTGCCAGCAACCCGTCCACAAGGACCTCCAGCTCCTCACTCGTGAATGGACTGGCACGGATCTCCTCGGTCCTTGACATCCCTGTGGACACGGAACATCTGTGGTGGAAGTGAGTGGTGAGGGGTCCCAGGCAGCAGCAGGAGAGGGTCCCAGGCAGTAGCAGGAGAGGGTCCCAGGCAGCAGGCTCTTCAGGCAGCAGCAGGAGATGGTCCCAGGCAGCAGGCTCTTCAGGCAGCAGCAGGTGAGGGTCCCAGGCAGCAGAAGGAGAGGGTCCCAGGCAGCAGGCTCTGTGAGCACTGGGAATGTGAGGCTCACCCCCACAGATTTATAGCCCCCTATGGTCGCCTGGAAGCTGCAAAGCAGCAACAATTGGTTGTCCCGGTCTGTCTCTTTCAAAACTATCCAATGACCGCCTCCGCACTGGTGGAGCATGCCCACCGCGATTTTCTAATCTGCATCATGACACCGCGACCTTTGCTGCCATTGGCTGTAGGCAATGCTCCATGGCGGTGATCCACTGCGAGTGCCCGGGATGCGCTACCGCGATGGTGCATCATTCAAAAGTATCCATTGACCGCCTCCGCACTGGCGGAGCATGCCCACCGCGATTTTCAAATCTGCTTCATGACACCGCGACCTTCGCTGCCATTGGCTGTAGGCAATGCTCCATGGCGGTGATGCACCGCGGGTGCGCTACCGCGATGGTGCATCATTCAAAAGCATCCAATGACCACCTTCGCGATGGCGGAGCATGCCCACCGCGATTTTCAAATCTGCATCATGACACCGCGACCTTCGCTGCCATTGGCTGTAGGCAATGCTCCATGGGGGTGATGCACCGCGGGTGCCCGGGGTGCACTACCGCGATGGTGCATCATTCAAAGTATCCAATGACTGCCTCCGCGCTGGCGGAGCATGCCCACCACCATGTACACATGTCCATATGCCAATGGATACCGCATTTGTGAAGGGGGTGGTGCTGGTGTCACACCTCCGGGGACAGGCGATAGGTACCGCGATTCATTCGGCATGCCCACCGCCATGTACACATGTCCATATGCCAATGGCTATCGCATTTGTGAAGGGGGTGGTGCTGGTGTCACACCGCCGGGGACAGGCGGTAGGTACCGCGATTCATGCGGCGGAGCATGCCCACCGCCATGTACACATGTCCATATGCCAATGGCTACCGGACTTGTGAAGGGGGTGGTGCTGGTGTCACACCGCCGGGGAAGGCGGTAGGTACCGCGATTCAGGTGGCGGAGCATGCTCACCGCCAGGTACACATGTCCACATGCCAATGGCTACCGCACTTGTGAAGGGGGTGGTGCTGGTGTCACACCGCCGGGGACAGGCGGTAGGTACCGCTATTTTCGTAACCATTGATGTCTATGTCAATCTAGAACACTGTATCAGAACCCAGCAGCAACATGGTGAAGGGCACATCATTGTACACACAATGCCATACAGCCATGTCATCCACAGGTGGGCGCACGTTCAGTGTGAGACACTTTGGTCTGTGGTCCCAGCCATGTTAATAATGCATTTGATGGCTGATGATGCTTGACACTCTTCAGCTGGTGTAAATGAATTTGGTGTGGGTCAGTGCAGACCTTGACCTGGCTTGTGTCACTGCATTGTATCGTACCAGACTTGTGCATTCACAACAGCTCATGCACACAACTGAAAGTGTTCCTGCTACTGTGATCATAGTGTTGATGGATGTGTGCAGAGTTTACATGATGCATTGAGGTGTGACAGGTACAGTAGATGGGTATGATACAGACATGGTAACTTCCAAAACATTGGCGGATGTTGCAGCACCTTGCCTGCATATGTGAATTGCGTTCTACAGTATGTGCACAGTCACATTCCCCAATGTGTTTGTGGCACTTGTGTATTGTCACTGGAGGGGCGTGCCCTCTGTGTGTATCAATTGGCCACCCATGTAACCTGGTGTGCCATGCATCTCTCAGGCACTCTTTGTTTTTCCATGACATCATTGATGGTATGTGCTGTGGCCATCTCATGATGGGTGTCACTGACCTATTCAATTTTGCATCTCAACTAGGAGGAGGGTGAATCTCCTACGTCACCTGACAGTGCTGGAGGAGATGGAGAATGAGGCAATAAACTGGAAATTCCGCCTGGGTAGACCAACACTGAAGATCCTGTGTGATCTATTGGTGCCCCACCTGCAGCCTCGCCGGCACTATCCAATGGCACCCACACCCACATACAAGGTGATAGCAGCACTCCACTTTTTTGCAACAGGTTCCTTCCAGGAGACCGTGGCTAGCGCTGGAGGGATGTCGCAGCCCATGTTCAGCCAGGTGCTGAGAGATGTTCTTGCAGCCATGATGCTGTTTCGGAATCGCTACATCCATTTCCCTAGGGGAGGAGAATTGGCTGCTGTGAAGGGTGACTTCTATCCCCTTGGGCGCATCCCACATGTTGTTGGTGCCATCAATTGCACCCATGTAGGTCTGGTGCCACCGCAGGCGACGGAGCACATTTATAGGAACCGCAAACACTATCATTCCATCAATGTGCAGGTGGTGTGCCTTGCGAACATGACCATTTCTCATGTGTAAGCAAAGTATCCCGGTTCGGCCCATGATTCGTACATCACGAGGAACAGCATTGTGCCACGGATGATGGAAAATCTGCATCCCAAGCGTGCTTGGATTGTGGGTGAGTATGCCTACTGATATGGCGTGCTGTGTGTTACCAGCTGAACTCTGGCTGTGCAACATTGCAATTGGTGTTTGTCATTCACAGGTGACTCAGCATATCCCAGTAGGCCATGGCTGATGAGCCCCCTCAGCAATCCCAGGCCCCCGGCTGACATCCGTACAATGAGGCCCATGGCAGGACCCGACGGGTAATCAAAATGACTTTTGGCCTGCTGAAGTCAAGGTTCAGGTGCCTTGACAGGAACGGAGGTGCACTGTCATACTCGCCTGGGAAGGTGTGCAAGATCGTTGTGGCATGCTGTATGCTGCACAACCTGGCCATCCACAAGGGGGTCCCCCTACTCCTGGACGATGGTGAGGAACCAAGGCCACCACCTGCTCAAGGACCTGAGTCCAGTGATGAGGACAGTGGAGAGGAGGAAGGAGTAGACCTGCGCCTGCAGCTCACCGACCGCTAATTCACTTGAAGGTGGGTGACGCGGTACAACTTTTACATTGTCTGGTGTGCTTGCTGTGGTTGTGAAGGGCTACGCGCGGATGTTACTGGCACACGTTCAGTCACCTATGTGTGGTATAAGTGAGATTGACGTTCCATATGGAGATGTATGCTGGACCCTATTTGTTCACACCTGCTGCCCATTGTGCAGTATGCCTGTGATGTCTTGTGTATGTTTTGTGCAGTGTTCTGCCTGTGATGCCACAATGAGACCAGTGACTGTTGTTCTGTAGTGTCTCCCTAGGGGCTACAGAAGAATCCTGCCCTACATACTGTACATCATTTGGACACATCATGGACATTATCAACACTGTAAATATTGCACTAAAAACAATACTGCACAAAATCTGGTGTGTCAGGTATTTTATTTTGAAAGTGGACATGTGATTTGTGCGGGAATATTTACATGAAGGTGGGGAATGAGCAGTGAGTTGACAGTCCTGTTCGATGAGATGCAAGAGTGGAGACCACATGGATGTGGTGACCCAGTCCAACAGACAGGTGCCATTGCCAAGGCAATGTGGGGAAAGACAGTCCAAACAGTGAATGCAGTGGGGAAGAGGGTTGCCATCACGGTTGGCTCCGTGACTGGCCTGTGGCAGGTGCTTTGCCTCCGGAGACTCCCAGGCTCTTCTTTGGAAGCTCCTAGATCTTTTTGGTGGTGGGGGGCCTGCTGAATGGCCAGCGGCGTCAGAGGACTCGCCCCTCTCTGTTGGCTCAGGGGAGGATGATGCACTGTCATCCTGCAGCACAACAGGAGGGAACCGAGGTGGTGGTTGGGACACAGGCCTGTCCCTCTGCAACGCCACTTGCTGGCCCATGAGGTCCACCATCTGTCCAAGGCGGTTATCGATGGACCTCATCAGCAGGATGAGCTCCCTTAATAGTTCATCAGACCGGACACTTTGTCCCTGGACCTCTTGCCTCCACAATTCTGGTGAAGTGGCCAAGGGATGGTGTCCACTCCTCCCGAGGTCTAGTGGTGACCCTGGCCCTTCCACCTGCTCTGCTGCCACGGACCTCTTCCATCACCACTGTGGGTCTACGCACTCTCTCCCTGCCCTCCACAGGTGTTGCTGTGGGATGGTCATCCCCTGGGACAGGGAGGGTGCTGCAGGTGGTACTCGTGGTACTAGTGGTAGTGCGGTGGCGGTGGTGGCAGCTGCGGTGGAGACAGGGGCCGTGACAGCAGGGGTCTGCTGCACTGTTGTTGCAGCAGACGTGGTGGTGGCCTGGGACCTCTGGGTCTGTGGCACACCAGATAGGCCGGCCCGGAGCTCATCGTCCAAACTGTCCTGGGAGTCCACATCTGAGAGTCCATGCGCCGGGGGTGGAGACTGGTTCTGCTGGTCGTTGGTATGGTCCTCAGCAGTGAGTTCATCATCACCTGTGGAATAGATGGGGAATGGTCATTGTAGGTGTCATCTGCGCATCATCAACTGTCTGTACACTACACAATTATGCAATCTTCAGTAGTACAAATCATGGCAACACCGTATAACATATCATAGTGAGGAGGAACATCATTGAGTCATACATGTTGAATTTCAATGCATTGCATGCAATTGTTGTTGTGTTTAGAGATGCAGGTCTCACACACACACACATCAGGAAAATTTACGGTAGCTACCTACCTGTTAGGTGAGGGTGAACAGTGCAAAGGCTGACACATGCTCCTGGGTGGGGGAGGCCTCTATCCTGCTCAGCTGTGGAACAGGGGGCAAGGTGGGAGTGGTAGTGCAGGCCTCCCTCCCCCAAACAGTGCTCAAATACAAGATGGCTACCTACCTGTAAGTGTGTTTGGTGACGAGTGCAATGGCTGACACATGCTCCTGGGTGGGGGAGGTCTCTATCCAGCTCAGCTGTGGGACAGGGGGCATGGTGGGAGTAGTAGTTCAGGCCTCCCACCCACAGACAAGCTCCCAGGTGAGATGGCTACCTACCTGTTAGTTTGTTGAGGGTAGTGTTATGCCTGACACATGCTTCTGGGTGGGGTAGGGGGAGGGCTCCATCCTGCTCGGCTGTGGGCCAGGGGGCATTGTGGGAGTGATGGTACAGGCCTCCCACCCCCAAACAGCCCTTCCATGGAAATGGCTACCTACCTGTAAGTGCTCCATCCTGCTGGGGTGTGGACCAGGGGCATGGTGGGAGTAGTAGTGCAGGCCTCCCACTCACAAACAGCCCTCCATGGCAAGATGGATGATCCATCAATGGCTGCATGCTTCTGGGTGGGGTTGGAGCTCCTTCATGATCAGGTGTGGGCCAGGGGGCAGGCTGGAGTAATAGTACAGGCCTCCCACCCACAAACACCCTCCCAAGGAAAGTGGCTACCTACCTGTTTTGTCATTTGGTATACTGCAATGGCTTCCAGGTGCTTCTGGTTGGGGTGGGGGAGTGCTCCTTCCTGCTGGGGTGTGGGCCAAGGGGCAAGGTGAGAGTAGTAGTGCAGGTCTCCCTCCCCAAACACCCTCCCAGTAAATATGGCTACCTACCTGTGAGATTGTTTGTTGAACAGTGCAATGGCTGACACTTGCTCCTGGGTGGGGGAGGCCTCTATCCAGCTCAGCTGTGGGACAGGGGGCATGGTGGGAGTGGTAGTGCAGGCCTTCCTCCGACAGACAGACATCACAAGCAAGATAGCTACCTACCTGTAAGTCGGTTTGGTGAAGAGTGCAATGTCTGACACATGCTCCTGGGTGGGGGAGGCCTCTATCCTGCTCAGCTGTGGGACAGGGGGCATGGTGGGAGTGGTAGTGCAGGCCTCCCTCCAACAGACAGACATCACAAGCAAGATAGCTACCTACCTGTTAAGTTAGGGAGGACAGTGCAATGGCTGACACATGCTCCTGGGTGGGGGAGGCCTCCATCCTGCTGGAGTGTGGGACAGGGGGCATGGTGGGAGTGGTAGTGCAGGCCTCCCTCCAACAGACAGACATCACAAGCAAGATAGCTACCTACCTGTTAAGTGAGGGAGGACAGTGCAATGGCTGACACATGCTCCTGGGTGGGGAGGCCTCCATGCTGCTGGAGTGTGGGACAGGGGGCATGGTGGGAGTGGTAGTGCAGGCCTTTCTCCAACAGACAGACATCACAAGCAAGATAGCTACCTACCTGTTAAGTGAGGGAGAACAGTGCAATGGCTATCACATACTTCTGGGTGGTGTTGGGGGAGGGATCACTCTTGGTAGAATGTGGTACTGGGAGTATGGTGTGAGCTGTTGTGCAAACCTCCCTCCCCCATACAGGCCTCCCTCCCCCATACTGGCCTCCTAAGCAAGTTGGATAGCTACCTGTTGGGTGGGGATGGACAGTGTAATGGTGTTTGGGTTGTGCAAGGGAGTACTACTCAGTGTGTTGGTTGGCATTTGTCTGTACTTACCAGCCTCCGCTCCCCCGGCTACTCCTGTGAGACTCTCAGGAAGCAGGATGGCAAGCACCTTCTCCTCCCATGGTGTGAATGTCTTCGGTGGGATGGGAGGGCAACTGCCAGTCACGTTCGCCAGCATCCAGTTCTTGCTCCTTCTCTCCTTGACAACCCTCTTGAGATCATGCCACCGCTTCATGATCTCCTTCTAGGATTTTGGGGTGGTCCCTACTGCATTCACCCTTTGGACTATTCTTTCCCACATTTGTGTCCTCGTGGCTAATTGTGTCTGTTGGACCAGGCGACCAAACAGTTGTGGCTCTACTCTCACAATCTCACTGACCATGACTGTCAACTCAATCTCGGTGAATTTGGGCATTTTTTGTGATGTCATGGTGTGTGGTGGTTGAGGTGTTTGTGGGTGCAGGGGTTGTGGGTGCAGGGGTGTGGTGGTGATGTGTGAGGTGTGTTGTGTGCTGGGGGATTGATTGTGCTGGTGTAATGGTGGCGGTGATGGTGGTGGTGGATGTGTGTGTGTGCTGTGCTCTTTTGCCTCTCCTGTCAGAAGTGGTGTATATCCTTCTCTTCTGGAGTGTTGCAAAGGATTGTGGTCAGTGAAGGTGTGGCTTTATACTCAGCTGTGTGGGTGTGTCCAAGTGGAATTTGGTTGTCAGGTGTGTTGTGGGAGTTGTCCTGTGCTTTTTTATTTTTATTTGCATTATTTAAGTTTCTTTGTATGTGTGTTATGTATTTGGGGGGCAGGGCTACTTTGTTTATGCAATGTTAGGCATCACTGTGGTGTTTTGGCATCGTCCGCCATGTTTTTCATGTCCTGTCCACTGCGGTGGCTATGCTACTGCTCTACCGCTATTTTTCCCATTCACTCCTGAGTGCGACCACAGCAGTCGGTTACAGCGGTTCCGCCCGCGACACCCTCTGAGATATCGTAATTTCCTGTGCATGTGTGTCCGCTTTCCTTGCAGCGGGTTATGGCTTTTCCGCAGCTTTTCTGACCTCATGGGTCGGTTTTTAGCCATCACCACCTGCGTCGGACGGCTTTGCTTGGTCGGCTACCGCAGTCAGTTTTCTGTGGCGGGTGATCCTAATGTGGCGGCCGGTGTTTCCGCGGTGCTGGCAGGCGGTTGGTGTCCGCCTCCATGGCGGTCCGGTTGGTTTTACGCCCTCTATCCTAATGGGGCCCTATGTAGGGGTATTAGGATAAAGAAAGCTAGTTTCCCTTTAGGTAACTTGTTCCACTCTTAGCCAATAATCAAGCTGTCACATGCAGACCAAACATACCCCTCACTTAACTCGCTTGTCCTTCATAGAAACGATTGAACCATATGAAACAAGGAATAACATAAACCTCTATAATTTAAAAAAATATACATTCATTTATTCATCGTAAAAAGGATTTTGTGTTTCAAGAGAAAGCTCAATCCCTATACAGAACATCACATTTATACTAAAAAATTTAATAACAAAAAATTAATCAAAAACACATCATTAAAAACAGAGTTTAGGAGAAATAGACAAATACAATATGTCTTCAAGTGGTACACATCCATCATATGACAATATCCAGAGCACGGAGTTCAGTAATTGTACAATTGATACTCTACACCATGCATTTGGTTTGCGGATTGCGTTTAGGTATAAAGGCGTAGCCGCGTTTCGATGGTAGAAATTATATTTTCATCTTTGTCAGGACAACAGTATATGCTCTCTATGTTTGATAAAGTGATTGGCAAGGTCACCTATAATAAAAATACAATGTAACAGATATACATTATTTATAATCTTTAAAGAACAAAGCAAAAATTCAATCCTACCCTGGTGATTACAGCACTAACCAACAATTCAATCTAAACAATCTTTTATAACATATATCATAGCCTCACACTATCTAAATGTGTATTTTTTTTTAATACACAAGACTTTGACTAAAAGAATCTGCATTCACATGTTTTATATATCAGGCACTAATATTAACTTACAAACAGGAAAAAGAACAATGATACCCACAACAGTAAAAAGGTTTTGCAAACTATTGCTCCCCCTTTCCCAATGGAGACAATTTACAGATCAATGCCTTAAGCCAAAATATGGTCCATAATGCAAGCTCATCAAAGAAAGCTTTTCTTTATTTCCTCTCACTGGGGCATATATCTAGGCAATATTTCATGTTTTCTATGGTACAATCTTATCACACATTACCCCCTGCTTTCCTAAAACTCACAAGACATTTTGTCCATTCATCCCCACACTTTAATTGTCATTCTTTCAATCCCTAAAGTGGGATGCCACGCTCACACCTCACCTTATAATTAGAGGAGAGAAGCACCTTCCTTATGGTTTCTTGTTTTAGTGGCCAAAAGTCTGTTCTGAATTATTTTGAAATCCAGAACATTTTAATTGGGATTTCCTTTTCAAAGTCTGTCTCAGGCAGGAATAAAATCTCCCCTGCACAGAGTGAATAAATAAAATATATATAACATGAATCAGCTCTCATTCTAATGGCTAATTACACTTAGGCACCTCACAGATTCACAAGAAAATTAGATTCAGGGGAAGCACTGTTGATTTGGAGCTAGTGTTCACGTTTTCTTGTTGTCAGTTATAAATATCCTCTCAGATAAACTAGAGGTCACGTATCTTTGTCCTCCTCGTAATATTTGGGGTACAATTATATGTTCAGAAGACAACGTAATGTTACTGTCACACTTATGTCTCCACTCAATAATTAAAAAATGTGTTTAATATATGGGTTAGAGTCCCTCCCTATACAAAGGCCGTTTCAGTAGTCAATTAATTAAAAGGACTGCATTTCTATTCCCTTATGAAGACTCTAATGGCTCACCTCATTATATTAGAACCCACTAATTCAAAGCCCGCCACCTCTTTAAAAAAACATGGTCTTCAAATTGAGGGGTACCATAAATAAGCAATAAAATTGCAAACATTAGGCTTCCCTTACAGTAAACTGTCCCTCCTCGCATAAAGCTGTCATCACTTACTATCAACTGCGGCGCGGTCCCGCATAGATCTTCTCGCAAATTCAATCCGGCGTCTCAGTGTAGGACCACCTATTTCCTTGATTTATATAGTATCGTCCATAAGTAAGGCCATCTGTATCTCATCTATGTCCCCTCAAAAAACCCCAGCACTTCCTGGAGTCCCATGGCAATCAAATCCGGCTGAGGATTACATCATTTCCGGAGCAAATGTGAAATATCTTCAGTAAGACCAACAAAACGAGCGCCATTTTACAATCCTGCGCTGCATTAGAATAAACCTTACTTGTATATTAGTGAATATAGCGGGCCCAAGAGGAGAATCCTCTTTCTCACCATAATGCCTCACTATTGTTAAACCCCTAACATTAGTATCTGTTATAATGGGGCGATCTTATGCTTTGGTCAAATTAAAAAACTGAAACCCAGTCTGGTTTCTATTGCGTATTATATAAATATGGCAACTGAGAAATTGTGTTATGGATAACAGCTACATTCCTATGTCACTACGGGTGACATGGTAGAAAACAACACTTATTCCCAAAAAGTTTTTTGTTAGTCACTAACTTGCGCTCAATACAGGGTGTCATCTTTGAATATTTCAAATGACTGTGGTCTCATTAGGCAGATCCTTCAGTAAAAAAGAAATATTTATGTCAATAAATTCTATTAGGATGCAATGGTCGTATGACCCTAAAACACCAACATGTTTCAGCCCTATACTCACGGCCAAAAAGGTCCTGGGCTTTCATCAGGATGGGTTTGTATATATGTCACTCCCCCAATTATGTGATTTACATGTTGTTTATTGTGTAAGGCATGACAAAATACCCAAAGCATGCACATGGCAAAAATCAGGAGAGCTAGCCAAGTAGGTGTCGGGAAAGTCACATGTCGTTGGGAGTCCAGGTATAGGTACTTCCCATAGTCCAGGAGTGACAGTATCAAGGCTTGAATAACAATCCTTCTGGTTGGAAGGGTGTAACGGCGTGGGTCCGCCGTATACCCCGGTGTGCAACACTGAGACTGTCCCCCAGCTATCAGCTACATCCTCCCCTTCTTTCTGCTCCCTACAGAACGTTAATGTGGAGTCACAGGATCAAGAGTACGATCAGATGAACTGGCTCTTTAACTTTGAGACAGCGGATGAAGGGGCGGGCCTACAACAAGACGTGAAGACGTCTTATACGGACGAACGCGACCCACAGGTGTGCTTGTTCACCTGGAGGCAGAGAGTTGGCGAGTGGAGTGGAGAGGAGCGAAGGAGCGTTACGGACGAGGAGATCTTGGAAGAAGCCGAGACAAGAGGACGAGTAGCGGAGGACGAGGAGAGAAAGCCAGGAGGCCAACGGCCCCACGAATCGCCCCGCCATACACCCGGCGGAGGTGTATGGCTCACCCAGGTACGCAACCGAATCAGGGGTTGGGTCGGACATAAGGGCAGTATCCGTGTATGAGTTTGGTATTCCCGTACCCCTGTGTTTTCCCCATCCTGAGCACTTTCCATCACATGATCGTTGTTTGAGAAATAGAGCACGGGTTACGAATTCCTCACTCCCTTTTCCCTGGTATCGCTTTTGCTAAAAAGAATAGCACACTCACCAAGTGCTGTCTTGTCTTGTTTATCCCGAGAGCCAAGATGGAACCGGACAAAGTGCTACGACGACGGAGCCGGGAGAGAACTCGTCGAGACGAACTCCCCAAGTCCTGTCCTCTGAGGTCCGATAGGAGCCGTTCACCACGCCGGACTTTGCCAAGGAAGAAAACTTGTACTGACTTGTTGTTTAAATCATTAAATCCTACAGTAACAAAGACTCGCTGGTTGCCTATTCCTCCTAAACCCATCACAGTGGTGGAGAATGCGGGCAAACTGATCATCTCTGAAGAAAAGATGGAAATCATAGTGGATCAATTAGTGAAAGGCCAGGAGAGACTCAAATGGGTAATCGAACAGCACCTAACATCAGCACAAGCTGATAGAGAAATTTTGAAAAAAGCCTTGGAAGGAAAGACTGAACAGATATGGGTAGACCCAACCGTTAGGTCAGCGACAACTGAAAGGCCGATAACTCATGGAACACCCTGTAGCGTAGTTCCTATTTTCCCAATAGGCCCTGCGCACTGGAATAACATAAACAGTAGTATCGACGTAGAAGTGCGGATCTTCCAGGCCTCCACTGACTATGCTAAACTTAATTGGGTTTGTTACCAACTAGCTCAGAGGTCACTGGAAACTTTCTTGACTGAAATAGGAAGTGATCAGCTTCCCTGGCACAGACAAGAAGGGATTCAGTTTTCCAACAACCGTGCAACATGACAACTTTGCTCCTCAGATCAAGAGTCAATCTCTAGGGTCGTGTGAAACAATAGACAGTTATTTTACTCAGTCAGGTTGGTGCAGTTTACTTTCACAATATGTAGAGAATAGAGAGACGGGCGTTTGTCAAGGCACTTTTTAAATCGGAAAGTTGTTATCGGAATAGTGATAATTCTGTGTATTATCCATTCAATGACAGGACTTTCTGACATTGTCAATGGTAATCTCTCAAGTTTGTCGATGCTCAGGATTGTATAGTCTGCTCCTTTCTGTGCCAAACTGATTTGTTTATCAGTAAGGTTAAAATTGGAAAACAATGACGTTGTGTTGATTAAACGCCAAGGCACATAGCCTGAACGAAGATTTTGCAGCGTCCAGCCTAATTGTACAATAGAACATAATTGAGATTGGCCATGCTGTAACATTAGCAAGTCTCTGTCTATATGTCAAAGGCAGAAGATACAATATTGTCCAACGAATATGTTCTGGAGGACAGAGTCATTAACCCATTGTCCACTACAGAAAGTGATTTTTCCAAATTAATACGATCAATTTCTCGTATTTTTTCTGCTGTTTCAATTTGTGTGACTTTCCAAGCCTCGTTGTACGCAGCATAGATGCTGGCCGCTATGAAACGTTTTTGACGCTGTTTGCGTGGACCAAGAATGAAATCGCGCAAATCAGCACCATCTTTTAGTAAAGACAAGTGCTGCTTAATTTCAGCCAGTGTGGATGTTCCTAGCCATTCGAGGCAGAGTTTCCCTACACTGTATGTTGTTACTATCCCTGGATGTTGTCTCTGGGAGTATCTAGGGTCTTGTCTGGTCATTTTTAACCCCTGTGTTTTGTTCAGGAATCAATCTTGACAGTTGTTTGTGTCAGTAGGCCAGATTAACCACTTTTTCCAATCAGGATGTGTTCTGTTAAAATGTAAAATTTTAGTTACGTCTATCTCAATATCTGTTGTTGCATTATCAGGTTTTGGCTTTGGAATAGACGGTTTGTTAAGGTCTTTGATCTTAGCTAGGCCAAGACAGGATGTTTGGTGAATTGTGTCATTTAAAAACATCATTTGTTCTGGTATCATGCAGGTTCTGAATAGTGCTTCAAGGCCCTGTACCTGCCAATCTTTTGTACCCCAAATGGTTTTTGTTTCAATGTTATTTTTCCAATAATCAAAACCAAATGTCATCATTTTCTCATAAAATGCTTCTGAATATATTAATTTAGAATTTGTCAGCATTGTTTTCATTCCTGTTTTATCTTACAGTTTGTAATAAAACGTTTCTGCATCACTGGTGTTAAACCCTGAGAAGTACTTGAATTTCTCAAAGAATTGTTTCGAACTGCTTTTAGGTGGTGTAGCACAATGTTCCCATTGATTATACTTAAAAACATTTCTAGGCTGTGCAGATCTATGCAAATAATGATCGCCATAATGTGTGTAGCAGAATGTCTGCTCATAACTAGATGAACCTTGTAAATAATCATATTCTGTAAATCTAGCTGACATTACTAAATCAGACATCATGTCATTAATACTGTTAAGTCCCAATCATCAGAGAATGTACTAGGTTTTACAAAGTCACTTAAGAAAACCTTCAGTTGATGAGGATACTTCAGGATTTCGACCGGACCATAGATCTCATAGTCAGTTTTCTCCCATACTACCCCACCAGGTATTGGAATTGCTGTGACATTTACTGTTGACAGTTCTCTTTTCTTCACGTGGGATGATCTGTGTGGTTTGAGGACTAGGTTGATGTTCTGACTTGCTGTGTCCATTCAATTGTAATAAACTTTCCGAAAATTAAAACTAAAATTAGGCATAGTAGGAGTATGAGTACCCCTGAAATAATCCAATGCTCAATCAACGGTGTATCCAGATATAATTCTTTGATTTGTTGAAGGAGTTCTGTTGTATTTTCTTTAAAAGTCATTTTTGTTTCTGGCATCACTTCGGGGTCGTTTTGATCTTCAGAGAAGTTGTCGAAGTTGATGAAATAACCATAGGCAGTTCTGTCAATTGTTGGGATTGTTCTTTCAATCTGTATTTCTGTAGCACTTTCAGATTCCACATTATTGTAGACTGGTGTTTCTTGACGAACTGTTTCAATCTGTGTCTCAAGAGGCACAAGTTCCATGGCATTATTGCATAGTCCTTCTCTGTGCACTGCAGGCTGATCGAATGTGATTAGTCTTTCAGTTTGAACTTCTTGGATTGTTGCAAGTTTGGGTATTCTGTTGTTTCTTGGGTGTCCACTGGGCCTACTGTTGATTATAGGCCACATGGTTGTGGTTTTACCAGGTCGATAGACACGACTCTGTTCTCCTTTTTACCAGCAAGGGGTGGTAGTACAACTGATCTTGTTCCGGTGACTGCCAAGATAGGTACTGCTTTTCTGTAAGAAGGCCCAAATTCCTTCTTCTTTCTCTGACTAGATCCCCAATCTTTGGAATCCAGACAGGCCTTGCTGGGGCTGTTGCTTGTGGTGCCTCGTCAGTGGTATCTGGCTGTTGCTTTAACTTTATGTTGCTTAAGGATTTTCTTGTTTCATTCAGTTCCTGTAAAACAGCCAAACGATCGTTGATGTCAAAGTCTGTTTTCTTATCTTGTACCACTGATACCTGACTATCTAAGTCCTGAATTGTCATTCTAATTCCGAACAATAGTTCGTATGGGCTGAAACCTTTTAGAGATTTTCTTGGCAAATTGTTAAGACTGGTCTGGGCACTTATTAGATGTTTGACCCACCCAGCGCCTGAACCTAATACCTTTGCTGTTATAGATCGCTTTATGTCTCGGTTTTTTCTTTCTACCACACTATTCCCTTCGGGGTGCGACGGACAAGAATACCGCAACCCAATTCCCATGCTGGCCATGGCCTCCTTATAAGCTCGAGAGCTGAAAGCAGGTCCCTGGTCAGAATGGAACGTGGTAATTGCGTATGTGCCGATAAAGACTCGCAGATCTTTTATAACCGTTCTAGCGTCAGCCGAGCGCTGGAGGCCTCATTTTTTAAGTGTGTTTAGCCTTAACGATTATTAGGACGCAGGATGGGGTGTAGACAGCGTTACGTTGTTTCTGATTGGTAGCCGGTAGCATGGTTCACTACTGCGATCCCTGTTGCAGTTTTCACAGTTGTTTGCATATATCTGGTGTTGTACACTCATTCCCGGCCACCAGTATACTGATTGTAATTCAGTCAGGGATTCCTTGATCTTTCTGTGCCTAGGACCCAAACCCATGTGTGCGTCTGCTATTAAAAATATTCTCCTGTTCGTGTTTGGAAATACCCTATCCCCCACTCCAGGGATTCGAGCAAAAGGAACGGAGTTTGCATCAATTACGTATGCATAATTGAGTGGATAGTTCACGGGTAGTGCTGCACAGTCGCCTTTTACAGTCGTTTTTACTGCCAGCATGGTTTCCCCGTCTATGTATTTTTCTGCACACTTTTTTGTGGCTACTGAAGCCGGTTTAGTTGCTTCCGCTTTGGCTGTATTAGCCAATGAATTCCCTGCAACGTGAACACCATCACGTTGAAGACTCTGTGCGTGTATCACGTGAGTCTTTTGTAGTTCTTTCTGTAAAAGAGCTACCTGTTTCCAGAGCAATTTATGCTTTATTGTGGCACCTGTGTCATCTTTGTAATCGTTTTCAATCCAACTCTGCAGTTTATTATTGTAAGAGTTTACGCATAAATGAGAATCGCACACGATAAGTGTCGGAATTCATGTTCTGCATTTTCGAGCCAAATCTTTAAAGATCTGATTTCAGCTCTCTGAGCCGAACAGTTTCTTACTGATTCAGTTTTTGTTACTTCCGGTCTGAATTTACCCCACAGCCAACGACCTTTAACAATCGCACAGGCTGCATCTTAGGATTTGCTCTCTACGTTGAAATACTGTACAAATCTATCTGTATAGATTATACAGGCGTACTGTGGGAGAGGCAGAAGTTCGATTGGCAGAGGATATTCTTCTTCATATTCTAAATCATTCAGTTCTTCAAATTGCGGGGCGAAATAGTATTTCACATCTTCCGCTCCTAGAGAATCTACACACTGTATCCATTTCGGATCCAGTGACACTGTAGGCAGGTTTACTGGGCTGAATAGCGCCTCGAAGGCGGATTCCGCTGTGAGGATAATAATCCTTTTGCCGTGTGCTAGTTCTCTTTCATTTGCTAATGCAATTTGCACTGCTTTCACAGTTCTTTCTGTGTGACTGAATGTTTTTTCTGCTTGTGTGTACAAGTGAGATTTAATTGAAATTGGTACCTTTTCTCCCTCATTAGAGGTCAGGTACGTGAATCCGCATCCTCCTGGGATGACTCGGATTACAAGATCGCGTGTGTTGTCACGTGTATCTAATTTTGTTTTAGCTAACATGTCTGTTTGCAGTGATCTCAAAATTTCTGTGTGTTTTTGAGTCCAATTGATTTGTTTAAAATCAGGTTTTATTAGTTCGAATGTAAGTTCTTCCGAAATTCAGAAAACCTAGTATGGATTGTAAATCTTTGGAGCTTGGAGTACAGCGCACTTCTCTAAGAAGTTGTCCGCTAGGCTTTTTCCTTCACTTGATAATTCGTATCCTAAAAATAATACTGTCAGATGGGCAATTCGAGACTTTTTAAAGTTGAATTTGTAACCCTCTGCTGCGAACCCAAGTATAATGGTGTTCACTCTTTTCAAGTGAGTATCCAAGTCGTCGTCTGTGAGATAAATATCATTTAGGTAAGATAATGCCTCATCATCATATATTTGTAGTAACTCTGTTACCCTAGCTGAGAATAGTCCTGGGCTGTTCTTGAACCCCTGTGGGAGTCAACAGAATTTTTTCTGCGACCCAAATGCTGAGAAAGTGGTCAAGTATCTGCTTTCTGGTGCAATGTTTTGACAAAAGAAACCATTAGATATGTCTAATGTCGTTTTATATTTTTTCCTAACTATGTGTTTCATTAGGGCTGCACTATGCGAGTTTTGTTCTGTAATCCAAAACTAGACGATATGAATTGTCTGGCTTGGAGACAGGAAACAAAGGATTGTTAATTTGAGGGGTGAATGTTTCAATCACCCCCTGGTATTCAAGTTGATCTAAGATCTCCCTGACTTGTTTTTTAGCTTCTTGCTTAATGGGATACTGCCGTTGGGCAGTTGGTTCACTTTTTAACTGGATTTTGTGGGGAGGAGAGTCCTCATCCCATCCTACATGATTTTTATATAATGCCGGTGCCTGGGCTACTGCCCATTTCCTTGCATATGTATATTTTTTGTGAATCGGAATGCGATTCGAGAAGGCAGGCATAATCATTTCTTCGCCATGAGGGCACTCCCTGACAAACTCTGGGGGCCAATCTTTTTCAGCTAACAGAATATCATAGCCTTTTGAGAGTTTATTTCAAAATAGACCCTTTATTTTCCTAGTCTTATCACCCTCTATACGCAATGTTATTTCGTATATTTTATGGGGTTTGCTAAGTCTGGTGTCGGCAGTTTCAACCTGAATGTATTCATTCGTGTCATCTGTCTCCAGATGACTCATCAGGATCTTGCGGGCTATACTGATTTCTGCTGCAGTGTCCAACATTGTCAATGCCCACTCCCCGTTTTTCAGCTGTGTCCTCAGTATTCTCGGCATGGTTGATTACTCTAATACTGGCTACCTTCTTTTTTGGAAATTGAGATTTTTTACTCTGAGCAGGTTCCTTGTCTTTGGACTTGGTGTGCTCTCCTGGGTCTGACCGTCCTCTTCTTTCCGATTTCTGCGAAAAAGATCGAGAGGGACGTGCATCAATACTTTGATATCTATCAGTTTTTTTCAAATTATCCCTATTTCTAAGGTTATATATTTTCTCAGAGGGCTCCCTCTGGGGAGACTGGTGTTCTCGAGTCGGAGTTCTTTCCCTCCGTCGAGGAGACCTTCCTCTGGACTGGAAAACTTTTTCCTTGGGAGTGGATTGTTTATTTCCATCCCAGCTCTTTTTAGGAGTGTTTGAACTATTTTTAATAAATAATTTTTCAGGATTTTCAAGCAGTTGGGGTTTTACTGGTTTTCCACCCAAGCTGTCTCTACCTAATTCTTCATAGCATTTCTCTATGATTCTGGCAAGCTCAACTGGCTGATCTGTTATATCTGTTTCCTTCAACTTCTGGCGGATCGCCACAGATGCTGCTTCTCCCTTTATGTTGGCTAATAATATAGCCGAGACCTGCTTAAAGTCTTTCAGTAATTTCATACCAAGAGTTAAAGCGGGCTCTGGACCGTATTCATTTTGAATCTGTTTTAGCACTTCTGGTATTACCGCCATAGACGGAACACCGTGTGTTTTTGTGTAAATGGAAGCAAAGACTGTACCCCAAGAGTCGCAGTCCTCCACGTGTGGTGCGATTCCCATAGGAAGGCAGATGGTCAAGATTCTGTGTTTCTCAATAGGGGTGGTATCCGGAAATACTGCCTCTATTTGAGTGATTTTCTGTGCTAACCAGAAAGGGATTTGTTCCCGTTTTACGGGTGTTTTACCAAGACATGACTGTATGTTCTGTGGTGTAATTTTATTAGTGTTCCCCTGATGAGGGGTCAGCTATGGTACATTAACAGCTGGTTGGACTGTTGCAGTCCGCATTACATATTGCACTAATTGCCTATGTATTTTAATTAGTGTTTTTAGCTGTACTAACAGCTCTTCCTTTGACATTTTTGCAATGTCCGGATGTGGTGTGTAGCTGGCTAGAACCGGCCACGTTGCTCCTGGTCTACCTAGTGGACCGAGCCTGGTAATATGATCATTATGTTTTAGGGCGCCATTAAACCAGCGCAGGTGCTCTTGGAATTTTAGTGGGATTTCAGTCTCCTCAAAAGGAGCGTACTCATCCGGTGGTTTCTCTATTTTGTAATAGTGAAACTCTTTTGTTCTAGCGTTTGCCGCTGGAAAGTTTATCGATGAATAGAATACCTCTGTCTGCTGATATTAGTGTGCCTCTATCACGAAAATTACTGTACCACCTTGTGGTGTCAGTCCGTTTTCTATAAGTTTTAAAGTTATAGACTTTCTTAAATGTGCCGGGATGATTACTGCATCCGGGTCAGTGTGTAGGAGACTCGAGTCTTCCTCTATTAGTAGGGTTGCCAGCCTAGCTGCTTCCCTTTCTTCTTCACTGTCTGACATTTTATAAATGCAGGGTTTGCAGAGTAGGTCTCCAAGGAGACAAAGATTAGGTGCACAATATTATGGAACACTGTATCCTTCAACGTTGAATAAACCAGAGCTTTACATAGGAATCTCTTCCTACTGAGTTCGGGCGGATTTTAACCTTTCACCCACTCCAGACGTCTATTGGAGTATTTACGGGAGAAAGGGGTCTGTGTGAAAAATGCACGACTGAGTTACTCTAACGTCTTGCGTTAGTTTATCGCCTTACCAAACGTTGGGCGCCATGTAGCGTAGTTCCTATTTTCCCAATAAGCCCTGCGCATTGGAATAACATAAACAGTAGTATCGACGTAAAAGTGCGGATCTTCCAGGCCTCCACTGACTATGCTAAACTTAATTGGGTTTGTTACCAACTAGCTCAGATGTCACTGGAAACTTTCTTGACTGAAATAGGAAGTGATCAGCTTCCCTGGCACAGACAAGAAGGGATTCAGTTTTCCAACAACCGTGCAACATGACAACTTTGCTCCTCAGATCAAGAGTCAATCTCTAGGGTCGTGTGAAACAATAGACAGTTATATGTAGAGAATAGAGAGACAGGCGTTTGTCAATAAAAGGTAACATTTATTGAACAGTCTTTCTTCTCGTACAGGAGAAATGAATTGCCACAATTGCAAGACTTGTTATTATAAAAAGTACGTACAGTAAGATAAGTATTGCGAAATAATACTGTAAAAGCATTGATATGGTTTCTTAGCCATACAATGGTTTAAAAGGAATAAAACATATATACATTCATATATACATTAGGCTAAAATACTGAACTGGTGCTTCTTACTACGCCTACCCCAGTGTACCTGACCTAAGCCTAATACTTGGGAGGGGAGTAAGTAAGTAGCTTTAAGTTAAGTTGGTTTTGCCAAGGTTTGCTTCAAGAATTCTCTCTCAAGGGTTTAGTCAACACCATACCTCTGGAATAGAATGATGGAGGTCTGGTATCTCCCTCAGGGCTCGATATCCCAGTCACCCGCAAGGGTAGACCAGAAACGCCGGAGCTGGATTTCTCTGCAGGAGAAAGACAGCTTCTTCAGCAGCAGCGAGATAGCTGGCAGCATCAGCTTCACCAACAGCAACGAGACAGCTAGCAATGAGACAGCTAGCAATGAGACAGCAACACAGCAGCTATGATAGCTTCAGCGTTTGCTTAAGGCAACGTTGGTAATATTTATACCTGAAAGGTGCCTTGTTTGACGTAAGTTTGCTGGACATAAGACGTCAATAAAGATGTCACTAGGAAGTGATCGTCTATCAGTGCTCATTAGAGTTCTATTACTAATCAAAACACAGCAAGTGGGGATTTCCAGGTTTGCTGAGTTTTTATCTTGTTGAAGAACTCAGAGTGTTAATCTAGGAATCTCAGATAGTGACTTCTGCTCTGTCATTGCACTAATTGGTTGCAAAGGAAGTGGCAGAGAAAGCTATTCTGGAATGTGGCTCTGTTCGTGTGAGGCCAGAGATGAGTTTCTGAATATTGCACTTGAACGATTATGCCAATATAGGGAATAAATGGATTTATAGCCGAATAGGGGCATAAGGTCACAGTATCGATCAGGATCCTAGATTAGAACGCCACAACCCGCTATTTCTCTCCTGAAATATAAGCCCGGAGAGGATCCCGATCCCTTCTTACTAAATTTCGAGAGAGCCGCTAGAGCATGCGGCTGGCCCATAACCAAGTGGCCATTCTTTCTAGCCCCCTTGTTAGGAGGCGAAGCCCAGGCTGAATACCAAGTAACCAACCCCACAGGAGATACACCCTATGCCGATATCAAAAGAATCATATTAGACCATTTGGGATTGGATTCCGAAGCGTATAGACTGAGATTTCGGAGAGAGAGAGGTAACACAGGAGAAAATCCCAAAACTTTATTTGTAACTAACTAACTAACCCAAAAATACTCCTGGAGAAATGTAAAAACTTAATAAAACCATACCCAGACCGGAAAAAAAATTTCCTCGAGGAAAAGAACCTCCCCGACCTCACACATGGAGGACCGAACATGGCTGAACGTCGGGACCACAATGTTTTGATTTTGGGACCTGGGGCCATATAGCTAGACTTTGCCCCAAAAGAAGAAACACCGAAGAACCAATGGAGGTCCGATACCTCCCGAAAGCCGTTCTCTATTCCGCTGAAATGGGAAGCTCTTTTAGAGTAAGTGTGAAAGTAAATGGAGCTGATATACATGCTTTGCTAGATTCTGGCTGTCGCCAGTCGGTCATACAATCCCAACATGTAACTTCATACCAATATATACCCCGGGGGAAAGTTAATATTAGATGCGTACATGGGGATGTCAAACCTTACCCTATGACCAACGTTCCTATTGAACCTACCTCGGGGAAACCTCATATCATAAAGGTAGGAGTGCTCTCCTCTCTACCAGAAGACCTTATTATCGGTACAGATAACCCAGGGTTCCTACAGATGTTCAAAAAGTCAATAGAAATAGACCCTCGCATCAAAGGCACCTTTAAAAAGCAGTTCGAGAGGAAAGATAGGAGTCTCCAAAATACTCTTGTGCTACGATTTGACAAACTTTCAGAACACGCCACTACACCATCACGAGGCTCTACAAGAGCAGCATGATATGATCTGTATAGCGCCTATGAATATGAACGTCCTGCGAAAGGGAAAGCTGTAATACAAACAGACATACAAATTGCGGTACCCTCAGGTTGTTATGGGCGGATAGCTCCCCACTCTGGTCTCGCCACCAAACATTTTATTGATGTTGGAGTCGGTGTTGTAGACGAAGACTATCGGGGAAATGTAGGGGTGGTCCTGTTTAATTTGGGGTACGAGACATTTACTGTAAAAAAAGGTGATCGTGTGGCGCAATTAATTTGTGAACAAATAGCGTACCCGTCACTGGAAGATTTAGATACATTGGACCACACTGAACGTGGCTCAAAAGGTTTCAGATCTACGGACCAAAACAAAGGGCCTTTACCTGCTTTGCTTTCACCAGATCCGTGGGTCCTGGATAGGAGTTTCAGATTCGCACAGGCTAATGACCCCACGCTTTTTAACGCCTGGGAACAGGCTCAACAGGCACATGATAATAACAACAATTATCCCAGATTTCTCCTACACAACGACCTACTCTACAGAAAGGGGAAACAAGATGATTCACCCCAACTTCTGGTACCTGTCTCGTTTCGAGAACAAGTACTGTTTTTTGCCCGGTACACAGACAAAATATCCATTTTTAAATATCGATATACAAAAATATCGAAGTTTAAATATCGATGGGACAAAATATCGAAGGTAAGTAATATCGACAGTCTTAATATCGATATTGGTATGATATCAGTAATATCGAAGTTGTAAATATCGATGTCAATAATATCGAAATTAATAACTTCGATGTTACTAATATCAATTTTTAAATAAATTTAGTGTATATTATATTGTATTTATTATGTTTTATTATTTATTTTTAATGTAATTTAATTAAATATTGTCTTTTACTACTGTAGCGGGTTGTGGGTTTATAGGGGAATAGGGTGGGAAGTAATTTAATTATGTTAAATTAATTTTTAATTAGTAGGAATTATTAATTAATTAATTGAGAAATAATTTTTTATTATTTTTAATTAATTGATTAATTGATAAATATGTTCTGTAGCGGGTTATGGGTTTATAGGGGAATAGGGTGGGAAGTAATTTAATAATAATTAATTAATTGATATATGTTTGTACATATTTTAATTAATAATTAATTGGTAATTAATTTCTATTAATTAGTTAAATAATTAATATAATTTTGTACATATTTATAATTATTAATTAGTTGGTAATTAATTAATATTAATTATTTAATTACATTAATTATAGTAATTTTTTATATATAATTTATTGTTATTATTAATTAATTAATTGGGAAAAATAATATTAATCATTAAATTAAATTAATTACAGCAAATGTGCTAATATATTTACTTTATTGTTATTGGTAATTAATAATTAATTGGTAATTAAATAATATTAATTAATTTTGGGTAAAGGAGTATTTTTAGGGTTCAGGGTCAGTTTTCAGTTTTTGGGTAAAGGGGTATTTTTAGGGTTCTGGGTCAGTTTTCAGTTTTTGGGTAAAGTGGTATTTTTAGGGTTCAGGGTCAGTTTTCAGTTCATGGGTAAAGGGGTATTTTTAGGGTTCAGGGTCAGTTTTCAGTTTTTGGGTAAAGGGGTATTTTTAGGGTTCAGGGTCAGTTTTCAGTTTTTGGGTAAAGGGGTATTTTTAGGGTTCTGGGTCAGTTTTCAGTTCATGGGTAAAGGGGTATTTTTAGGGTTCAGGGTCAGTTTTCAGTTTTTGGGTAAAGGGGTATTTTTAGGGTTCTGGGTCAGTTTTCAGTTTTTGGGTAAAGGGGTATTTTTAGGGTTCAGGGTCAGTTTTCAGTTTTTGGGTAAAGGGGTATGTTTTAGGGATAAGGGTCAGTTTTCAGTTTTTGGGTAAAGGGGTATTTTTAGGTTTCAGGGTCAGTTTTGGGTTTTTGGGGTACAGGGATATTTTTAGGGTTCAGGGTCAGTTTTGGGTTTTTGGGGTACAGGCGTACAGGGTAAAAACAAAAAAAAATTACATTAAATCAAATAAATTACATGATAAAAATTAAAATTACATTAAATTATTAAGTGTTTTATTTATTTTAAATGTATATGTATTAGTTTTAATTTTGTTTTAATATTTTTATTTAATATTTGTAAAATTATATGTATTTTAAAATTATTTTTACATTATTATTATTACATTTAAAAAAACGATATTTTTGATTCCGATATTTTTGTACTACGATATTATTTTTTCGATATTTTTGTACTTACCTTAATGAAGATAGGATTCCGATATTTTTGCTGTCGATATTTTTGCTCCGATATTTTTGCATTTCGATATTCTGTCTGTCGATATTATGTCAGACATTCTTTTTGCCCACTCTCATCTTATTGCTGGGCATGCAGGAGCCGACAAAACTACCCAAAACGTCATCAAACATTTTTTTGGGCCAGGAATATATTAATATACCTCTGAGTACTGCCGAAAGTGCGAGATCTGTCAAAAAAAGAATATGACTAAGCCTCCATCTGTTCCACTTCAGCCCTTGCCCATTATTGGGAAACCGTCGAGAGGGTCGGCATGGATCTGATCGGACCACTACCAAAAACCAGAAAGAGATTCCAACATGCGTTGGTGGTGTTCGACTATGCCACGAGGTTTCCGGAGGCCTTTCCACTCACTTCGGCTAACTCAAAACAGGTGGGCGAGAAAATGATAGAATTATTCAGTAGAGTGGGGTTCCCAAAAGAGATCCTAACGGATCACGGTACTCCATTCATTTCGAAACTCATGAAGGACATTTGTAACACACTTAATATCCACCAGATCCGTACCTCCGTGTACCACCCTCAGACGGACGGTCTGGTGGAACGTTATAACCGCACGCTAAAAAAAACCCTCCGAAAAATGATGGAGGTCAGTGGAGTTTACTGGGACAGGATGCTCCCACTGGCACTATATGCCATAAGAGCACAAAAACAAAGTAGCATGGGCATATCACCTTTTGAGTTATTGTACGGACAACAGCCCCGCTCCCTTCTGGAGATGACTAGGGACGCATGGGAGAATGAACTCCAGGAAGAAACAGCTGCGACTCTCGACTACGCCAAAAATCTCCGTTCCAAACTTGGTAAACTAAGAGATCTGGCGTTCACCCACCATGAAGCAAGCAAAAAACGCCAAAAGGTAGCTTATGATCGCGGTAAGAAGTGGAGGCACCTACAGATTGATGATTGGGCCTTAGTCCTATTGCCTTCCTCGACACAAAAATTTAAAGCGGAATGGATGGGACCCTATAAAGTGGTGGCAACAATAGGTAACACTAGCTATATCCTATAGATTGCAACAAACAAACAACAGTCATACCACATTAATTTACTAAAGAAGTGGTTGGGCCCTGCTCCGACTCACATACATATAGCAGACGCTCCTGCTCGCATCCTTTCCACTCGAGACCAGCTTGTTGTAAATGATGACTTTACTTTGCTACAACTGAAAGATCTTCAGAAAACATTGAGTGGTCATGACAACATTTTTTCAAATGTCCCTGGTAGGACGTCTCTCGCGGAGCACTGTATAAAAACTCCCCCCGACAAGAAAGTCAGAATTCGACCTTATCGGGTCCCTGAAGCGAGGCGTTCAGCTATCAGCAAGGAAATTCACGAAATGCTGCAGCTTGGGGTTATACAACCTTCGAGTAGTGACTGGTCTAGCCCAATTGTTATGGTCCCTAAACCCGACTGCAGTAGACGTTTCTGCATGGACTTTAGGGCGCTTAATGACATTTCCCTCTTCGACGCTTACCCCATTCCTAGGGTTGACGAACTTATCGAGAAGTTGGGGGACTCGAAAGAGGATCAAAAAAAGACTGCTTTTTCAACAGAGGAGGGACATTTTGAATTCACTGTTCTGCCCTTCGGGCTGCACGGAGTGCCCGCTACGTTCCAGCGCCTGATGAACACTGTTTTGGCTGGTTTATCGGACTTGACGACATTGTCGTGCATAGCCCCGATTGGCCTACACATTTAGCTCACTTGGACACTGTTTTTTCAGCTCTAGAATCGGCTGGTCTTACTGTCAACACAAAAAAATCGAAGGTCGCCTTTCACAAAGTAAAATACTTGGGGTACGTTCTGGGACATGGACTCATTGAGCCCCAAATCGAGAAAATTCGTGCCATTGCTGGCACGCTGTTTCCCACCAACCGGAGGGAGATGAGATCGTTTCTGGGGTTGGTCGGGTATTACAGATGTTTTATACCTCAATTTGCTCACTTGGCTGCCCCCCTCACTGACTCTCTAAAGAACGTTGGCAAGTCCTCTACTCCCGTTAAGCCCACGGGACTTATGCTCGAGGCGTTTCGTCAATTGAAGGCCATCATAACGTCTACCCCTGTCCTTTCTTCCCCTGATTTCTCCCGTTCCTTTTCTTTACATACGGACAATTCTGACTATGGCTTTGGGGCTGTGCTATCTCAAACTGGACATGATGGACATGACCACTCGATTTTATATGTCAGCCGTAAGCTGTTCCCTCGGGAACTCAAGTACGCAACAGTCGAGAAAGAGTGCCTGTCCATTAAATGGGCCATTGAAAAACTGGCCTACTTTCTAGAGGGACGTCACTTTGACCTGTATACTGACCATGTTCCTCTCCTCTGGATGGCGAGAAGTTTTACGATGGTTTTTTTTCTCTGCAACCATATACATTTACTGTTCATCACCGGAAAGGGTCAGATAATGTGGGGGCTGATCTCTTGTCTCGTCATCCACTCCCTGATCGTGAGTGTCCTGAGGGGGAGGTGTGTAACGGCGTGGGTCCGCCGTATACCCCGGTGTGCAACACTGAGACTGTCCCGCAGCTATCACCTACATCCTCCCCTTCTTTTTGCTCCCTACAGAACGTTAATGTGGAGTCACAGGATCAAGAGTACGATCAGATGAACTGGCCCTTTAACTTTGAGACGGCGGATGAAGGGGCGGGCCTACAACAAGACGTGAAGACGTCTTATACGGATGAACGCGACCCACAGGTGTGCTTGTTCACCAGGAGGGAGAGAGTTGGCGAGTGGAGTGGAGAGGAGCGAAAGAGCGTTAAGGACGAGGAGATCTTGGAAGAAGCCGAGACCAGAGGATGAGTAGCGGAGGATGAGAATAGAAAGCCAGGAGGCCAACGGTCCCACGAGTCGCCCCGCCATACACCCGGGGGAGGTGTATGGCTCGCCCAGGTACGCAACCGAATCAGGGGTTGGGTTGGACATAAGGGCGGTTCCCGTGTATGAGTTTGGTATTCCCGTACCCCTGTGTTTTCCCCATCCTGAGCACTTTCCATCACATGATCGTTGTTTGAGAAATAGAGCACGGGTTAAGAATTCCTCACTCCCTTTTCCCTGGTATCGCTATTGCTAAAAAGAATAGTACACTCACCAAGTGCTCTCTTGTCTTGTTTATCCCGAGAGCCAAGACAGAACCGGACAAAGTGCTACGATGACGGAGCCGGGAGAGAACTCGTCGAGACAATCTCCCCAAGTCCTGTCCTCTGAGGTCCCATAGGAGCCGTTCACCACGCCAGACTTTGCCCAGGAAGAAAACTTGTACTGACTTGTTGTTTAAATCATTAAATCCTACAGTAACAAAGACTCGCTGGTTGCCTATTCCTCCTAAACCCGTCAGAAAGGGGTAGTAAATCTAAGATTTTTTGAAGAGTTCTAAGCATGCCATAACAGCTGGCTGCAAGTTTCGGAGCCTGTGCTTCCATAGAAAGAGATTTGTCAAGCCACATCCCCAAGATCTTAATTGGGGTATTAGGAGTTGGTGCAATGCCTAGCCTGTCAGGTCACCCCACCATCTTTTGGAAGTTTTGGTTATTGCCCAATACCATTGAGATTGAAGCATCAGCTCACCATCCAGCCTGCAACCTTTTCCAAACAGGGAGCCAGTAGCTGAGGATGTGATCCCTCCAGGTGAGAGTTAGATAGCTAACTGTTTGTCACCTGCATAGAAAGCAATTGACAGCCCGAATTCAAGGACAATATCAATGAGCAGGTGCATGTACACTCCACACTCTTCACAGGGCTCCACAGCTCCACTCCCCACAGGGCTCCACAGAGCTCCACACTCAGCCCCACGCTTAAAAAGTGTGGGGCTGAGTGTGGAACCCTGTAGCACTCCACACTTCAGAGGGAAGATGTCAGAGTAACAGGTTTTCTCACTGACCTGAAACGTCCTGTCTTCTAGGAGGCAAATATGCCAATTTAGAGCAGCTTCACTCATTCTTTGGGTAAGTATTCCATGGTCTATTGTGTCGAAAGCCACACTCAGTTAAGGACTCTCCTACATCAGTCAGGGTTCCACCCATAACACAGCACAGAAACCGCACTCCTGCCGGCCACTAAGGAATTTAAGATTCTGTTGGACATGGGAGGGTCCGCTGCTGTCATCCTCCTCAATCTGAGTGTGTTTTGTTGTTAAAGCCTCTTTACGATTCTTGAGAGATTTGTGTTCCCAAAAGATTTTATGAGAAGGATATTCTGCTTTTACAAGGGTGATATTGCGTAAATATTTATTAATTCTAGAAATATAGGCACATATAGGGTAAATAAAGAGAGGCACGTGTCAGGGATGCCTATACTTTTTGCCTGTTTATGGTGCCATTGTCGATAGTTATCAGGAAAAAATCCATTTTGTCTGCACCATTGCACGGGATGTCTATTATAAAATTGGACGCAGATGATATTGTTCTGTTTCTTAAACCTGGAAAAAATATCTAGAAAGACATTTTTGTGCTCTTTAGGGAATTTCAAAAAGTAGGTGGTCACAAGATAAATAAAGCTAAACAAATGAAATTCCATTATGCAGCTATACACAGGATACATTACTACCTTAATTTCAGACTCTAATTAATACAAGACCAAAAAGATACCTGGAAATATATGTCTCTGAAAATGTGAAGGATCTCTATATATTAAATTATGTAAAAGTCTGGTCTCAAATGCCTCTTTCAATAATAGGGCACATATGTTAATACGCATCTCAATATTACCCCTCTGCAATTTCTTATTTTCATCAATTCCAATTGCACTACAAATGGCATTCTTTAGAGAAATAGAAGGTTATTTTCATCTTTTATATGGGTGAATAAAGCACCTAGATTGTCTTTATACAAACCAACCAGGGAGGGAAGTATGTCACTTCCCAATCTAAGGGAATGCTGCTATGCAAATCTTGCACATAATGCTTATTGATTCTCCAGTACCCCCAGCTTATCGAATATAGACGACTTTTTTATGATAACATTTTTAAAAGAGTTTAACATTTTAGACCTACTTAGACTTGTAAAAAAAAGTATGCTTCAAAGTACTCCAATGGTTGTTAAAACAAAAACCACAAATGTTCAAACACTATAATATACCCCTAATAAATGGATCTACATGTTTATCAGACGTATATCTAGGGGAACAGCATTTGGTTTGAATAAATATTACTACTAAAGCAAAACAAAAGGATATTCAATGGTTGTTGATGTTATCAACACTGATGGTTGGAAAACCTGGAACAAGATTGAGAGCGGACTTTGCTGCTACAAAGATATACTTCAATGGTTGTTCCTTCAGAATAGAAATTGTCTGAAAAGTATAGATTACACCTTACTTTCCTCAAAGCTAGACCTCACAGAGATGTTGCTGGAATCAACTACACACATATCTATTAGCCATTGGAAACCCATTCTTAGAGGAGATACCAATCACAAAACATTTGAAAAGGCTTGGGTTAAATGGCAAACTAAAGAGACCCTTCAATTATCAATGAGTGCTTGGAATAAGATCAATAAAGTTAACACCTTGCTAGGAAGAGGAGTGTATTTTAGAAAAATGCAATTATATATCAAGTGGCTTCTATACAGGACGCCAGCCTTTTTACATAGTATAAATACCCAGATATAAGATATATGCTTCCGATTCACAATGGGAGATGGCGGTAGCTGGTCTCATATTGTATGTGATTGCCCACAAATTAAACAATTCTGGAAAGATATTGAGAAATAATGTAAGCATAATCTAGGAAGGGACACAGCCATAGATAAGCATATTGCAATCCTATGATATTCATCAAACACTATAACTAGTTCATTAAAGGAGAAATGTGCATTTATTATTGCTTTAGTTGTTAGATCAGTAATATTACAGAATTGGTGATGTGAAAGTACTCCAACTCTTCAGCAATGGCTAATTAAAATGAAGAGCATTCGAGAACTATAAAGAAGATATGCCTTAAGGTCTGATTCTTAGGCTAAGTTTAAAACCCTAAGGGAATTCCTCTTAAGTATGTGGGGGGATAAAGGAGTCTAAATGAAAAAGGTCTGTCTTAGAAAAAACTGGAAGATCTTTTGGGACTGTGCAATAGTTTTTTTGAGTTCAAAATAATTTTATTGAGTTGAAGTAATACAGTAATGTAAAAGACATAGAAATACTAAGTTTAAACGGGTTACAAGCAAGTATCAGTTTAGAGAAGAGCAAAAAGAAGAAAATAAAAATAAAATACAATTGGCTACAAAATATAACAGTGAGAAAATAACAATGAAAGATGCATTAGCTCATACAGGAATTGTAATTGATCTACAGCAATTCATAATCTTAAATGTAGTTAAGGATAAAATATAAAACAGTAATATAAGGGAAGTCACGGAGGTTTAGATACTTCTTGTTGACGCGGAGTATGTGACAGAGAATGTTAAGCACTCATATCAATGCATTCGGTAATAGGAGACCACAAATCTAGACGTCTTGTTGGCATATGTAATGGGTACACAAATGATGTATCTAACCTGTGATTATAACAAACAGCATACCAGCATGCCTGGTAGGACAATTTAGTAGAATCTTTCCAATTTCTGGTAATTTGTTAAAAGGCTACTGCCAGTAATAAATCAATGATACAAAGATTAGAGTTACACCCTGTCCAGATAGGTGATAAACTGCCTAGAAATATATGTAATAGGGATAAGGGGTGAGCAGAGTGAAAAATAGCATTAATCTGAGACCAGACTTTTTCTCAAAAATCTCTAACCAATGTGCAACAGAAAAGCATATGACAAAGGTCAGCATGTGGTTCGGAACATGACCAGCAAGTGTCAGAAAGATGAGGATGCCTTATGTTAAGAGCTAATGGAGAGAGTAAAAGCCTATTGTATATGAAAAAGAGGGTCTGAGTGGTGTTTGCAGCTTTAGAAGATTTCCTAAGTTTAAGCCATATATTGTTCCAAAGATCTACAGTCCACGAAGACTCCAAGTCTTTTTCTCAAAGTCTTTCTACTTTGGTTTTATCTCTTGAATCAGATGTGTCATTAAAAAATGTATATATGACAGATGACTTGGAACTACTTAGAATAAGGGATCTCAATTTATTGCTGTGAGGGGAATTTAAGACCAAAGGTGTAAATTGTATAAAAGCGTCTTGAACTGCTTTCAATAAAAATAAACGAGAGTATTTGGAAAGAAGATTAGATGGAAAGCCAAATAAAGTGCGGGCCTGGCAAAGGTTAGAGGTTCACCATTATCATATAGTTGATGTATCCAAATCAGACCTCTGTTTCTCCAGGATTTCCAGAAGAGAGGTTTGTTATTAATCGTAATAAGTTTATTATGCCATAAAGGGAGGTTAAAAAATTAGATTAAGGGAGTGGTTGGGAGTAATTTAGAAGTACATTTAATTATAGGAGAAGAGATCGATTGTGGTCTATGTGTGAATAAGAGATATTCCTGAAAGGAAAAGGGTGAAAGGGAAGATTGTTCAAGAGTAGTCCAAAGAGGATGATCAGCAGATGAGTCAGAGAGCCAGTGTGACGCTTGACGCAATAAGAAGGATTTGTGGTAAATAGGAAAATCAGGGAAGTTTGTTCCACCTTGTGTTTTTGGACAAATTAATTTTGAAATGGACATAAGTGATTTTTTGTTGCTCCATAGGAAGGAAAACAGAACTGAATTAATCTTTTTAAAATATTTGGAAGGAATGGATACCGGGATATTAGAAATGGTATATAAAACTATTGGAGAGAGCATCATTTTAATGGTGTCTAGGCGACCACACCAAGAGAGATATAAAGGGTGCCATCTTGTCGTCAAAGACAAAAGTCTATGTATACATTCATCTAAGCATCGAGTTATTGTCTACAAAATGGAAGAAGTGAAATGTAAGCCCAGATATTTAATAAATTGAGGATTCCATGTAAAACCAGAAGTATCAAATTCAGCACTAAAAGTATATTTGGCTAAGGGGTAAAATTTCACATTTATCTTTATTGAGTTTGTAACCGGAAACTGAGGCAAACAAGTCAACCTCCTCTAAAAAAGTTGGAGGGGAAATCTAAGGGTTGTGAAAGGAATAAGAGACCATCATCAGCGTAAGCTGCCATCTTAACATTAGTATTTTTAAAAGTAAAACCATGGATATTGCCATTTTGGTGGATTTGCAGCAAGAAAGGCTCCAAAGCCAAATTAAAAAAGAAAGGGGAAAGAGGGCAGCACTGTCTGACACCTCTGCCAAGATTAAAAACTGCATTGTTGGCTGATATAGCCGCCCTTGGATTAGAGTTATATAAGAGAGATAAAAGTAGTAATCTGTGGGCCAAAGCCAAACAATTTTAGTGTGCTAATAAGATATGGCCACTCAACTCTATCGAAAGTTTTTACTACATCTAAGGCTATAGCTGCCAGTGAGTGGTTAGTAGTTGAAGATTTGGATAGTATATCAAAAAATAAATGAATATTATCTGTAAGGAGTCGGCCTTTAACAAACCCAGATTGCTCATATCCCAGCAAATTGGGCAGATGGGATTCTAAACGTAAAGCCAAAGCCTTAGAGCATTTTTTATAATCAATGTTGACCAAGGATATGGGACGATCATTTTTGCAAAATTGGGGATCCTTGCCTTCTTTAGGAATAATACATATAAGGGCGTCAGAAAAAGAACCATGAGATGCACCGGATTGCAAAAAAGTAAATATGAGGGTATGCAATTTAGGAATGAGTAAATGTGCAAAATGAGTAAAGAATTCTACAGTGAAGCCATCCGGACCCAGTGCTTTGTCTTTTTTTACTGTTTTTAAGGCGCAAAGAAGTTCCTTTTATGTCAGGTCTGTCTATAGAGGGGAAAGGTCAGGGTGTGTATTTGAAGCACGCTGAGTTTTAGAAAGGAATTGAGAAATGTCTATAGCAGAGGTGGAAGATACAGAAGAGTAACAAGACTGATAAAAATGTAGAAATTCATTTACTATGTCTTCATCTTTAAATTTCTGTTGGTGAGTCCGATCAAAGATAGACTCTATATTGAGTTTATTTTGTTTAACTTTTAAATAATTAGCTGAGAGTTTACCTGCTTTATTCTGACCACCATAATACTTTGCTCTAGATTTTAGCAAATAGGTAGAGGCATTATTGGTTGTATCTTGATTAAATTGGATTTTAGATTTGATAAGGTAAGATAAGCAGTCCTTGGATTTGGACGAATAATAGGAATGTTCCAATTGTTTGATTTTGAGCGGAAGGGCGTTAGTGGTTTGTTGGGCTTTTTTATGTTTTTTCAAGACAAAACTAATAATAAAAGCTCTAGCTGAGGCATTGAAGGCGTCCCAGACTATATAAAAAGGTACATCTGTATGATTAAAAAGTAAATATTTGTGAAAGAAAGAGGTAAAAGACGAAGTAAATTAAGAATCTAGAAGCAAATGGTTATTAAAACGCCATTTACGTGATGCCGAAGGTGGCTGCAAAATATCAAGACAAATGGTCACAGGAGCATGGTACGATATTAGGATAGAACCAATATCTGCATCTACTAATGATTGAGTAAGATTATGTGAGAGAAAAAAGTAATCTAATCTCGATTGAGTGTGATGTGCTGAAGAATAAAAAGAATATTCCCTGAGTGTGAGATGACATATTTTCCATGCGTCCATTAATTTGTGCTGTCTGATCATTTGTGTGAATGACTTGTGAGATCTATGAGGGATAAAAGGGACTGAGGAATTCCGATCCATAAATGGGTCAAATATTTTGTTGCAATCCCCTGTAAGAACAAAGTTAACATCATAGTGTTGTGTAATGTTTTGAGACAAGGAATTCCAAAAAGAAGAATCACCAGCCGTAGGTGCATAAATATTGAGTATAGAGAGTGGGACATTATCTATCAAAAGTTTTACCAAAACCCATCTACCTATTTGATCTGCACAATGTAAGAGTATCTTGACAGAAAGGGATTTTCTAAACAAAATAAGCACACCAGTGCGTTTGCCATCACTTGGGGAAAAAAGGACTTCACCCACCCAGCTTCTTCTCAGCTTTGCAGATTCGTCAGCTGATAGATGGGTCTCCTGTGGACAAGCAATATCTGTTTGTAGTTTAGCTAGACTCTTTGTCGCTTAATAGGTGAATGTAAACCACTGACATTCCAAAATACAATTTTTAAAGGCATAAAATGAAAAAAAAAAGATACATGAAATGGCAAAATAAGTAAAGTACTAAAAACATAGAAGTAAAGTCATCAATGAGCCAACTGTATACATAGTAAAACACTTGGGGAAATAAGAAGAAATCGAAAAGAAAGAGAGAGTACAATGTATGTAATACTGGAGCATAGAGAGCATACAAGAAAGGAAGGAAAAAGTGTACTGTATGTAAAAGAAGTGGTAAACGATATGAGAGAGGAAAAATAATAGAAAAGGAGAGGAGGAAAAGGGAGAATGGCACAGTAGCTAAGAGGAATAAATGAAAAGAAGAACTTACATAAATTCCAAACCATACGAGGGGTGGGGGGATGGAAGGCCACAAGGAACAATGACGTGTCTGAGACTCACGAGGGAAGGCAGGAGAGGAAAACGGTACCAACGCATGAGATCAAAACATGAGGGAGAAGAGAAGGAAGACGTGTAGTGGGAACCTGTGGAAGAAAAGAACAGGATAAGTATAAGATAAAAAACAATAAAAAGAAGAGCAGTTACCAGATTAACGATACACAAAAATTAGGCAACAAATGGACTACACAATAATGATAAACTTGGAACAGCAACAACAGTAAAAACCATCCCATGAGAGAGCCCATGTGTATACTTATAACTGCACCAAGAAAAAGGTGAGACTCATGTGAGAATTACCCGCAGAACAGAGTCACGTCGAACTATGTGGGATGTGACGATGAGGAGGTGTCCATTGAATCAGACGAAAAGGAATAGAGAAAGCATTTAAGTTTTAGTGGATTCTTGTAGGTAGTAGTTTTGTTGTTAATAGTCACTTTGAAAAGATATGGATGAAATAGACCATATCTCGCTCCCATCGATCATAATTGAGACCTCATTGCCAAGGTCGGTCTGCTGTTGATTTAGCGTAATCCTGAGTGAAGAAAAACATATTTTCTGATCAAGTGATTTTTTTCAAAGCTCTGGCAGCAGAAAGAATCTTCAATAAGTCAATGTTTTCAAGAAGATATAGTATCACACCCCTTGTCTGCTTTTTGAGGCAGCAGATGCTAGGTGTGACAGGGATCCCAATCGGTGAGCTCTTTGAATAGTCAGATTGGTGCTTTCCAGAAGGTGTAGAAGTTTGTGAATAAAAGACTTGAAACAAGTAATTGAATCTGATCCTTCTGACCCCTCCGGCAGACCATAAATACGGAGAATATTTTGTCTGTTCCTCTTTTCCAAATGTTCTATTTGTTTGTGTAGGAGCGATACCTGAGAAAATACGGATTCAATTTTAGAAGTGGAAGTATTCAAAGAGTGAAGATTTTGTTCCAGAGTAGTAACACAGATTTCTACACATGACCACTTATTAGATAGTTCCTGGAGTGTAGAAGTAGTTCCTTGAAGTGTAGAGGTATTTTCTTCTACAAATGGGTGCAAGGCCCTGATTTCTTCTGGTAATAAGTCCATGGTGACTGAAGAAACTTGTTTAGGGGGAGAGGGAGGATCCTTCTTCAATCTTTTGGTTGAAGCTTTAGTGCCAGTAGGAGCTGTAGCTGACACTGTTGGTGTTATAGTTTTCGGTGAAGAGTTAACTGGATCATCCATGTCTAAGCACTGGTAGCACAAACTAGTTGACAGGAGAAATGTATGTCTAGATTGTGCCTCTTTAAATTTCTTGCTCATGAAGAAGCTAAAAACCACAATGAAAATACAATAATAATATCCATATGAGGAGGAAAAGTTAGAAAGTATTTTCCACAATAGAACAGAGAAATAAGCAAACAGGCAAAAATACATGTATTAGCGTAATTGTATGAAATTACAAAAAGAAAGATAAGATCCAAAACATGACCTAGGTTATAACATCAAAAAGCGAGAAAAAAAGGGTAATGAAAGGTCACATATTCATGCATCCATTGAAAAATACAGAGAAATGTTATTCAAACCATTGAAATGAAGGAAAGTTACCTATGAATATACATATTATAAGGCAAGTATCTCTTAAATCTGGGAAAATGACAAATTCATATTATACAGCCTTTTCATTGAAAAAAGAAAAGAAAAATATATAACATATCAGGAGTAAGGTATAAGCAGAGAAAAGTCTCCAGATAGGGTCTAGGGAAGAGTTGCAGGAGCGCGATATAAGTGAATCTCCATTCAGAGATGTAAATGTGCGGAAAGATTCAGTCAGCACTCTTAAGAATTCTCAATTCCCTGTTGTATAGTTGCGGATTTAAAATGAAGAAAGCATCGTGTTTCATGTGGTACGCCCGAATATCCACCAAGCAGAGTATATCATTGGGGAGGCATGAAAAGCATATATTTGGCAGTTTTACCGATCATTACGATGCCCATTCGGCTGAATGAGAGGAATTGCAGCGTAGTTGAGCTCCGTCCGTGTTAGCGCACAAAATGGCGGGCGTTATTCCAGCAGCGCTCCGCCACAGAGCTTCAATGCAGAAATAAAGAGGCTTCCGACGTCGTACTTTCCTTCAGAAGCCGAACATCATGGCTCTGAACACTTCAGACGTATAATCCTCTGTTTTGCCGAACCGGCCTAGGCAGAATCACAATGCCGGGCCGATTTCCTCTCCACTGCCCCTGGAGAGCTACAAACAAGCCGCCATCTCCGTGTCGGCGTTAGCCACGCCCCCAGTCTGTGCAATAGTTGATTTTATTGATTGATTAATTGGTAATATTCTTTTATCAATTCACAAAGAACGTATGGATTTCGCTGTGATTTATTTAATGCATATTTATACTGTTATGTATATTGTTAATCTTGACAAGAATATATGTGTATAATTCTTTTAATGAACGCTCCAAAATAAAAAAATAAGAGTGAAAAAAAATGATCTCCGTACATCTTGGTGCAATTGATGTAGTACTTTCTTTGGCTGTTTTTATTTATTTACTTGAGGCGTTCAATGTACCTCCATTAAATAACACCAGTTTGGAACACAATCAACGCACAACAGATGCGGTTAAGGCACATAATGGTTGCTTACCTATTATATTTGTATATCTTTTTTACATGTGTTTGCAATTTATATCATACTTTTTACAGAATAAAAATGAAGGTGTGCAGCGCCTTCTCAAAATAAAATATATAGTGAACAGTTCTCTATGAAAACTGTTTGGGAATTGGTTAAGAAAATTAGCCCAGACACATCTCACCATAAGCAACGTTTCCTCCTCATCCAGTAGGGGTAATAACATGCATCCTTCATTGTTGTGAAGCACTGATATCTAAGTCGACACTTATGATGGAATAAGACATCAAATAATGCCAAATCCTCTTTATTATGAGTATAAAAGCAGATGTGAATGGGAAAACCCGTCCAACCGCCTTCATATTTATTTCTGTTGATTTCAAGAAAATAAGTAATGTTGCTTGTTACGTTTTAGACATGGCACATTCTAATTCACACCGAATGGGATGTAAAGGTACAGTCAAAATTGAATCTGCTAAACATTAACAGATTCTCTTAACATAAAGTTTGGTTCTAGACAGAAATCTCCTTCATTCTACCTGATGGCACTCCATTGGCTGCCCCTGCCAGCCTGGTTCATGTTCAAAATCAGCCACATTATTCACAAAGTAATTATGGCCAACAGCCCACTTATCTTGCAGACAAGCTCACCACCTCTAGTGGTTCTCCAGTCACCAACCAACAACAGTCAGGACACCATCAGAACACAGACTAAGAGGTGCAAAAAAGAAAAAACAAGGCAACAGGACTTTACGATCTATGCATTCAGGATAATAATAATAATAATAATAATAAAGGGATCTTATCGTGCGCAGACTTAGCCCAGTGGGCATCAAGGCGCCTAATTCCAAATCCAGCTCATAACAAAGAACTCTGCAACTCAACCTGTATAGGCTCTAGAGAAGCACCATGTTTTTAGGGCCTTTTTGAACAGCACCAAAGAAGGTAGCGTCTTCATCTCCATCGGCAGGATGTTCCAAAGCTGTGGGGCAACGACGGAGAAGGCCCTGGCTCCCCACCTGGACAACATCCCCATATCCACTATAGCTGCCCCAACTATGCTTGATTTTGGGGGGAATGGAAGACTTACCTCTTTATAGAACACCACATCACAATGCATTAACAGTCCACAGCCCTCTCCTATTACTGACTGATTTTATGTTTCTCGTTGACAATGTAAAGTACTCTGCTGCCATATAGCAAGGCTCTTGCTATAGAAATACCATATACTTACATTCTCAGCAGCATTTTTAATTTGCCTTAATTAGCAAATAATCATATGGAAAGCTGAATATATGAAGTCACTTGGGGCCTAATTTAAATGTTGGCAGTATTTACTCGCTGTTACTGCCATAGCGAAACTTCTCAGACGGCCCGACAGAGTAATGTCCGCCTACCCTATTACGCTGACGCAGACCTGCACCAATCAGCAAGATGCATTGACAGTCACAGTGGTTCCTGGCAGTGGTATATAAATGACCACCTGCTTGGCGGTCATTATTACATTTTAATGGGCATGTCATGGGGTAGAGTAATTTATTCCATCCTCTGGCTGAACGGCGGGCCTTCTGTCTATATATAAATCTGACCCAGAATGTTTATATGTTGTCCTTTAACTCTCAAGGTGCTCATTGTTTAACTTTGTCAATTCTTATTATTTTATGTAATGCGGCATGTCTTTTACCTATGGTAGGCTAAGCAGCTGTTGATAAAAAATGTCTTCAAAGATCCCCATTCTGTAGAACCGTGGGTAGAGGTGCTGCAGTAAACACTCAAATCATTTTGTATTGTTGTATGGCTATTGTATGGCTATTGTCTGGATAATATTGTGGTACAAGAATATCAGGAACAAAATATCCAGGACCAAAATATTGAGAAAGGAAGTGCATACTCGTAAGTATAAATGTACCTTTCTTTACTCCCCATCCGTATACAGTTAAGGTATACAAATGTTATCAGGGCCCATACATGTAGAGTTAAGTGAAATTAACCTGTACTTACCCATTTGTATATACCTCTTCAATATTTTGGTCCTGGATATTTTGCCTGCAATATTATGGCAGCACTGTCTTATTGAGGAGACATTCGTGAGGGATAGGTTTGGACAGGTAACCTCTCTTCTTGTTTCAGAAATATCATAAAAATGGGTATGAGGGCCAAAGGGAGTCTCATGGTTAGGCACCTCATTACTGGACAGAGAGGGTGCGACTAGTACAATGCCATAAAAACAAATACTGGGGCATTCTTCTTTCTACAGTGTCCAGCTTTAGTTCCTACCTTGCCTCTGTTGCTGACATACTACTGCGTCACAAAATGGCTGTCTCACAATCCTCATTCTGACCAATCTGCTCACCATTCTGACCTCCATATATCTTGCATACAGGTTTCAACAGCTTAATGCACATGTCCTTGTTATGCTGGATGGCCTAGACAAAAACATGCCTAAAATACAAGTCAGATATTCATTTGCTACTGAAAGACACAGTAACATAAGCATATACATAGCTTACACCACTAGATATACTCTTACATCCTTCAGAACCAATGATAAATGTCTTCTTCAAAGAATGGGTAAATATTCTTAAGCGTTTTATTCAAAGAACAAGAAGTTTAAATGCAAAATTTGGAAAAGTGAGTTGGCTTTAGATAATGTAACATAACATAATTAGGACTCTCAGACTCTTTATGTCATAAATAAACATAGAAAGTGAAAACAATGGGGTAGGGTGCCACAAGGTTCTCACAAATAAATACTTCTGTGTAGAGGCCTGGTTTTAATGTTGTGCACTTCTCACTTATAGCATAAAAAAGGTGAAAGAGGAAAAGTACTCCCTGCAACGCAAAATCCAGGGCCTTAAGGAGGCCTTAAAGCAGGAAAACGACATCTCCACACACAAGATTTCTACCATAAAGAAGCTGGTGAGAACGTCTAAGAGAAATACCTAACTTTTTTAAGTGTGTTTTTTCTATATGTGGACTATTCACATCGACTATTTACTAGTTACATATAAAAACTAAGGGGCATATTCACAAGCCCCTATCGTCACCATAACGTCACTTTCAGTGAAAGGCGGCCTATTCACAAGGCAGCGTTAAGCCACTTAACGTGGCTTAACACTGCCTTGTGAATAGGCCCCCTTTCACTCTGTGTTTAGCGTGAAAGGGGCATGCAGTGGGTGTTGTGGTGAGGGTTCCACTGCAACACCGATTGATATTTACGCTGCCCCCTATTCACAAGGGAAGCGTAAATAGGAGCTAATGCTAAAATTAAGACCAGGAAAACCCTGGTCTTAAGTTGGCGATACAAGGAGAAATGCTTTATTTCTCCTTGTTTTTGCACTTTCCATGTGTGCTGCCTTGTGCAGCACACATTGAAAATGCAAAATACCATGGTTTGTTTTTTAAAAAGGTTTGTTTATGTACAGGAAGGGACACCTTCCTGTACATTAACAAACCTTTTTTAAAAATGCCTTTTTGTAACTTACATGTGCGCTGCATGAAGCAGCACACATGTAAGTTACAAACTGGCATTTTAGGTTTGTTTATGTGCAGGAAGGGACACCTTCCTGCACATAACCAAACCTCCCTGCTTGCAGACACCCTTGCACTCTGGTGCAAGGGTGCCTGCATTGGCGCTAATTTGTGAAACTTAGCGCCATCGCAGGGGGAGAAGCAACGCTGAAAAGAAAAATACGATTGATGATATAACTAGGGAACAGAACAATATGTGAAGCACAACAACCAATTAAAAATATACAAGTTCGATTTATTAATGAAATTACATTATCATTTTTTTAAAAACACAATCAATACAATGTTTCTATAAAAATACACAAAATTATGTATAAAAGAAATATTTGTGACACAATTATACAAGGAAATACATAAACGACATAGGTGGCAAACAATAAAAAAGTGTCGACGCGTGTTTCGGCGTTAACAAAACGCCTTCATCAGGAGCCACATTCAATCTGTAAAACATGTATAAAAAAAGTTAGAAACAACTAGAGGTCATGTATAACTCATAACAGACAATCAATAATCTAAAACATATTGTTGTGCTTACATAACAAGGAAAACCCTACAAGATGCAGCTACAAATTGTAGCTACAACTGATACAGACTAGTTAATATATATTTGAGCAGTAATTATATCCATCAATGGAAAAAGGGGGTATTATTAGGTATAGATGACTGCAGAATGTCTGTCATCTATAAAGCAGCAGTCATAGTTTGTATGTAGTTTAGTATTATTGGCTTGAGTGTGTTAAGACCAAAATCTGGTAGAGGTATTCCATTTCTTCAAAGATATTTGTCTGGACATAACCTCTTCTCTTTAGTCTTACCTAGTGAACACACGATGGGTGTTCTCTATTAGTTCTGGAAAAAATCCGACATCTGTTTTCTTGGCGGTACTCTATCTCGCCTGGCTAGAAGTCTTGGTCTGAAAAAGATGTATCTATTAACCATATGTACCACTCTAATCACTATTCGGTTATAAAAATCAATTTTTTTGGGGAGGGATGAAATCAATGTATTGCACTTCTTGGTACTAGTTTTTTATTGCAAAGTTCTATGGTTTCCTACTTATTTCACACGGGTTAGTTTCATGGGTACCCCTTTTCTATTCTACAGAATTTATTATGGGGATATGCGGAAAAAATGTATACCAATATATCACATTTTTTTAAAAAAGTACCTAGTAGGGGGGGATCAGCTAAACCCTCACATTTAATAATAAATAGGTATTTACTTATGCATCAGGAAGAAAGCGGCATGATTCCCATTTCTATTACTTAGCAGTTTGTATTGTCATAGATCCAATGAAAACGTAGGATATTGCATATGTATCAGGCAAGCAGTCAGATAATTCCCATATCTGTGGGAAAAGGATATCGAAAATCTATCCCACATGAGGCAATTTGTCACACACAACACCCATACATCTGAAATGAGAAATGCTTACCGTTTCTATTAAAATGTGTGTTGTATTGTCGATGTACAAGCGATCACCACCCAGAAATCCTGTGTAATACCAGTGTGGTTTTAACGTGCTAAGAATAAAGGGCGCATAACATTACTATCGAGCGAGTCATTAATGGTAAAACAACTTCAAAGCAGCCTCATAGCTTGCTTACCGAAAACAAAAGGAAGGCGAGCCGTGGCTTCAACCTGTCAAGAGCCAAATAGGTCACAGTCTGTAATCTCGCAGCCGTTGGTGTGCGTGTGTTTGTTCCTAGGAAGGGTGTAGAGCGTAAACAATTATTGTAATACAAGATATTACGGCGGCTAATGTGGCTCATCTAGCGAGTAAATTATATGCTGCCTCATAGCTAGCTTACCGAGAATAGAAAGAATGCGAGACGTAACTTCAACCTGTTAGACGCCAATGATATTTCCGTCTTTTTTAGTCTTTAACGGCGTCTCACAGCCGTAGGCTTGCACGTGCTTGTTCCTAAGGGGAATTCAAAGCCGGACTAAATTATTCAAATTCATAGTGCCGGTGCATCAAACCAAGCAAAAACAAGACGGCGGCGCACATCTAAGCCGATTGCTTACCGAAAAAGGATAGAGTCCGGTCCGTGACTTCAACCTGCGGGCGCCGCGTTAGAAACTTCGATCGGCGTCCCGCAGCCGTTGGAAAAGGATGGTTGACCAGCCGGGAGGGCTGTCCTGCTTTAAATACCCGGAAATGGGTTTGACCACAGTTCTTAAAGGGCAAGTGACCGTTACCTTCAGAACTCGGGTCTTCTGGTAGCGATGTGTATTTATAAATCATGACTCTCTAGTGGTCCTATGAGAACCATTTAGAGTTTAACGAATATTATACATGCAACTCCACTGTTGATGGGGGCTCCAACAGGTGAACAATGATCAATACGATCAATGATCAATGAGAATAAACATTTATTTTATGAAGGTTAACCTAATCAGAAGCAGTTTTATTTTAAAGTTCGGACATGTTTACAAATCATGACTCTCTCGTGGTCCTGTAAGAACCATCTTGAATTTGACGGCTATTACGCATGCAGTTACACACGGATATGCGGCTACATTGTTGGTAGAGGCCCCAACAGATGAGCAGTGATCAATGCGAACAGTGATCAATGCAAATAGACATTATTTTGTAAAAATTAACCTAATCAAGAGAAGTTCTATTGTGATAAAATAGGACGTGTTGGATGGGGTTTACATTCCCACAGCCAGTATTTTTAAGATGGCCTTAATTGTTCATCTCAAAATAGTGCGTGTGAGCACAGTGTTTGGAATTTGCAGGGAACGTGAGACAGGTTTTTGGAAATCAGAAAACTGGGCTTAGAAAGAAAATACAGTGGGCCCTAAAAGATGGCATTCTCCCACGGAATCTCATTATTCAAACCCTTTTTGTACGTATTCAGAACAAATATCCAAAAAACTTCGCGTTTTTTTCGAATAGCACATCCACCTTTATTGTCAGCAAGCTTAATTTTTTCTAGGACTCTCCAGTGAATATCATCTGGTTTGTGCTGAGCCTCTAGGAAATGTTTAACTAGAGGTGCGTTCAGTTTCTTGGTATTGATAGCAGATCTGTGCTCTGTCAGGCGTGTTTGAATTGACCTGCATGTTTCGCCTACATAACCCATTCCACACGGGCAGTTAATGAAATAGACCACATTCGCGGTTTTACAATTCCACAATTCGGTCGCTTTGAAGGTGGAACCATTATGTGTAAATGATTCCCCTGAGATGATGGTTTTGCACGATTTGCAAGAGGGGCAAGGAACCGTACCCCTGACGGGCAGGTTCGTCAATATTGCTCTCTGGATTTGGGGGGCGTTGGACAGCTTGCGATTGAATTTGGAGTGGACTATTTTGTCCTTTAAATTCCGATTTCTCCTGTGGGCAAATAAGGGTTTCGCCAAGGCGGATGCGGAGGACGGATTGCAATTTAGAATGTGCCAATTCCCGTTGACTATCTGTCTTATGCGCTCGTTCATCGTTGAGTGAGTGGTCACACAAACGATGCGGTCCTTAGCCTGTTTTTCATTGGGAACTCATAGAGCGTCACGGTCAAAGTACCTTGCACGTTTGTAGGAGTCTCTTATTAGTCTGTGGGGGTAACCCCGATCAAGAAATTTTCTACGCATGATTGCAGATTGCCTATCGTAATCCACTAGATTCGTAAAGTTCCTGCGGACCCTGAGGAACTGTGAGAAAGGGATACTCTCTCGTTGGCATTTGGGATGGAAACTGCTGAAATGCAGGAGAGTATTCCGAGCAGTTTCCTTCACAAATAGATCTACCTCCAACTTGTTGTCTTTGACTCTGATAAGAAGATCTAAAAATTCGACTTGGTATTCATCGTAATGAGCTGTGAATCTCAAATTTGCGTTTGTCAGGTTGATCCACTCCAAGAACTCAAGGAGAGTGTCTTTCCCATTGGTCCAGATAAAGAAGATGTCATCGATGTATCTGGACCAATGGGAAATTGACTCGAAAAAAGGGGCTATTTCGTTGTATATGAAGTTCTCTTCAAAATAAGACATATAAATGTTGGCTATGGAAGGAGCGACTGACGCTCCCATGCTGACACCTCTGAGCTGGCGGTAGATATTGTTGCCAAACTCGAAGACATTCTCAGTGAGAACTATGAAAAGACAGTCTATGAGGAACTGTTTAGGACAAGCAATGTTCTGAGTGTCTATGAACCAATCTGTCGCTCTGATTGCTTCATCTAATGGTATATTACTGTAAAGGGATTCGATATCCATCGTTACAAGTATATCTCTCCCTGTTATGAAATTTAAATTCTCCACAGTATTAATCATATGGCAGGTGTCTTTGATGTATGATTTGATTTTGGGGATATGGGGTCTTAAAAAATGATCGACAAATTTAGAAAGTGGTTCTGTCGGAGTACCAATCGTTGATACTATTGGTCTATATGGAGGGTTTTTCGAATCCTTGTGTATTTTAGGAAGACCATAAATACATGCAGTTTTCATTTTGTTGGTGTTCAAAAACTCATGATCCTTTTTATTGATGTCACCATTTAAAAGGGCATCGTTTGTTAGGGTGCCAATTTTTTTAATTATCATATTGGTTGGATTACAGTTTATCTGTAAATAGGTAGAGCTATCACTCAACATTCTTAACATGTTTACTTCATAGTCACTGGAGTCAAGGACAACGATACCCCCTCCCTTGTCTGCTCCTTTAATCGTGAGGTCTTTGTTATTCATCAAGTCTTTTAAGGCTAGTGATTGCTGCTGGTTTAAGTTATATTTGGGTTTTGGAATAAATTCCAAAGATTTTTCTAATTTTTTCATAACTACTAGCTCAAAAGCCGCTACTTCAGGCCCCAGCTGTTCCAAACCTGGGGTGAAGGTGGAGGTGGGTGAGATTTCATTTTTCTCTTGGGTTATGGAATCATCTATGCTGTTCTCTTTATCTTGGAAAAACTTTCTTAATCTAATTTTCCTAAAAAGGGCAATTATGTTCCTGTGGAGTTCAAAGGTGTTCACAAAGGAGTGCGGTACAAATGAGAGCCCTTTTGATAGTAGAGCTTCACTAGAATCATCAAGTCTTTTAGAAGACAAATTGAAAATTGGAATTATATCCCCTGACCCCAATACTGCCTGTTGCGAGTCTCTCTGATGAATTGGGGTTCTTGCTGTTGATGTTGTTGGTGTTGTTGGTGCTGTTGGTGTTGTAAATGTTGCTGATGTTGTACTTGATGTGTGTGTTGATTTGTCTGAAAATTCCCTCTCGATTGTCCCTGGTTCTGGAATCTCACCCTGGGGCGACCGCGTCGAGGCCCCCTGTTTGATAAAAAAGGGCGTCGTTGGGGCCTAGAGTTGGGATATGAGAACCCACCATCTGACTCATAATATGCATTGCTTTTGCCTTCACCTTCTGAGTCTGATGAATCGGTAAAATTGTTGATTCTCTGTTGGGCATTGCCAGACTCATTAGTGTAGTGGTTCTGTTGGTAAAAGTCAATGTGGAGATAGGGATAGGCAACCTCTTCTGAATTGAATCTTTTATCCTTGTTAAGTTTGTCCGTTTTCCGTTTATTCAGGTAATTGCTAAATGATTCTAGATCTTTATTATATTCTTCTATCTTTTTGATGGCATCATCCACTCCTGTGAGTTGTTTCAATTTTTCTTCTAAATCATCTATCTCCTTTTTTATTTCTAGGGCCAGTTCCCTTGAGGTTGCCACTATTAATATCATAAGATCACGTGAACAGCGGTTTGCTATGAAACTCCACTTTTCCAAAAACGGTCTGTGGTGCACGAAAAGACTTGGTATATTTCGTACCCTCAGGCCGTTCGGAATAACTCCTGATTTTAGATAAGCTATCATGAATTCCCCATGGGCTTCCATGCGGATTAGTTTTTTCTTAAGGTCTAATAGTTTCTTACCTTCATCCTGTCCTCTAACTGATGAGTTAGTATTGTTGGTGGGAATCGATGTACCAACTAAAGTTTCGAATTCCTCATCCGTAAATCCGAAAGTTTTCATGTTGGCCATCCCTGCTGGAAGTGGGAAGGAGACAGGATGGGATGAGTAGCGGAAAGATTATAATTTACTGCTCAAATATAGTACAATCAATAACAAACCATGGATTGGGAGGAAAACAGGCCCTGCACAGACAAGCTGTGGGAAAATCAATGTGAACTACAAGGACCCCCTGTTCAAATACTGAATTTGTAATGCAGGGAAATAGACAATGCGTGAAAAGAAAAATACGATTGATGATATAACTAGGGAACAGAACAATATGTGAAGCACAACAACCAATTAAAAATATACAAGTTCGATTTATTAATGAAATTACATTATCATTTTTTAAAAACACAATCAATACAATGTTTCTATAAAAATACACAAAATTATGTATAAAAGAAATATTTGTGACACAATTATACAAGGAAATACATAAACGACATAGGTGGCAAACAATAAAAAAGTGTCGACGCGCGTTTCGGCGTTAACAAAACGCCTTCATCAGGAGCCACATTCAATCTGTAAAACATGTATTAAAAAAGTTAGAAACAACTAGAGGTCATGTATAACTCATAACAGACAATCAATAATCTAAAACATATTGTTGTGCTTACATAACAAGGAAAACCCTACAAGATGCAGCTACAAATTGTAGCTACAACTGATACAGACTAGTTAATATATATTTGAGCAGTAATTATATCCATCAATGGAAAAAGGGGGTATTATTAGGTATAGATGACTGCAGAACGTTTTGTTAACGCCGAAACGCGCGTCAACACTTTTTTATTGTTTGCCACCTATGTCGTTTATGTATTTCCTTGTATAATTGTGTCACAAATATTTCTTTTATACATAATTTTGTGTATTTTTATAGAAACATTGTATTGATTGTGTTTTTAAAAAATGATAATGTAATTTCATTAATAAATCGAACTTGTATATTTTTAATTGGTTGTTGTGCTTCACATATTGTTCTGTTCCCTAGTTATATCATCAATCGTATTTTTCTTTTCACGCATTGTCTATTTCCCTGCATTACAAATTCAGTATTTGAACAGGGGGTCCTTGTTGTTCACATTGAGAAGCAACGCTGCACCATGTTCTTGTAAATACGGTGCAGCCTTGCTTTACCGTAGTGGCGGAGAGAGGCGTTAGCTAGCGCCTTTCTCCGCCACTTCCTTGTGAATATATCCCCCTGAATTTCTACTGGTAAAAAGTAATTTCAGTGGTACCTTAAAGATGGTATGATTCGTGAAAATAATGCCACCAATATATCTTAGGACAAATATATCTTAGGGGGTGGTGTGAAAAGAGGACGAAGACGAGAAGATGAGGAACAGAAAAAGGCACTGTAAAATTGCCTTGTTATTAAATATGTATGTTTAGTATTTACACCAGTATCTCACTAAGTGCCATATGTATCAAGCAAATTAGCATTCGCAAAGGTTGAAATTTGCAGAATTTCGGCCTTTGCGAATGCTAATTTGCTAAATGGAATGTATGAAACATTTTGGCAGCAAAATAAGAAATCATAAAATTTGCCATTCCTTATTTTGCGATTGCACTTAAGGAATCGCAAATTGTGCGATTCCTTAAATGCAATGTATCAAAGGAAAATTAATGCAAAAATGCCCATAAGGATTCGCAAATTACCACCAACTTCTAGTTGGTGGTAAGTTGTGAATTCTTATAAAAAAGCAATTATTTAAAATCCAAAGGTGCCATATGACGCTCATACATGCCCTTAGGGCATGTATGTGCGCCATATGCCCACACATGTCATTTTCAGGGGTGCAGCAGGGTGTTCTTGTGACACCCCTGCACCCTTGAAAATATTCCTAAATTGCGATTAGCAAATTGCTAATCGCAAATTTCCCCTTCATTCCTATGGGCCTCCTGGCTCATAGAAATGAATGGGAAATTTGCGATTAGCAATTTGCTAATCGCAATTTAGGAATGTTAAGGAATCGCTAAAAAGAAGCGATTTCCTACATACATACCATTTTGCGATTTCTAAATAGCGATTCCTTAAAAATCGCTATTTAGAAATCGCAAATTGGCATGATGGTACATATGGCCCAAGGTCTTTTCCAGAACAGACAAAAAGCGGATCCATTATTGACCAAGTTCAAATAAGTGTACGCCCTGCAGGCTTGGATAACTGTTGCCGGCACCAGGTTGGAACCCAGTGGGATACATTTTGTGGACTGTAATACCCACAAGGGCACAAACAAGAGTTTGTACCTAATCAAAAGGTCTAAGACATGCACATATTATCGCAATCCATAGGTCTTCCCCATCAAACCTTTCAGCGAAATATACCATAACGGGGGAAACAGGCAGTATTACCTAGTTACTCCAAATGGTATAGTAATACCATACTTGCTAAATAATACACCCAGGAATTATTTTATCCAACATTTGAGGAGCTAAACTTGGAATGTTGAATTTGTTCCGGTAGTAATTCTGAATGGCTTTTCTTGTTGAAAAATGTGTAGAGAAAAACCCCATGAGCGGCAATATTGTGGGCAAATCTAGGAATTCCGATTCGGATGTAAGTAGTAGTTTGGCTTAAGCGAAGAATAGTTAATAACGTGAAACGAGAAAGTCATGGAATAAACAGTATTAACCTTTCCAGACAAATCTAGGTAATCAGAGAAATTGATTAGAACATAGTAATACATTTCATTGATAAGGAACTGCAGCAAAGCTTGTAAGCATGTTTTTTCTCTGATTTTCCATATATCCATCACAAAACAAAATTCTCACCGGGAGTGCGGGAAAAAAAACATTGTGTGAATAAGTTGAGTACGTCAATGGGGAGAAAAAGTATGATGATGAGCACAGCGAGGTGAAGTGAAGCAAAAAAGCCACAAAAATCCAAGGCAATGTACGTAAACGGTAGGAGAGTTTGAAAGACCACCAAATTAGAAAGCGATCTTCAAGTTGTTCTATTTCCTGGCTCTGTAGTAAATCGAAATAGTTGGGACAAGTGCATGGTCTAAGTGAAATGAATGTTTGAAGCTTTAGAATGTGAGTAACCAGGAGAAAAGTATGATGTCTTATGACTGTAACCAAAACACTGGTCAGACCTGATAGGAAATCTTATAACCAACCTTGAAGACTACATCTTTGGAAGGAAGAAAGAAAGGTTGGAGACTACTCAGACTAAGTACCTCATTATGAGTGGCGCTTAACTGGAGTTCCTGGTCACATCAGGACTTCTAGGTCCGCTAGCACATCGTGGCGTCAGGGGCGTTTCACTGGAAAACTATATCTGCGGAATGGGGGCAACATATCCAGGAGAAAGTACGGCCAAAATGTAATTACTTGGGAAATGATGTAGAAAAAAACTATTCTTGTTTTATATTTCTTTTCCAGATGTTAGTCTTTGCAATGGCCAGGTAGAGTAGCACTGTGGGGTATTTGTATTACTAATCCTTTCTTTTTGTACTGTTTTGCTGTGTTACTTGTAATGAGGGCTTATGTGCACAAGACAGAAAAGTTGAGGCTCTAATGCAACAGAGGCATGTCTACAAGATATAAATGTAGCACAAGAAGTATACATTGCATGAGGTAAATGCTCCAATTATTTGCAGTCACATGTGAAAGTAGTTATCACCCTCTTAGCAAAAAGGTGAGTATACAGCCAGTGCACGAACCCACCTGCCCTGGATACACACAAATATCTATACTGGAGAATAAGCAGATGTGAATCCATGCTGGGACTGGATATGAAAAGTAGTCTGGGGGATGGGCTGCTGGGAAATCATATGTTTGTATGTTTTGTGTACAGGAAAAGGAGAATGAGAAACTGAAGCTGAAGACAGTGGCACTGACAGACGAGGTAAGGCTCCATCTGCAAATGCTCTGCATTTTGTTTGTTTTATTTGTTTGAGTACATAATTTTTATGATGGCATGCCATGACTATGCACATCATGTGATGCAGCTCTAATGACAATTGCACAACACAGAAACAATTATTGTTGGTTTCAGTGTTTTGTTTTATCTGGTTCCAAGCCTCAAGAAAAAAATGCTATATTTTGATTAAGTAAAAAGTGGTTGAGTCTAAGGAGTGGTGGAAAAATAAAGTCAAAAATGTAATGGATGGAATGCTTGAATTAATCACAACCACAATAATCACCCTGGTCCTTGTTACAGTCCATTCTTGATTTTGCTCACTGTGCTGGGGCAAATAGGTAACAACCATATTCAAACCAGCCTTAGTCCTGCTCCAGTTGGACAAGTTCAGACCAAACTGATAGGGAATGTCTGCTCTGAATGGGAACACAAGCAACCCCAGACCGGTTTCAGCCTTATTGGGGCTCCTCAGGGAGAGGATTCTTGGGTTTGTAATCGCTTTGCCCACTGTGCCACTACAGACAGGGAGCATCTATGTGCAAGTATAAATCACCATTCTCACGGAATAGTGTATATCTGCACATGTGAATGTGTCATACCATTAGCCCCAATTTATGTTGCCTAATTCCCTACTACATTAATCTGTGCCAGTTTTCTTGGGCTCTCTTAGGTAATTCCCACTTAATAAACACCAACTTTGATCACTGGTGTTGGCAAACCGGAAAAATGAAATGGCACCAAGCAATACATTTTGTGGAGAATCTGTCTACGTATCTGCAACAAGATGTCTTTCAATAAATTATTTCATGCCTCACTATAAAAAAATCTGCTGTAATACATTTTCTTGCAAAGCTGAAAATTCCCTTCAACACTTCACAATTTAAATTCATGACACTCATTATGATTTGCTTCTTCATTTGGATGGGGCTGGTAACTATAGTTACCTGCCTATTAGAATTATAATAACCACTGGAACACCATAGATCTTCTTAATTCCACCAAGGCATTTCGGATGCTGAAAGCCCAAATCTCTCGGGGAAAGTCTGGGGTGACATGAGGAATTGCCAGGGAAATCGACTTAGAGGTCTTTATCAAGCACACTTTTCCCACAGTGACAGGTGTTGAAATCTTGCATCCAGATATGGCTGGACAGGGGCAGGTAGGTTTTAGAGCTTGTGCTTGATAGGGCCTGGAGAGTGGAAAAAAGATCTGACCTGTGTGATGCCCTTACAATTGCCGAGGCAGATGCAGAGAGATCGCATCTTTCCTTGATAGCTTTTGGAGCTTTATTTTGGCTTTCTAATTGAGTCTTTTGAGGTTTTAAATTTGTTATACTGATAATTACTAACAATACTAGGCATGCTTCAGATCAAGCTCAAAAGAAACCTGCAATCAAAAGTTTGTAGACTTTGGGTACCACCAATCAGGCAGGACCTTTCAGATTGGCTATCTTAGCCCGAAGACCAAACACACTACTTGGCCTGTGGATGATAATATTTCTCAAACTACTCCTCTACACAGTCAGGCACCAGGCTTACATTTGACAGGATATTAGCATCAAGAACCTTTTTCTGTGACCACCTGTTACTATACCACCAGGCTTCTATTCCGCCAGAAAGAGCAACCTGAAAATCACAATATGTACTCATGAGAAATGGTATTGATTAAGGTGAACACCTTAACAGTTGTGGAGAATAACTCTAAGAGCATCCTGGTTTTCCCTTTCCAGAATAATCACTATGAATCCTGGATGCCTTTGGGCTTAATACTTGGCCTTTGGCAGGTATACATATGAAGTGTATATAATAGTCCAATCAAGGATAATGGCTTCTGGAAATGATCTCAGTCCAGCACATGTTTGAAACAGAGAGTGAACTCAGCATCTTCCCAACTTCTGTGGTAGTGACTTTAGTTAGGCAATTGCAGTTGTGTGTCAATTGATTGCAATGTTGTTTATTGTTTCTTTGATGTTCAAGTTCTGTGCAGTTTACGTGCTAGGTTTGAGGTTGTAAGGATCAAACTGTGTGCCTGTATTGTGATTTTTTGGGCTGTTTCCTACAGGAAGAAAGGTATTACTGTGTGCACTGTAATAATTGTTTCTTTTGTTTCCTTGGTTGTCAATATGGAGCTCCCTCTTTATTTGTACCCTAACTTGTTGTGAGCATGTTATGGCTGGCTGTGTTGCTAGTAGGGTGTTTGCAGTGTAGATAAGGATATTAATTTATCATATGAGAACCTGTCTTGATTGAGCATAATAGTTTTCTCTTACTGTCACCCAGTTATCATGGAAAGATCCCTCGATGACATTGCAAAATCCTACAAGGATTATAAAGTGCACTGGCTACCTTTCAACAACATAACTTGATTCCTATGTGAAAAATATGTAGGTTTCATTTAACTGAATATCATATTTCTAGCCTCAGAGAACCTGTTTTAACTGGATCCGTACTAGGGTCTGGCAACTTCAAATATATACTGCCAATATTTGAGTCCCAGACTGATGAGAAAGGTTGGAGTCTTCTTGACCCAATTTGTGGCGCAGTGGAAGTGCAGTTAAAGCTAAGGCTCAATTACACATCCCATGTATTTCATAGGAGACAATAAAGCATGGCAAATCTAGCTTTATTGCCCAATGCAATTGACGTGTATGGGATGGGATCCCATTGTATCAATGTTATAATCAGTCAGTCAGTCAAAATATCTTTATTCGATTTAGTTAAAAATCATACAAAGAGATAAAAACATTTCATACACTTTAAAATATAATATAAAAACTATTTACAATATCATACAAATCAGAGCATACATAGGGATAATAAAAGGTCAATTTTAGTTCATTAAGCCAGGGTCAGTGCAATAGTTCATGCAGTTTTAACACAGCCCGTTGTTCCGGTATGTTTTTTTGGTTCTAACTGCTGCCACCAAGAAATTAGCCATGCAAAATGTAATATGTATATTGTTCAATGATTGTAGGTAGAGCAGGGCTTGCCTCACTTGTGTGAAGCCAGCCTCCTTTAGTACAGGTAACAGGTGTTTTCTCCTTGGCTCTAAATAAAACCCACAAAACATAACAAAGTGCATGGTATTTTGAGTAGAAAAGTGGTCACAGGAACACGGAGGGGCTGATTCAGGTTTTTCCCACGTTTTAAAATTACCCAAATAAAGATGTAACAAATTAAATCTAAACTTGGTCAGGAGAAACCTATGAAAAGGGATTGTAACTAAACCAAGGTAGGGTGCTAGTGAGAATTAATTAACGAGCAGATAGTGTCTCCTCAATGTTGGTTTCACTAGTTCCTTTTCCTCCCGACATGCTCTTGCCCTACCCATGAATTGCTTTTTAATCAGGTCAATATCCTGGATCTTAATGTCCCGGGGGATGTAAAGAGCCCTGGACGTCCCAGATCTGAGAACGCTTTCATCAGATAGGCCAACCATGGCACCCTCTTAAAGTGGTCTAAAGACAAAACATCAGCCATGATCTTATGGTTGAGGGGCAGGTCTTCATTGAGCCAGGTCTTTAGCCAGAAAACCAGGGGTGCCATGTTCAGCCCATCAATGATGTAATCTAAGCCCACCTCCATGTGTATAGAGAAAGTCGGTGTGGACTGGGGGACAGACAGGAGGGTCCGTATAAATCTGTTTTCGGCCTTCTGAATAGGTTCTAAGTTTACATAACCCCAAAGGGGTGAACCATATGAAGCCACAGCAACCGATTTACTTTTATAGGTTTTCAACAGGGCTTCCATCGGCCTAGTGCCTAGCCTGCCCGCAAAGCCATTGAGGGCGGCCGATGATCTAATCATCGCTAGCCTCTTTGCCCTGACTTGAGGTCCCCAAGATCCTCTCTGGTCGAAAAGAACCCCCAAATAGGGGAACGTGGAGACTCTTGAGACAACCTCACCTTTACATTGAAAAGTTTTAGTTTTCCTCTTGCTGCTGTGATGCCCCACGACCATAGTATGGGACTTATTTGTATTTATTTTTAAGTCCAGCTGGTCCATGAATGTGCCAAAAGCATCCAGGAGGCGTTGAAGGCAGACGCCAGTACGAGCGATCAGCACAGCGTCGTCCGCGTACATGAGCGCGGGGATCTTAACTGCTCCTGCACGCGGAACATCACCCTCAACCTCCTCCAGGTAAGAGCCCAAGCCATTAATGTAAATGGTGAAAAGCAAGGGGGCCAGTATACAGTGCTGCCTAACCCCTCGCATGGACTTAAAGCGAGACGTACACCTCCCTTCGTTAGTGACTCTTACTGCAGCAAAAAGCTCTTGGTGAAGAGACACCATAAACTTGACCAATGCCTCATCTATCCCCATCTTCAAGACGGTCATCCATAACTTAGACCTGTTCACCAAATCGAAGGCCGAGGAGAGGTCCATGAATGCTAAAAACAGGGACCCCTCCTTGGCCACCGTGTATTTTGAAATTAACAGGTGCAAGTTGGAGCATTGCTCAATCGTTCCTTTCTTTTCTCTGAATCCATACTGGATCTCACCAGCCCTCCACAACTCTCCACGTTATCCCTCAGTTTAGCCAAAAGGACTCTGCCCAGGATCTTTACTGCAGAGTCCAATAGGGATATGGGCCTATAACACCCGGGATCGTCCCGCTGGCCCTTCTTGAAAATGGGAACGATGGTGGAGATGGACCAGGTAGATGGTATGTGGTTGCCATTTATGGCGTTAAAGACATCGGCCAAGACCCCCGCCCATAACTTGGGAGAGTGTATGAAAAAATCATCCGGCAGCCCATCAGGCCCCGGAGCCTTGTGTTTTGTAGTGGCTAAGATGGCTTTCTCCACTTCTGAGCTAGGGAAATGAATGGGAGCAGCATCCAGAGCCCCCAGGGGACATACTTGAACCGCCGTCTCATTGTCTCCATACACCTTTTTAAAATGGTACAGCCATTTATTATCCAGGATGACACAATCCATGACTTCATTATTTTGGTCGGAGAAGAATGGCTGTTTAATTATTTCCCAGAATTGCCGGCTATCCTTCAAGACAGCCACGGAGAGGAGACTCTCCCAGGCTTCACGTTTAATATTGTCTTGTCTAGTCTTGATAGCTAGCTTGTAATTTTTCCTCAATCTTACAATGTCTTCCCTAATCCTGGGAGTTTTCTTCAATGCTGACATTAAAGACCTATGTGCTTTTGAGCAGGGAACGTCAAACCAGCACTGTTTATTGGGCGCTCCCTTCCTGGGTTTTGCCAGAAGGCCCTGCGAGACCTGCCCACAGATGTTCTCAAAGGCCCCTATAATCTCTTGATCCTGAGCATGTGGGTTTTGGCACACCCCGACCTGGGCCTCAATTTTTGGGAGAACTTCCGCATAGAAGTTCTCTGGTATCACCTTGGACCATTTAAGTCTTCTGCCCTTGTCGGATGTGCGCAACGTATGCTCCAATCTAACTGGGCCCGGGGTAGGCCCCATATAATCTCCCCACGCAACCTCGAGTATGACAGGATTGTGGTCGCTATAGTGAGAGGGCACTGTACAGTATGTTATAACCCTGTTTAGGATCCCTGGTGTTACAAAAATATAGTCGATTACTGATCCAAGGTTAGTACCCGTAAAGGTGGCTATTCTTGTGCCGCCCTCTGGTTCATGCAAATTAAAATTAGCCAGGAAGTCTTCTAGCTCCTCGCCTGCTGTAGTGTGCTCAAAGTGGGGACCTTCAGGACCTTCTCCCCCTTCCTTGATGCTTGCCCCGCACACTAGCTTACAAGGATGAATATTAAAATCTCCCAACAGTATGTACTCTGCATCGAAATGTGTATTCTGACTGATTGACATTAAAACAGTGTCTAAACTGGCAATGTGACTATCGCTATTGTCCCTATTCCTGGAATTATAGAAGTTAATGTATAGGGTCCTCCTAGTGGGACTGATTTCCCTTTCAACAATAAGGATATTAGGGCAGACGGTACTAATCTGTCTTAGGGAACCCTTCAATTCTAAAGAGAATAAAATTAGAAGACCCCCCTTAGCTCTACCAGCACGGCTAGGGGTAGCCGCTTTAGCGAAGCTAGTATACCCGTCCATCCAGAAATTAGCAGACGTATCCCACGTTTCCTGTATAGCAATGACCTTGTGTCCTGAGAGGAAGCTAATCCATCGCTTGTCATTACGTTTGGAGTTAATCCCAGCCACGTTCCAGCTTAGTAGCTTGCATGCCCCAGTTTCACCATTCGCTTTGCTCCCTACCTCCTCTTTCGCACCGGTGGAGTCCACTGGTAGTCAGTCTATATCCTCCAGACTCGACAGAGGGGCAAAACGGTTTGCAGTGGCCCACACCAAACCCTCCCGGGAATTCTGTGGGTCGAGGGGTTGAGTGGTCAATGAGGTGGTTGGGCACCTTGGGGTTTGCGGAAATGAGTGAGTATTTGTCCTACCCCCACCCAGAGGTGGACGCCCTCCCATCCAGATGTTCCCATGGCCTCTGAGTTGCGACATGCGCACGGGGGTGGGTGGAAAAAGCCCAGCGGGACAGGTCTTATTTGGTCCTTTAAAGATATGTCAGAGCCATCCCAAAAAAGTCTATCCGCTAGGTTGGCCCAAATAAAATTAACAACCACACAATCTCCTTGGGTAAGTTTCCGTTGTTTACCAATCCAACCCACCCTCCTTGCAAAAATGATCTCATCTGCAATGTTCTCGCCACAACATTTGTCCGTACACCATTTATTGGTTTTAGCCATAAGGTCCATAGCAGATTCAACCTCACCAACCATCAGAGGAGGGACCCCAATAAAAACGGCTACCAGGGGTGATGCTTCCGGTGGCAAATGAAGTTTGTATTTGCTATAGGTTACTCTCACGGGGTCAAGAGTGCAAAACTGGTGCTGCGTGCATAGCTGCCCTTCCAGTGTTAGGGGCGGTGAGCCCATGGCTGGGGGTAGTGAGTTAGTAACCCCGACGCTACTCTTCGGTTGCGAAACCGCACATGGTGCCTGTACCAAAACCCCCATCCCAGTCATCTTCCTCTGACCCTCACCCTCAATTAGTCTGTCGAGTAATGCACATTTCTTGAGTAATCCTTCTAGGCAGGTATTTAGTGTGTCCACAATGTCTTTCGCTATTCCAACGAGTAGTGGTTCGATCCTGGAGACAAAAAGATCCTCTAGTTTTCCCCCCAAAAGGTCATTAAGCAAGTTAGATGGGCATGTGCTAACCACGTTGTTATCCACCAGTCCCCTGGTTAGTTGGTTGGTTAACTGTTTCTTCTGTACAGGCTGTCTGGCTGGCGGGGTGGGGGTAGGTTCCTTAGCTGTAGGGCATGTGGGCGGGGGATTGGCAATAATCACAACGGATCTAGTGGTACCGGCGGGGGCCCATGATGTATTATGCTGTCCCGGTCTGGAGGGGTGGGTGTAGCGGTAGTTGGCAAGGGGGTAGCTGACAAACCCAGTTCCAGCGTTGGCAATTTCCTTTGTTAGTTCGCCAACCACCGAAGTAAGGTAGGTCATGATGGTATTAGAGCGTCTCAGGACCTTAGCTTTCTTCCCACCCTCCTCCATATTGGTAGTTTTCTTGCGCTTATCCATTTTCAGCAACAGATGTTAATGGGCTGGCCCAGCCTGGCCTCCTTCGGCCCCGGACGGCCACAGACAGCCCGCCCTCTGCCCGGGCTCCGCCCGGCGTCGCCCGAGCGTGTCCCGCGATGCGGGAGTTGTCTCTTCCCTTTGAGCGCCTCCGGGTGCGATGGTGGTCGGAAGTGGGCGTTGCTACCGCACTGCTACCTGGGAGCTGTAGTCTCCCCCCTCGGCGGCTGCGCGATGGAGCAGGCAGCGGCGGCAGGGGAGACCGACAGCGTGGTGTCCCAAGTGCAGGCAGCGATCTCCCGGTCTCCTGAGCAGGTAGGCGGTGTATCCCCCACAGCAATGCGGCAATGTGTTCAGGTCCCCCGCTCCACCGAAGTTGCCTCTTCCCTTTGAGCGCCTCCGGGCGCGATGGTGGTCGGAAGTGGGCGTTGCTACCGCACTGCTACCTGGGAGCTGTAGTCTCCCCCCTCGGCGGCCACGCGATGGAGCAGGCAGAGGCTGCAGGGGAGACCGACAGCGTGGTGTCCCAAGTGCAGGCAGCCATCTCCCGGTCTCCTGAGCAGGTAGGTGGTGTATCCCCCACAGCAATGCGGCAATGTGTTCAGGTCAATGTTATCATCAAAAAATGTCATTCATATTGAAAAATTAGTAGGGAATTGTTGAAAATGTGGTCTCTAAGTACACCTTGTCCAAGTAGAGACCAACACTCTAGTCAGGGTAAGCTAGATACACACTAAAAGAGAACCTGTGCTCACCCTCCTGCAGCTTGCCTCAGAGCAGTCAGGCAAATCTTAAGAGGCTGGGTGTTAGAGGCTGTGCTTTGATGCTACTGTAGATAGTGCCCAATGTTGATGATGGCACGTGCCTCACAAATGGCTACACCCATGAGCCATTATGGAATAGTAGTTAGGTAGATGGTAGAGGCCTGTGCTTTCTTTAGATAACTTGTTTATAGTGGTTGGAAAGATTTCCAAAAATCATTCATTGGTTTCATATAGGGTGTGTTTATTCATTCTTCACACTTAGCACAAAAGAGACCGCTGACACGTTTTTCGCCCATGTGGCCCAATGGCCGGGGGCTTTTTCAAAGGCTGATTAGAGTTACATGAGAAGGTGCAGACATTGATCAAATTGATATAGAGAGTGAGGGAACATAAAGAGGGCAGTGTTCGTGGGTTGAAGTAGAAAGTGAGACATAGGGGCGTGAAAGGAAAAAGGTGGAAGAAAAGGATGTGAAGAGAAAGCGATAAAGAAAGATATCCCATAGGATAGTAAGGGGTAGAAAAACAAAATTCAAAGGAACAAGTAAGCAAACGAGAAAATGTTGGATAATTATGGTAAGTACATCATTGCGATAATCATGAATAAACATCTCAAATTCTATGCAGTTGCTGACCTGTATCGTTCTGTCTTCAACATTTTCTGTGGCAGCTTTTGCTTTGTCTGTGAGGGCATGTGGGAGGTTGCTGTCAGGGTTTCTTGTAGGAGCTGGAGGTGTTGCATCTGATTTTCTGGGGTTCTGAGAAGTTATGTGTTGCATATTAGAAATATTCAGACCCATGACTAACTTGCCATACTGCAAAATGCACCGATGAACATTGCAGAAATGTATTGTGCAGGCTTCTGATAACTGACATGCATCCAGAAATTTCCAGGCACAAATCTGGTTTTTTTCAAAAACGTATTTGAATTTAAAGGGCTGGAATGTAGGACCAGAAAAAAATAATTATGTCTCACATTCTTGTAGGAAAGATGAGCCAGGCATGTCATTACCAATAATAACTCTTTTTACAGACAATATCACAATGTTCTGAATATGGCCCATGGTCTGAAATATTGTCTACTCTTCTTTGAAACATTTGACTTTATTATACATTTCAAGTTTTGTCACAAATAAATAAAGCCAGTGCTTTAACCAAAATCCAAATGTATTTTAAAAAATATAATTCAAAAGATATGTGTAATGTTCTGATAATGCCTTGAAAGAAACTGTTGGTTGTTACCAGCACCAATGCAAAAGACTAAATGAACGCACATTTCAAACTCTTGCTCAAAACAAAAAGATGTTGGTTGAAAGATGACTCTTTTGATAAAGATCATGATGGATTGTGGTTTGACCAAAGCATGAGTTTACTTATGCGTCACAGCAATTTCTCTAATATGGGTCATGAAGAGCCAGACTCAAGATCCAAGTCTGGGAAAACGTTGGCACTACTGTGAAAATAAGCAGAGTTGTAATGTGTTCATAGTATGCAAGTTCTATGGACATTGTAACAAACTAACCTATGTCTCATGGATCCATACTGATCTGGGTGCCTCCAGTCTATGAAAGGTTCTTTAAAGATTTAAATCATGTTTTATTGGTCTATATGCTGTTATGTAGAGATAATCCACCTGCTTTGAAATTCAATCGTCTCCCTCTTTGGGAAATTTCACTCAGTTTTTTTATTACTCTTTAATATGGAATGGTAAAGCTTATCATATACCTAGGTCATCAACAATTCAAGTGTAAGGTGAAAATAATTGTGGGTTCTCTGAGCCAGAGTGAGGAGAGAATCAGGATTTAATTAAAGACATGGAGGTTAACATTATGCATTACTTCTTTTATTTACTACCCTGTAGCACCTTGAAGAACATTGGAAAATAATACCTTGTCTGAAAACAAAGTTAAAATAGAACACAGCAACACCACATCTGCCCCTGATCTCAATTTTTCACTTTTTGAATGTTGCCAATGAAAGTTCAGTATCAAATCTTCCACCCACAGGTGATATAGTTAGAGTTCCAATCAATTCACCATTGGCTCTCTGAAAAGAAATATTAACCAGAATGCACTAGAAAATGAACCAAAACATACAATCAACTTATCAAGAAGCAGCATTAACATTCTGCACTCACGCTATACCTGCAATATATCAAAAGAGCCTTTCAACCACAACTCACTCAGAGCAATGGGAATGATATTGCTAGCCTCCTTGTCTTGAATAAAATCATGTGTCTTTATTCATTCTGAAATTAAATGAAATGAAAATAAAATTTGTAAAGCGCTGCAGCTGCCCTCAGGCGTCCAGGCGCTATGACTAAACAAGAGTGCCCTCAGATGAACAAACAGAGATTCTGGTTACTGAAACAAAAAAGTTTTAAGCTGGCTTGGAAAATCAGTATTTTGTGGTAAGACAGCAAGCTAGCCTTTCAAAGCAAAGTCTGGGGTACTTACTACACTGGCATGAAGTAAAACTCAGTAATCACCCCAGCATTGGAACAATCGGTGCCTTTCAATATCTCTTCTAACATACCTCCTGCACAGGACACCCCATCAACCCTAGCACCCTTCAACAAATGTGCATCAATCAAAGCCAAACCATCTTCCACCTTTAAAGCAATAACCCATTTCACAACAGTCGCTTAACAAACAGCACCAGACAGCTTTACAAAAGAATCAAAAGCTGATCCGCTCCCGCATTTTTTTATCAAGCACTCGGCTTTGCTCTTTCTAAATGTACCTCAAACACACACAGTTTAGCATGATCATCAAAACTAGGATAAAACACCAACTCTGACCTCAACTTTATTCTTTTCCCCATCTATAAAAACACACCATCCGTTTGTATAATAATTGTTGCTCAACTCCAGAGCCTTCTTATATGACACCATCTCGAAAGAAATCAGAAACAGCAAAGCAGCTAATTTCAGTGCTCGCTGCCTGAATGCTAAAAAACTGTTTATTGACTATCCCTCTAATGATCTAAATATCAAGATAATGTTCCATAAGCTCTCATACCTGGACCATGGGGGTCTATTCAGCTGAACCCATTTAGTAGCACTGCAAACTAAAGGGTTCTTGTCAATAAACACAGCACCAACTAAAAGAATGACCCACAGCAACTTCTGATCTGTGGCTCTTAGCTGCTCTATACCCTAACCCTTTTTTTAAATAACTTTGCCAATAGAATTGACTATCATAACCTCATTAGCATTTAAGGGAACTCCTTCTCCAACAAGCCCCTAAATCACTGGCACCTCTATATCCACGCCTTGTCTCTAAAGCCCAAGATTCATTGAGGAATAATGAAGCCTCTCTGAAAGATCTTTTAACATTGTGGGTCTATTGCTATCTTCCAAGCAAAAAGGTTGAGCTCACATGATTCCACCAGCAGATTTTATTCCCCTCCTATACCTATATACCTACCAAAAGTCATTAGAATTTGGAATCAAAAATGTTTCTTCTATAGTCAACTGAAAGACTGTTGGAAACATTGCCCGTGCCATAAAAAATGGAGTCACCAGAACACATTGTTTATAAGATGGATCATTGCGCAGCCATTTTCCTCATTAACAATTGTGTTTCCCACCTCGCTGTCAGCAAATTCAATTTTTTAAAACTGATACTTGTACCTAATGCAGCCGTTTCAGAGACCGTTAGTGGCACAAGGCTCCCTGACTGCAGGAGGTGCCTAAACTGCAGATGCTAATGGAAGAATTAAGGCACACATCTTCAAAAGCAAATTTAAGATGTGTCTTTATTTTGATAGCCGATCGGGTGCCACTGCAAGTGATTTGATCCTTTTAACAGTTGTCAGTTTCCCGAGGCATCAGCTGAAACCAGGAGCTTAATTTGTCACCATTCGGAGAAGGATGCCTTGCCAATATACATGAAGAGCATTCTTTTTGAGGCAACATCTTCCTAGAGAAGCCTTTAGTTAAGTGAATTTGTGTGGTTGGAGGTGTAAGGGTTTAAAATAAGTTCTTCGCAGACTTCCGATTTATAAATTAGGAGGGTGATTTTAACTTGTCTGCTTGTTAATCTGATTTGTTAAAAGGTTATTAGGTAGACTGTCTTAAAGTGAAAGCAACGGTGCAAAGACAAAATATCGACTCCAAAATATCGAATGGACAAAATATCGAGTTAAAAATATCGACAATAATAAAATATCGATAACAAAAATATCGTTGGTCAAAATATCGATTAAAATAATGATAAAAAAATATCGAGTACAAAAATATCGACTCAAAAAAATTGACAAGACAAAATATATATAAATAGTCAAAGTAAAAAATTTCGATAATAAGTAGAATAAAGGTTAAAAAAAAAAAATATATTAATAGTAATATAAATTGTAGTTAATGTTTAGGAGCGGGATGTTGGGTTAATAGGGGATAAGGGTGGGGAGTAATTTAATAATAATTAATTAATTAATATATGTTTGTAAATATTTTTAAGTAACAATTAATTGGTAATTAATTAATATTAATTAGTTAATTAATTAATATAATGGTGTACATATTTTTAATTAGTAATTAATTAGTAATTAAATAATATTAATTAGTTAATTACATTAATTAGAGTAATTTATTTATATATATCATTTTTAGTTATTGTTAATTAATTAATTGGGAAAAAATAATATTAATTATTAAATTAAATTAATTACAGCTAATGTGCTAATATGTTTACTTTATTGTTATTGTTAATTAATAATTAATTGGTAATTAAATAATATTAATTAATTTTGGGAAAAGGAGAAGTTTTCAGTTTTTGGGTAAAGGGGTATTTTTAGGGTTCAGGGTCAGTTTTCAGTTTTTGGGTAAAGGGGTATTTTTAGGGTTCAGGGTCAGTTTTCAGTTTTTGGGTAAAGGGGTATTTTTAGGGTTCAGGGTCAGTTTTCAGTTTTTGGGTAAAGGGGTATTTTTAGGGTTCAGGGTCAGTTTTCAGTTTTTGGGTAAAGGGGTATTTTTAGGGTTCAGGGTCAGTTTTCAGTTCTTGGGTAAAGGGGTATTTTTTGGGTTCAGGGTCAGTTTTCAGTTTTTGGGTAAAGGGGTATTTTTAGGGTTCAGGGTCAGTTTTGGGTTTTTGGGTAAAGGGGTATTTTTAGGGTTCAGGGTCAGTTTTCCCTACTGTTGCACCCACTGGAGTGGGAATAGTAATTTTAACCCCTACACTATCCAACGCTTTCCCTACGCTTGCACTCTTTGGAGTGGGAATAGTATTTGTTACACTTTTGGTATCGTACGGTAATATAATAATATCTTATTTAATTATAGTATATTACTATATATATATGTTTTAACAAATAAGATTGTAAAAAATTATTTTTATTATTTTCATTTATTATTTAATTATTATAAGTTAATTTAAGTATTTTTAAGTATATTTTAGTAATTACATTTTAATATTAATTTAATTTAACACTGTTTTTAATAAAGTCGATATTTTTTACAACTATATCATTGTAAATGATATTTTGTACTCGATATTTTTGTACTTACCTGTTTGTAGATACAAACTCGATATTTTGACTGTCGATATTTTGTCCACGATATTTTTGCAAGTCGATATTTTGTCCCTCGATATTATTTCAGTGATCCGAAAGCAACATCACAGCAATCAATATTCTGGAGGAAATAGTGAAAATAATTATTAGAAAGGAGATTAACAATTGTGGTCAGGACAGGGTCAAGGTGCGTCTGGTGAGTAAAAGGTAGAAGGTTGGTGACTATACTGATAAGTTCTGGTCCTTTATCGGTAGTTGAGGATGAGTTCAATAATGATGCAGAAGGTAAATGCCCTAAGAAAATGATGCATCTGGATGTACCAGCTGCGTCAGGGAAATACATATTTGGTGTCCAAGGCAGATAACATCAGATTGGTGTCCAAAGAGTCATACAAAGAGAAAAGGATAATTCTGTTCTGGATTCGGTATTTCAGTGCCGTTTTTAACAGGATAATCTAAATTCAGATGTAGATAAATGTTTCAAATCACTTCGAATGAGTTCATCAATGACAATGTTACCAAGTCGCAGGCAGTGATAGTTATGAAAGATCAATTGGGGCTGCCCTTGTTTAATCTGAGGGCACAATGTGTCCACACAGTTAAGAGTGGTGGGACCTTGAGCATGGTGAGGAATGTATCTACTATAGGAAAAAAAGGCATTTGGACAAGGAAGAGAGAGGTATTTAAAAGGTAGAATATTACGGCCCTGTGGTCAGTGACAAAGAATGTATAATGCTGAATTAGGTCCTGATTTGATTATGAATTTATTTAAACCAGGAAGGGTGTGTTGATCTGGCTGCATTACATGTTATGTTATGTTATGTTATGTTATACTATATTTTGTATAGCGTACGGCTACTCAGAGAGTGTCCCGACGCTTTGATTTGCACACCAATCTTATAACATAACAAGAAAAAACAGAAAAAGACAGAAAAGGAACCAACAGAGCCCGGGAAACTAAGAAGTAAAAAGCCAGGTTTTGAGCCCCTTCCTAAAAGCCAACAAGTTAGAAGTGCTGCGCAGGGTCACTGGTAGCTTATTCCACAACTGGGGCGCCATCAGTTTAAAGGAGCGGCCTCCAATGCGTGCCCTCTTAACACGGGGCACTACGGCAAGAAACAAGGCTTCAGACCTCAGCGACCTGGCTGGATGGTAAAAGGTCAGCCTTTTTTGGAGGTATTTCGCTCCGGAGGCGTGCAGGGCTTTATGTGCCAGAGTCAAGGTCTTAAACATTATCCGCTTCCGGACAGGAAGCCAGTGCAGTGCCTCCAAGAGGCCCGAGGCTCTAGCACGGCGAGATAGTCCAAAGATGGCCCATGCTGCCGAATTCTGGACCACCTGTAACCGTTGAAGCAGATATTCTGGCAGGCCGAGATACAGAACGTTGGAGTAGTCAATTCTCGAGCCAATTATCGCCTGCACTGTGATCTTCCTGTGTTCCTCCGATAACAAAGGGAGGAACTTACGCAGCATCCGGAGCAAGCCAAAGCAGGTGCCCATGAGGCCGATTATCTGTGAGCGCAGTGAGCGGCCGTTGTCGATCTTAATCCCAAGGTTTTTTGCCACCTGGGACGAACTTGCTGGTGGAAACAAGTACTCAGGCCACCACACTTTCCAGTCCGGATCCGAACTGCACCCGAAAAAGAGGACCTCGGATTTGTCCGAGTTGCACTTGAGGCTGTTATGTTGGAACCACTGAAATACAGCCTCAAGGCAACCCTGGATCCTACCTCCATCGAAATCCGCACCCCTCTCACAGGTGAAGAGGAGCTGGGTGTCATCGGCGTAGGAAACGATCTGGGCCCCGAAAGACTCCGCCAGAGCCGCCAGAGGGGTCATTACATCATTATCTATGTCACGAGAATCTAGAATGCATTATGTTTTGCCTGTCTGAGGGATTCTATGTTAAACAGTTACTTGGAGATCTGCTTCAGCTGTGACCAATAAATCTGAATCTTGAAGTATTCATGTCTGATGATTTCATACCTCAAAAAGGATTAAAGGGTTTGCTCAAGAAGTGCGAGATGAGCTCGCAGATGTTTTGGACCCTCTCACCCTTATATTAGATCTTGTTCCAAAGGCATATTTAAAAGGGCAGGCGGTAGATCTGATACTGTTGAGATGGTGGTGTCAAAGAGCAATATACATTTTAGGTAATGCAACTGATAGCCTAATTGCAAAGAGGTGTAAGGATGTTTAGTTGAGAATCAGTGCCAATTTTTTTTTTGTTGCTTTTAAGAACTTTTATTTGAATTGAAGCCCGTTAAAGTATAAGTATTCAATTGGTAACTTCTGGCATGAATGGTTTAGTAGTGTACATTTATAACAACAGCACAGAAGAGTATGCAGTGATAGATAATTCAGCAAGTTGTGCAGGTATCTACAAGGCGGCCATACATTTATGGTGTATAACATCACAGACATAGGGCTTATGAGCATGATTCCCTTGTGATTTGTGCATCTGCTCAGGGTGGCAGCAGTTGGGGGCCCGCCCCATGGGGATTTGGGCATTCGTCAGCGTCATCTAATTGACAGAGGTGTCTCACCAGGGGGGCCCAGATGCCAAGTGGTTGGCTTGCAAGAGGCATTAAGTTCCAATATTCAGTCAAGTGCATCTGGCAGTGTGCTGCGTCAGCAAGCCAAGCTTTGGTCAGCAGGACTGGTTTACGGCCCCAGTTAGCAATGGTTTGCACCTTTGTCCAAGTAGGGACCCTTCTTCCTAGTCAGGATAAGTAAATGTAAATGCCAGCATTTGTAAAGCACACAGCTACCTCAGCCGTAGGTGTCCCAGCACTGGGGGCAATCGGGAAGATTAAGCAAGCTATTGCCCAGTCACATGGTGCTGGGCTAACCTGCCGCCGTGAACCCTGTGGTCCGGAGTCAGGCAATCTGGCTTCTGCACCACACCTTCTCCATAAGGGAGTTATATTCCTAAAATAATAATAAAATAATAATAGTCGCCCTCATCCTCCTCGACCTCTCTGCAGCATTCGATACAGTCTGCCACAGCACCCTTCTACAGCGCCTCAGAAACATCGGAATACAAGGAAAAGCACTTGAATGGATCACCTCCTTTCTCTCCGGAAGAACACAGAGAGTCCGCCTCCCACCATTCAAGTCCGAGGCCACCGAAGTCATCTGTGGCGTACCACAAGGATCCTCACTCAGTCCCACCCTCTTCAACGTATACATGAGCCCCCTCGCGGCCATCGCACGCCAACACAACCTCAACATCATCTCCTACGCGGATGACACCCAACTGATCCTATCACTCACCAAAGACCCCAACACCGCCAAAACTAACCTACACGAAGGAATGAAAGAAGTTGCCGAATGGATGAAACTAAGCCGTCTGAAACTGAACTCAGACAAAACAGAAGTCCTCATCTTAGGTACATCCCCCTCTGCTTGGGACGACTCCTGGTGGCCGGAAGCCCTCGGAAAAGCACCCATCCCGACAGACCACGCACGGAACCTTGGCGTCATCCTGGATTCTTCACTCTCAATGAACAGACAAGTCAGCGCCGTATCCTCTTCCTGCTTCAACATTCTTCGCATGCTCAGAAAAACATTTCGCTGGATCCCCTCCGAAACAAGGAAAACAGTCACCCACGCTCTGGTCACGAGCCGACTGGACTACGGAAACACCCTCTACGCAGGTACCACCGCTAAACTCCAGAAGAAACTCCAACGAATCCAAAACGCCTCAGCCAGGCTCATACTAGACATCCCACGCAACGAACACATCTCTGGTCACCTTAAAGACCTCCACTGGCTACCCGTCAATAAGAGGATCACTTTCTGACTGCTTACCCACGCACACAAATCACTCTACGACATCGGACCAGACTGCCTCAACTCTCGACTGTCCTTCTACACCCCCTCCCGCCAACTACGTTCTTCCAGCCAAGCCCTCGCCACTGTACCTCGCATCAACAAGACCACCATGGGAGGCAGATCCTTTTCATACCTGGCTGCTAAAACATGGAACTCACTCCCCGCTTACCTTCGCCTCACCCAGAACCACCTAGCGTTCAGAAAGCAGCTTAAAACGTGGATATTTGACAAATAATCCTCCTCCCCTTCCTAAGCGCCTTGAAACCCTCTGGGTATGTAGTGCGCTATACAAATTTATGACTTGACTTGACTTGACTTGACTCACCCCCTTGGTAGCTTGACACGAGCAGTCAGGCTTATCTTAGAGGTAGTGTGTAAAGCATTTGCACATAACCAAAGGTAACACAGTGAAAGCGCTACAAAAGGACACTATAGCAGTTTAGAAAAATATCCAATAATTTTATATACTTAAGACAAGACCAAAAACTATAAAAATCCACAATACAGTACTTAGAAATCTTCAGTTATCAAAATAACCTTGAAATACAGTTCTTGAAGTCGATAGCTCCGTCCTGGGCTATGATGGTGTCGTGAACAAACAAATCCAAACAGTTCTGGCTGACCGCAGCGTCGTGTGCCAGCTACTGTGTTGGCAAGACCCGCAAAACAGTACCTTTAGAAATGTTGGGTGTCAGCGACCTCTCATTGACCTTCCTAAGCACGGCATCCGCAGGTGTTGGTTCCGGAGGTCGGTTCAGGAGTCGTCTGGCCCTTTAAAGTCACACACGTTGCAGATTGAACTCCTCGCGGTTGGTGTCAGATGGTGTAGTCGGTGAGACCAGGGTCACGGTGCGCAGTGATGTGGTGCTCGTCACATGCAAGCAGCATTGTTGTCATTGCTGAAGCACTGTCGTCGACTGACGAACTGGAGTTGATGGCGCCAGTGTCAGTAGGCCAAGGCTGCGGTGCATGATGAGGGCCGTGAGTCGTGTAACTTTACGAGCGGGGTCCTCGAACGACAAGGCAGGCAGCGGCATCGATTTCGGCCTAGAGAGGCATCATCAGGGATACCAAGGCAGTGTCGTGAAGCAAGGTGGTGCGGAGTGCGATGCCCACAGGTCACAGTCCAAGCAATGGCTCTGTGGTGGCGTCAGCAGGGGTTGTCGGTAAGACCAGGGTTGCACTGCGGCGTTACCGCGATGCCTACTGCAGTGCCTTCAGAACACTGAGTCAGCAGCTGCATTGTAGATGGCATTGGGTTGCTTTTCCTTCTGTTGCAGTACAAATCACTCAGTACCCAGTGCAGAGGGCAGAAGAACTATAAGTCTTTGCTGATCCTGAAACTTCTTGAATTTGGGGCAAGCTTTCCTCAAGCCCTTGGAGATATCAAAGAAAGAAGTTGTAGAAAGTTCAGTCCAGTTTTACTGCCCAAGACAGAACCAGCCACAGCAAAGCACTCAGCAAAGTGGTAGTTCCTCCTCACAGCTTCTCCAGCTCTTCTTCCTGGCAGTCTTCTTGGGCCAAAAGAGTTCAAAAGTTCAGCGGTTTGGGCCCCACTTTTCAAAGCCCAGAATTATTTGTCCTCTCAGGCAGAGAGTGTCTATGCCCAGCCAAAACCTGTTCTGCCCTCTCTGGTGTAGCTTCCTGGCAGGAGTTGGAGATGGCATTGTCAGAGGCAGACCACACCATTCAGGTGAAAGCAAATCTCCTCCCCTACTCTAAATTCAGCCCAGGTCTATTCAGCCCTTTCCGGACCCACCTAGACTATCTGGAGCCACGGCTCCTGCCCAGCCTTTGTCATCCAAAACCCAGACAGTCAATCCACAACTCCAGTAGAGGCCTACTGGATTGCTGAGCAGGAGAATACCTGCTTTCTAAAAGTGGTATTTTCAAACATAGAATGTAAAAATCACCTTCACTAAAAGATGCATCTTTAGATTCTGAGTTCAGGCATACAAAACTTTATTTTTATTTTCCTATCTTGTTCCCATTGGCAGTTATGCATATAAGATGTTATAAGCAAACTCCTCATTCTATCCTATGGGGACAGATAGCCTCACAATAGTGAAAAACTTAATTGCCAGTTTTTCACTATCATGACATGCCACACATCAGGGAATGTCCTACCTTTTACATACACTGCACCCTGCCCACAGGGATACAAAACTTTATTTTTCTAGCTAGTTCCCAGGGCCAGCTATGTTTATAAGATGTTATAAAGACACTCCGCATTCTGTCCTATGGTAACAGGTTGCCATGCAATAGTGAAAAACAAAATTGGCAGTCATTTACTATCAGAACTTGCTACACACACCAGGGCATGTCCTACCTTTCACATACACTGCACCCTGCCCACATGGGGACATGTAAGAAAAGGGAAGGTTAGGGCCTGGCACATGGGTGACATAGCAAGCCCAGACAGCACACAGGCTCTGCAATGGCAGGCTAGAGTTACATTTGCAGGCTGTTTGTGTGGGAGGCACATTCCAGTGCTGCAGCCCACTAACAGCATTTGATTTACAGGCCCTGGCACACTCAGTGCACTTTACTAGGGACTGACACATACATCAAACGGGGCAATCATGGAAACACCAATCCTTAACACATTTTACCACAGGAGTACTTGCACCTTTACACTGATCAGCAGTGAGAAAAGTGTGCAGAAACACTAAACCAGCAAAAACAGAGTCAAAAGCCAGGAGGTCAGAAAACAAAAACTCAGGCGAAACACGCCAAAAGATGGCAAGTCTATTACCTTGGCACCAATATATAAGAGGCCCAGATTGGTGACTCACATAGCTAAAAAGAGTGGCCCGCAATTCGCAAATCGGGGAAGTTTTGAACATGTATACACACATTAGAGATGATTTGCAAGATATATAAGACTTCTTGCATCTATGCTTACTGCAGCGATGTTTGTGCCAATATCAAGGAAATCAACAGTAAAAACCAACCCACCGAACCACAAACAGGCCCACATACTGCCAAAACAACAGTTCATACACTGACCTGTTAGACCAGCTCTTTAGGCACTATTTGATTGCCCTTTAGTCCAGTCTGACTCTGAAAGTAGACAGCTCTCTTGGACCTGTGTATACTTTCTGTCCCTTCTGCTGCCTTCATCATTGCTAAGACCAGTGGTGGCAAGGTATAACAAAGCATACCAGGGGTAGCAGCTACTGTCTCTCGCTACATCCTATTGATGTCCTTGAATGTAGTCCTAATACATCCTGTAATGACAATTCACCTTAAACATCATGATTGAGTAACTAGAAGAGGGCCATGAAGTAGGACGTGACATTCTTATGGTTCGTAGAGTAGGATCGGTGGGTCGCTCAAGGAAGACTAGAGAGGGTGACTGCAAAGTCATAAACTTTAATAACTCGAATGTAGTTGCCAGGATACTATGGGAGACAGAACAGAACTCATTAGCGAGGGGGCAGGGTATTGAAATTTTGCCCCTCGGGTTCTTCAATAGGCCTGGCACTCAGAGAATACCCATATATACGATTCCGATATCGAGGAACTTTAACGACCAAACTCGCCCTATAGGGGGACAGAGGTTGCGGCATAAAATACATTTGACACCATCTGGTCCTTGGCATGGGGGAGATTTAAGGTACAGTGGTGGAGCAGAAATCACAAATAGATTCAATGCCCTGTCGGGGCTCAATGATTGCAAGTGACTTGGTTCAAAACAAGTCGGACACAATTCGGTGCATGACTCCAATCCCCCCCTTGATCGCCCTCCTAACGGGGTGTCTGCAACAAAGGTGAATACTAATCCAGTAGATTTTATTGGTAATGCTATTGATCCAGATGTATCTCTGGTAGGCACTCCTGGGGAACCAGTTAAAAATGATATGGAGGGTGTGGGAAGCCTGGTTTCTTTGAACGTAGCTGGCATGCGCCATAAACTGGAGTCACCAGAATCGGTAGATTTTGTAAATCGTTTTTACGTGTGTATGTTCCAAGAGACATGGATGTGCGAGCCTTCCTTTCTCCAAGGGTATCTGAACTATTCGGTTCCGGCAATGAAAGGCCGGAAGGCTCGTCCAAAGGGAGGCCTGACTATATGGGTACGTCAATGTTTGCCTTTCTCCGTTAAAGTGGTTGAAACTGGTAGCAAGGATATCCAACTTATAAAAGTGGACATGGGCTTATTAGGGTGTCTTGATATATACAACGTATATGCCAGGGGCAATAATGGGGGGAAAACAGAAGTTCTTGCGGCTCTGGTCACCCTACTTGAAACATATTCCCTGGATAACAATATCATTATTGCTGGTGATTTTAACCGCACGTTTGAACCCCTGGATATTTGTGATGATCTTCTTGGGGAGGTAGAGGACTGGCAATGGGGAGTTCCCAAAACAAATATAGACCCTATTAAACGTTGGTCTGAGGACATTATTTGTATAAATGCCATCTGTCTCAAAAGGGGCCTTAGGGCTCTAAATGGGTGAACCAAGAGTGACAAGGGGGGGGGCTTGTACCTTCGATAATGGATGAAATAGGAGCAGGATAGACTACGTTTTGTGTAGCCTCAAATTAAGGAAGCGAGTTTGTGATATGGAAGTAACTCATAGGCTTGAAAGTGACCATGACCCTCTGTGCGTAGTGCACAAATAGTGGCAATTCTCAAAAGGGAATCCTGTTATAGAGTGGGATGGTGTCCCCTTGCCTGTTCTCACTAATGACATGCGTCACCTGAAATGGCCTAGTGTTTTGGCTAACCAACAGTCTATTGGTAGTATAGTTATAGAGGTGGACAGGGCGATAATTGCCCTAGAGCAGGTTAATATAGTCGAACCAGGGTCAAACGAAATAACAGCTATATACGATAATCTCTTTTGTTCCATTAAATCCCATTTTCAGAAACCGGGTAGGAAAACCAACAAGGCACCTATTAGACCTGTGAAGTGGTACAACGCGCAGTGTAGGAAAGCCAGGTTAGCTCTGGGAACAGCTATTAAGAGTAGGGAACAGGCGGCTATACGTAGTGCTAGAACGATCTACAAAGATAGTGTAGCCAAAGCAAAAAAATATGGGACGAGCGGCATTGGAATGAACTAAGGGAGGCAAGTAGTATTAAAGATTCCAGGCTTTTCTGGAGCATTGTTAAATGGGGTAGTGGCGGATTACCCGATTGCCCCGATAATAATGTCCCGGAGGAGGATTGGGCCAATTATTTTAAGCCACAATATGCTGAAAGCCACCCTGGTTCTGAGATGGATGGTTTAAGGCTGTGTATCCCAAAGATAATTTCTTTAGTTACGGAGAGGTGTTGTTGGCCCTAAGTGTAGTGGCTAGAGGAAGAGCCCCAGGCTTGGATGGGGTCCCAGCGGATCTTTTTATTAATGATAGGGAACGTTGGGGTAAATATATTTTTCTTTTTGCTAACGCTGTTGCCCAGGGAGCAATGGTTCCGTCATCCTGGAAGGGTGCAATTATTATTCCCATATATAAGAAAGGCGATCGGGGTTTGCCTGGGAATTACAGACCCATAAGCTTGATAGCTACCATTCAAAAGGTGATGGGGAGGATGGTGGTGAACAGGCTTATGGACTGGGTGGATGAGAACAATGCATTATCCCCTTATCAGGCTGGGTTCCGGAAGGCCACTAGCACGGTGGATCAGGTGTTCCGCTTTACCTTGCTACGGTGGCGAACTGTGGTGCTAGGTGAGGGCAGCCTGTATGCCGCTTTTGTGGATCTGCGGGCTGCCTTCGACCTGGTTCCCAGGACTAAACTGTGGTTAGTGCTGTGGAACCTGGGACTACCGGAGGAACTATTGACCTTGGTTATGAGGTTGCACGAGGCGAACTTCGCCAAGATACAGTGGGGCAGACAGGGAGAGGTCACTACGGACTTCCCGGTCGAGAGGGGTGTTAGGCAGGGATGTGCGATGGCCCGCTTGCTCTTTTCCTTGTTTATTAACGGGGTAGTAGCAAGAATGTTGTCTGTTAATGTTGATGCTCCCTCGTTGGCGGACATTAAGGTGCTAATTTTAATGTTCGCAGATGACACCCTTATTTTATCAAAGACCCCGAGTGGCCTGCAGCGTGCCCTCCACATTTTTGATGAATTTTGTGTGGAACATGGTCTAGAAGTTAATGTGGCCAAAACTAAGTTAATGACTTTTAACCCCCATCGTAGCTTCCAATCCAGGGTGTTTATGAACCAGCGTCCCTTAGGGGTAGTCAAAGCTTTTACCTATCTTGGTATTTATGTAACCAAGGATCTTAAATGGTCCCAGCACATTGATCTTGCGACATTAAGGCACAGACAATTAGCTGGAGCAGTTGGGGCAGAGCATAGGAAATCAAAATCTAAACCAATTATGCCAGCCCTACAGGTCTATGAAGCGAAAGCCCTTGGTTCAACATTATATGGGGCTGAGCTGTGGGGTTTTGGGAAGCTCCACTCAATACAGAAGTCCGAAAATAAGTTCTTTAGGACAATTACTGGTCTTCCCAAAAGTACCCCCTTCTCCCCCTTAGATATGAGTTGGGAAGAAAGGCTGTGGAAGATTTGGCGAAGCTATGCCCGATCTTGTATTGGAGGCGGCTCTGGAATACTGTAGAACTCAAGCATTATGCTGAGGGCTTTTTAGCGCTGATTGAAGCTGATGTATTTCATAGGATCAAATGGTTAAAAGATCTTAGAACCATGTTATGTTTGTTGGGCCTCCAATTCCTTTGGGATAACCCCCAAGATGCATTTTTTCCTAGTAAAAATACATTAAAGGAGCTATACTGGGACTATGTGGCTAAGCGGGACAGGAGAAATCGTGATGCCGGATCCATGACAGGTCACTTCTTGGAAGCTAAAATCTTCCCTAAGCAAGAACTCTATTGGGACAACATAACCTAACCATGGGATAGGAAGCTTCTATTCCAATTGAGGATAGGTGCTCTCCCGCTTAGGTCCCTAACTGGCAGGTGGAGGGGTCTATCTAATACTACCTGCCCCGCCTGTGGATCTTCAAAGGAAACTATTGGGTACTTTTTATTCTCCTGTCAAGCCTATGTTGTCCCTAGGCGAATTTGGTTAATACCTGTATGCAAAAACTTAGGTACCACCAGCGGCTTAGTAGCTTTGAGAATCATTTGCACTAGTTCTTGTTTGTCACTGGCCATAGCAATTATCGAAATTTCTGGGGTGGGCGTGGTCTATTAGGCAGAAAGCCATAGCCGAGTGACTGTTTATATAGGGATTGTCTTATTGAATATATTTGATATAGTGTGTCAATTTTAACTACATGTATTTTTTGTATGCTTTTACGCAATGTATTTGTTTTTTATCTGATTGAGGTAACTAATTAATGATGTTTTAAAAATATGTATATATCGTGCTTTTATGAGAAATACTCGAATAAAGCCTCTTTGATTGATTGAGTAACAATGCATAGTCTGTCTAGGTGGGCCTCCAGTATTAGCTCTATTATAACATAGCAATGTTCATAATAGGAATACTTGCTGTATTTGCTTCAACTCAAATCTATCTTTTCATGTGCAGTATTCAGTATTATCTACGTGGCAGAAAGAGAGACAGCAGTATCGAATCCAGTTCTGGACAAACTTAAGAAAAGTGGAGGTGAGCCTAGACAGGCACCAACTAGACACGGCCTTCTTGATTTCAATGTCAGGCAACTAACAGATTGATTGATGTACATTGTGGAGAGCATTAAGTCATATTGTAAATCAGACTGGTTTAAGTTACCAAAATGGTGTTTTATGATTGGCTTATAGCCTGTCAATATCTACCCGGTAGCGGAGACAAGCCTCATTACGGTGCCAAGCCACGTATTTATGGTTCTTTCACCTAGCAGCTGCCTGTGAATATCACAGAGTTCTGATAAAGAAGTAGAATATGCATCCAGCTCACAGAATATGACTGCAATAGGAGATATGGTGCTGGAGCAGACAGTTTTAGAATCATTCACTTTCATTTGCAGACGGGTGAATTTCTCATTTCTGCTTCTACAAGATCCTGAAATAAACAAGTCCCCTAAAACAGTCCTTTCCCTGTGTTGTATTATAAATTTAAACCACCCCCAGTCTCCAAAATGGTGTAGTTTTCGCTGTTTAAATTGTTTTGTAATCTCTCTGTCTGATTTACAATGTTAAAATATATGTTTTAATTAAATTACCTTTGAATGTAGTTATTTATAAGGTATAAGAAGAAGTATAAAAAATGAAATTTCCAAACAGGAATTCATTTGGAAGGATCTCACTGCCAATGGGACCCAAGTCTAGTCAGTTTAATCTTCCCCTGTGTATTTAATTGAAGATTTTAAATGCTGCTGTTTTACAGTTTAGGAGAATTTAAGCAACAGATAGGATGGATTGACTGTGTAAGCATATATACAAAGACCAGACTTTGGTAGGAAGCTCTGTCAGGAAAAGTTGTGCCCTTTAAAATATATGATGCCGTACTTGACCAAAAGCCCATTCTTCTTACCACATTTTTAAAGAGCTTGTTTCATATCTGCATTAAAACTTCACTGTTCATTTGCTATATCCTGTTCCATTAGAAATGCTTTAAAACCAGCAGTTCCTATTGCAGCATTATGCTGTCCATGGGGTCCTCATTTTAGCATGAAAATAGAATATTAGTATTCTAGCAGTTAATTAAAACTCAGTGGTAAAGCTAGTATAAACATGGGGAAATCAACCGACACACTGGTACTGTTGGTAGATATACATGCTTCATTCTGAATGCTAAGCTTTGTTTCTTACACAGATAAAGAAAATATTGGTTGATTTATAGAAAATGTATCCTATGCACTAACCATACTTTCTTGAAAAAACCGTTATAGAAAACTATTTACTCTCAAAGATGGATCATTAAGTTTCAGGAAAAGATAAGCATTTTTCACAATGTGAAATTTCCACAGAAATCAATTATTATAATTAGTTTGCCACCACCAATAATAAATAGTTTATGCGTTGACTAAAATGTGTTATCGCTTTTTCTATATGCTCCTTGTAGTGACCCTCAAAACAAGCGATTCACTACAATGTATTTCAATAGCAGAGTCTTATCATCCAAAAAAAACAACGAGTATTCTTCATTTAAACTTTCACATAAAAAGCACTATGAAAAAAAAACACATTCAACATAGATATATTTTGTATTTCACCCAAATGTTAAGGGTCTGATTCACAATACCAATATAATCTTAAGGGGAGATCACTCACAGGTTGTTATTGGCTGAGGAGGATCAGAGGCCTCGCGCTACTTTGACATCCCATCGATGAATAAGTATCTGTGTGTGCTCTATCCTTTGAATAGTATTGCTTTGATTAAAAAATACAAGACTTGGAGCTCCATTTAAGATAATAATCATTTGTTTAGACCTCCTTCACCAACATTTGATGACTTTGTTTCTTTGTTTGAGATTCAGAAGATTTTACCCTCATTTAGTGGAAAGTTTTAATAGTGTATTGGCTCTTATGCTTGTAGCTCAGGCCTATACATCTGGTACAGGATTTTTAGCGACATCATAGACCCTGACTGTTGGCTACATTGAGAATAATATCTGGAAAGAAACAACTGTCAGGCAAGCCTCAGAGCAGCTCTAAATTGCTGATCCATTTAGTACACTGATTTATGTTCTGTTGATGCAAAAAATATGCATTGTGTGGTAATCACATTATCAAGTGCAACCTGTTCCGGTACACCTCAGTCTTAGAAACGTTACCATACTCTGAAAGAATAGTGTGAAACTCTCCACTGAAGATTCATTCACTGTTATGCTAACATTGACTAGAATTACTCATACATTACCCCTACCCTCAAAGCAGATTCCTTGTTACTCATTACTAGAATAAGGGGCTTGAATGTTCTGAATTTGCTTCACCTTTTGGAATTTTGGATAAGAAGACTCTGCTATTTTGTCCTATTGGAATCTATTGCAGTGAATGGCGGATTAAGAGGGCCACTAAAAGGAGCATATAGAAAGGATGACAATGCATTCTAGTCAAAATATAAACCATTCTCGGTGCAGAAGTGGGTGCCAAATTTGATAGAATCGGGTGATTGAAACAAATTAGATAAATCATTATTATCTAATATATTACATCAAAATAAATGTTTTCGCTGTTCCACAGTTACAACCAATTCAATTCAATTCAAAAAAGTCTTTATTGCGATTATTCATCTTAAAAGACAGGACAGTCAATTAATTACAGGTTACAGCAAAATGCAACCGTTAATGCACCATAAAAACTGTCTTTACAAATTTGATAATAAAGTTAAAAATATAAATACCTACCGGGCGTGGCCAAGATGGCGTCGGAGTAAGACGTATGGTGCAGTCACTCCGGCGCCGAAATCTGCTTAGCTTTGTTTCAGCGCCGGGACACCTCCTCGTGAGGTAGCTGTTCGCGCTATACAAGAATCTGTATTATTATTATTATTATTATTTTAGCCCCTGGAGCAGCGAGCTACCGACGCCCTCCTGCCTGCCGTGAGTCCCGCTGCCAGGGAGCACGATCCGGTCACGAAGTTTTGGCCCCCAGAGGTGTGGTGAAGGCGATATAATACCACGTGCGCCACGGCGGAGTGCGGCCTAGAGATCCCCGGCCTCAAGTGAGTGAAGGAACCGGACTTCCGGCACTGCGGCACGAAGGGTGGGCGCCATCGTTGGGCTGGTTACCGAGGTGTTCCCCGCTTGACTGGTGCTGTGTTTCCCCTCCGCCCAGAGATCGCTGAGGGAGACCCCAGTCCAGTGGAGCGCTGTCGGTTGGCTGAATCGGCGCCCGCGGGACAGGCCGAGCACAACACTTTGCAGAGCCGGCATGGGCCGTTGCCACGCGGCACCTCCCCCCTATCTTTGGACCGTGAGCTAAATCTGCCGTTGGATCAGCATCGTCACGGTGGGCTGCCGGGACCGCGGGGGCCAGCTAGGAACACCCGAGAGTGCGGATGTGCCACCTCTCCCGTCCTCGGTTGATGGGTCACGCGGCGGCGGGGAACCGCCATTAGGCTACACTAGCGGGTGACCGCACATAGCTCCTGCGGGACGGCAGGAGGTCCTGCCCGTCGCTACAACTCTGGGGTGGCCCCCTGAAGCCGAGGGGATCCCCTGGAGGCCTGTGATTCGGAGCCACCCTGCCTGTCGAGATGCATAGACTGGAGTGGGCCTGAGGGGTGAAGGCCGTGGAACGATCAACGGCGGCGGTTGGAGAGAGTTCCGCCATTTCCATGTGGGGAGCACGATAGCTACCGTGGGACTGCCGGTACGGGCCTCTGACTTCTGGGCCAGGACTAAGACAGTGACGGGCCGAGGCTGGGCCTATATCGTACCAGTGGTGGTGAACGGAGATCCTTCGCCCTGAATACACGAGCGAGCAAAGGCGTCCCAATGTCCTCCACACAACGTAAGGGGAAGCCCCGTAAGGATGGCCCTTTGAGGGGATCCCAGCAAGCGGCATCCACCGGGCCTAGTGTTTCGCCCAAGCCAAAAGACGATGAGGCTCCCGCAACCAAAGCCTTTATGATGGAACTCTTTGCTTCTAATTAGGAGGACATATCAGAACTCCGTTCCCAACTGGCCTCGGACCTCCGCGAGGTGAGGAGGGACGTGGATGGCATAGGAGAGAGGGTGGCTACTCTGGAGGATCACGATCTAAGTGTGGCGAACGATGTTCATCAATTACAGTAAGATGTGATTCGGCTCACGGAGCAGAACTTGGACCTCCAGGCACATACGGAGGATTTGGAGAATCGTTCCCGCCGGAACAACATCCGAATACGTGTAGTGCCATGGGACGGGGAAGCTGGTGATCTACGAGGCTATGTTCTCGCTCTCTTTTTGCAAATCCTGGATGATGAGGATCTCCAAGACATTAAGATGGACAGAGTTCATAGGGTCGGCTTGCCTAGACGTGAAGGGGGTCCTCCACCCGACATTTTGGTCTGCGTCCATGACTTTCAGCTGAAGGAACGCATTCTCCGAAAGGCACGGGAATCCCCATCGTTGTAGTTCCGGGATCACCACCCCCAACTGCACCAGGACCTAGCAGCCTCGACGCTCCAAAAGCGGCGTGAGTTTCGGCCTGTGACCACCTATCTGCGGGAACACAATATCTCCTATTCCTGGTGCCACCCCTTCCGCATCATTTTCAGATGGCAGAATAGACTGGCACAGATCCGATCTCTTCAGGTGGCAAAGGACCCCCCGGGCCTCGACGACACGGCCCCCTCCCCTGAGGGCGGAAGCTCCCCAGCACGGAGAAGATGGCGGTCCCCCTCATGGCAGAGAGTGGGACAAGAGACAGATCGGAGACGACCAGATCGTACGACCAGTTTACAGGAAAGGAGGGCAGCGCTGGCCTCCGTGGCCTCAGTGATGGAGGCAGCCTCACAGCATAGCTCCGGGGCAGCCTGAGCTCTGAAATGAAGGTAGCGTGGCGCTGGAGGGACTCGAACTTCAGGTACCGTGGGTAAATTTGTACTTTTTGGGAAGACACCCCGGTCCGTGGCCTTTGGGGAACACGATGTGGTGCCCCATCCTCTACCCCTGGAGGACTCCACAAACTTCTATGCACCAGGACTGTTACGTACATTGCTCCTCTTTGTTTTCCTTTTTCAGTTTGCTGCTTCCTATTGTTCTATTGGTTTGAGTGCGGTCCTGGGTGTCCTTTGGGGGGGTGGTGTTGAAGGGGTTTGCTGGGGGCGACGGGGAAGGGGGAAACTGGGGGGGTAGTGGTGGTGACAGGTGTGTGTGGATGACTGCTTTTTTTGTTCTATGGTATGTGCGTTTGGTGGCTCAGGACGATCTACATCTGGCTTCTGGGACTCTAGGAGTCTATTCTCTAAATGTGAAGGCTTGGGGCAGTTATTTGGGAGGACTCTATCCTTGCAGGAGAGCGGGGGGAGGGCATGGTATGTGGGATTGCTTGGTGGGGGGTCCCTGGTATGATGGGGGAATGTTGAGACATGATTTGACCAGTATTCTCTTGCTCTTGGACACTACTGCAGATTGCTCGTTTACTGTATTACCTACGGTCACCGGGGATGGATGTGGAGGGGTGGGACGGGGTGGTGGGGGCACAGCGGTAGCGCGATTGTTGCCTAATGATGCCTATTAGTATTGGGACATGGAATGTCAAGGGCCTGAATTCCCCGCAAAAACGTCAGAAGGTGAGGAAGTATGTGAATGACCACCAACTCGATATAGTGGGTCTCCAGGAGACACACCTGGCGCGTAAAGATGAACTGCGCCTCAGGCACAAGCTTTTTCCTCTTATTTATAGATCTTCTGCCTCCACGAAACACAGGGGGTGGCTCTTCTCTTCCGGGTGGCCCTTCATTTTCAGCCTATGGATGTGAGCAGCGACAAGGAGGGCCGTTGGCTGATGGTGAAGGGTCTGGTCCATGGCAGACTGAGCACCTTCATAGTGGTGTATGCTCCCAATGCGGGACAAAACAGCTTTGTCCAGTGCCTGCTGTGCAAGATAGATGACTTTGTGGAGGGGCACTTGTTTCTGCTGGGGGACTTTAACTTGGTGTGGAATAGGGAGATGGATAGCTCCGGCACCCAAAGGGCTGATGCAGGGTTGTTCTCTGTTGAGACGCAGCAGCTTATTGGTGACCTGGGTTTAATTGATGGTTGGCGTTCCATGCACCCCCTGTCCCGAGATTACACCTTCTTCTCCCACGTCCACCATTCCTATTCACGCCTAGATTACATTTTCCTGAGTCAGGCCCTCAGGGGAGATGTCCGCGACTCTAGTATATTCCCACTATCTGTGTCTGACCATAGTTTGCTAGTGCTTGGACTTCGCTGGTCGCCAGTGGGTGACGGACTCCGTAAGTGGTACTTCCCGGCAGCCGTAGTTAGGGATGACACATCATGCAAAGAATTATGGAAGGCTATTAGGGAGTTTTTTTAGCTCAACCCTGTGTCCGACACGTCCATATCCACCATGTGGGACGCCTTCAAAGTGTCCATCAGGGGCACCTGCTTGGCCCTTAATTCTAATCTCAATAAAATGCGGCGAAAGGAACGTGAGGAGTCCATCTAGGTTGACCCTCTGCCCCTTGACGGCGGTTAGGGGAAAATTGAGGGCCCATTACAACAACAGAGCAGAGTTCACCCTGCTGAGATTACGACACCTTTCATACTCCCAAGGGAATAAGGTGGGGAGACACCTGGCTCATCAACTTAGAGAAAAAGAGGGAACGGGATTATATAGGAGGGATCGAGGACTCGATGGGAGAACCGCAGCATCGAGATGAGATCAAGACAGACCTATTTGGCCGCTTCTACGCAGACCTCTATACAGGAGACATGCTTGATTCTGACACCCAACGGGAATATCTACGGGGTCTGCCCATACCGCAGGTTTCTAAAGAATGGAACAAACTCTTGTCTGCCCCGTTCACTCGTGACAAAGTGCTTGATGCCATCAAACTCCTGAAACTGCATAAAGCCCGGGGCCGGATGGCTATACTGCCCTCTTCTATAAGATGTTTGCCACTGAAGTGTGCGACTTTCTGGTCTCCCTTTTCCATGACATGGCTGACGACGGCACCACTTCTGGCTCGCTAGCTGAGGCTGTGCTTTCAATTATACCCAAACCTGGGAAGGACCCCACTCAGTGCTCTTCGTACCGCCCAATAGCCCTTCTCAACATCGACGCCAAGCTGTACTCCTCAATTATTGCTAATAGGCTCCAAGACCTGATGCCGGCTCTTATACATCCGGATCAATCTGGATTCATTAAAGGCCGTCAAACCCATGACAACACTAGGCGAGTTGTCCACTTAATAGAAAAAGCCAATAGATTCCGGATCCCGGCAGTTCTAGTAGGCCTTGATGCTGAGAAAGCTTTCGACCGTGTGAATTGGGGCTTGGTATTCCATACTTTAACTGCTTTCGGTTTTTCGGATAAGTTCCTCTCAATGGTGAAAGCAAATTACAGCAACCCCCGCTCTAGAGTGTCAGTGAACGGTCATCTTTCTGCATTTTTCTCGCACTCACGCGGCACTAGGCAGGGCTGTCCGCTTACCCCCCTGCTCTTTGCCCTGAGCATTGAACCGTTAGCGTTAGCAGTACGGGAACACGAGGAGATAAGGGGCCTTCCCTTTACTGAGGAACAGCACAAAATTTCCCTATTTGCGGATGATGTGCTACTCTCTATTATGGATCCCACACACTCCCTCCCACATGTCCAGGAGGTGCTTTTGCGCTTTGAGGAGGTGGCTGGCTTTAAGGTCAATTATGACAAGTCATATGTCCTAAACCTCACGCTTTCTCCTGCGGAGGTGAAACGAGTGCGGTCTCACACCCCGTTGGCCTGGGCCTCCAGCTCCATCGTATAACTGGGAGTACGCTTGACCTCCACGATAGGGAAATTATACTCTGCGAACTTTCCGCCACTGCTGGCAAAGACCCGGGCGGACTTAGATAGGTAGAAGCTTAAATACATTTTGTGGCTGGGCAGAATTCACGCCATCAAGATGGTCCTCCTCCCCAAATACTTGTACCTCTTCTAGGCGCTCCCCATTCCGCTGGACATCGACTTTTTTTGACGCCTTAAAACCCAGATGCTCCGGTTCATCTGGCAAGGGGGTCGAGCGCGGTTCTCTTTCGCAATTTTGAGGCGGCCACGGGGAGAGGGAGGAGTGGGTCTCCCTGACATGCATTTGTACTACAAGGCGGCACAACTACGGGTACTGGTGGAATGGTCCCAACAAACTTCGGAGAAACACTGGCTACACATGGATAGGAGTGTTGCGGGCAGATCAATCTGGGATCTGGCCTGGAAGCCCAAGAACGATAGGCCCCAGAACGCCTACATTAGTACCCCCATGAGTACCACCTTGAAGGTCTGGGACACGTTAGCCACTCATGACCGTTGGACTACCTGTCCGTCACCATTCACACCTATACATTTTAACCCAGAATTTCCACCAACGCTGCCGGAGGGCCCCTTCAAAGTATGGAGAGAGAGCGGATGTAGAGCTTTAACCCATCTATTCCACGGTGATACTCCACTCACCTTCGATAATTGCATGAGGAATTATGGAGTCCCTTCATCAGAACGATACCACCATGTTCAGATGCTTCATTGTGCCACGTCGCCTAGGGTCCTCGATGCAGCCACGAGACCTCCTTCGCCCTTTGAGGCGCTCATTCTCCGGACTTCGACTATGAAAGGTGCGGTTTCCTTTCTTTATCAGCTACTGCTTACCCCATCAGTATTGCCTCGCCCCCGCTATATAGGGCAATGGGAGGAGCTCCTGGGACGGGACATCTCGGACAAGGAGTGGTCGGCTCTATGGTGCGATATTGCCGCACATAACCACATGTTGAACTTGAGAGAGGCCCACCTTAAGAGGCTCATGGACTGGTATTTGTACCCGGCCAAGCTCCATCGAATATTCCCGACAACGTCTGACAGTTGTTGGAGGGGCTGCGGATTGCTTGGGGATTTCCGCCATATTTGGTGGGATTGCCCGATTATTCGACCATACTGGGGAGAGATCCTTTCCCATATTAAGGAGATCCTCGGCTACCCGGTGGAGGACTCTATAGCCTATGTGCTACTGGGCCTCCGAGACCCCGCTCTCGAACATCAGAAACATGCGGATAAACAAATCCTATGGCTATGTCATGGAGCCGCCAAACTTACCTTGGCCTCGGCCTGGAAAAAAACGGAGGCTCCGGCAATTTCCCTCTGGCACGCAAAACTGTGGAAACTACTTAGCATGGAACGAGTGGCGGACATCTTCCTGGGTAACTTCAAAAACTTCCAATTCCGCTGGGGCCCCTTGGTCCGTTTTCTATCCAAAGGTTTACCATCTGCAGTTTGTCCATCCTCCATACGCGCGCTCCATCTATTTCAGGTCTAATAGTGCAAACACATTGAATGCTTGATGAATGTTGTTATCACCACCACTGCGGGGGGTGGGAGGGGTGGGGGGTTATTGTTTTCTGTTAATTCATTGTTTGAGGCACCCACACAGATACTAAGGCCTACCGTAGCTGGACATGATAGGATATGTGCACAGACGGCTGCTACTCCTACGGCTGCTTGGCCGGCTCAATGGACTCTTTGAACTGTGCTCGCAACTAAATTGCTTCTTGTTCCTGTAGCTCTGCCCTCCTGTTCTGCTCGATGACAGCCTGCCGTTGCTCAATACCATTGCTAACTGCCTATACTTATGCCCCCTGTGTGGGACGATGTGCAGGATTGCCGCTGTTTTTTCTCTCTTTGTTCCTTCTAATAAACTAAAAAAATACCTATATTTACAATTTTAAGATTCAATACATTAAAACAGAATTAAATATATCACAGACACAAGACTTAACACAATCTAAAATACAAAGGGAAAAGAACCCATAAAATTCCATTTCTTAAAATACAGAACCCAGCAAAATCAGAATATTGCTGTTACGACCCCCCCGTTTTTCTCCCGTAAAACCCAAGCCCAACTCAGGAACTTAGATACACCTATTACTGCGATGTCATTAAGACCAATTTTCAGTAGCCTTTTAGCAGTCAGCGCAGAGCATGTTCCCAAGGTCCTACATATTTGTTTAAGCCACATGCTTCTGGGTTGTTGGTACACCGGGCAAACATATAGAAAGTGATCAATATCTTCTACACAATCCGGGCAGAATGGGCATTTGTCACTGGTTCCTGGAAGCCATTTACATGTAAACTTTCTGAGCGGGAGTGTCTCAACTCTAAACTGATAATAGAGCTTAGGATCTCGGGGTTTAGTTATTAAATCCCAATAGATTTCCATGCAGGGTTCATCTTTAAACTCACAAAAATCTCTAGACAAAGAAGAACTAGTCAGGGTGGAATACCTCCTGGTTTTAATTAGGTTCCAATATGCTGCTCTACATATTTCTTTGGATGGAAAATCCGCAGACTCTGGACTGTCCCACAGATCTCTCATTCCCATATCAGTAAGCAGGGTTTTAATACCAGTCAACCATGAGATCTTATGCGAACCGTCCAAACCTCTTACTTCGGTCAGAGCCCTAGCAAATAGATGTAGGTCAGGAGTGATCCAAAGCCTTCTCCAGAAAGCCAGTGGCCTGTACCGTGCAGTATCCTCTATTGAGTGGCAGCCAAGGTCTAGGAGGAGTGGGATACGGGGGGAGGATTGGGGCAGGCCCACAACCATTCTCATAAATTTATTCTGGGCTGCTGATAGTTGGGCTAAATTACCGAATCCCCAGATTTCAGCGCCATATAAAATTGCGGGGATGATTTTAGTAGTATAAATTTTAACAGCTGGAGCTACAGGCTTAGTTAGTGAAACCCTATGTTCCTTTATCAGAGCTCCTGCTAGTTGGGAGTGTTTCAGAGTGAGGGTCTTAACTTGGGGTTTCCAGCTCAGTTATTCGCCGAAGGTGACACCTAAGTAGGTGAAGACATCGGTCTGCTCCAAGAGTTTTCCGCTCATGAAAACTCTTGCTTTAACAGACCTGGACCCATGGAGTACCATAAATTTAGTCTTCTCTACATTGACCACAAGCCCATGATCGCAGCAAAACTCCTCAAAATGAGACGGTGCTGACTGTAGCCCCTATCTCGCCTTGGATAGTATCGAGGTGTCGTCTGCGAACATGAGCAGGGGCACCCTTTGGCCAGCTAGCATTGGGCATCCGTGGGGTGGTTAGCAAAGTACTGTACCACACCGTTAATGAATAGTGAAAACAGTGTGGGAGCCAACACACACCCTTGGCGAACGCCTTTCCCTACCTCAAATCTCTCTGTAACTTCACCAGGTTTCCCCCATCGAACCTGAGCATAAGTGGATTTGTGGAGTGTCACCACGAAGGCAACTAACTCCTTGGGCATCCCCAAACCTAGTAAAACTTCCCACAATTTAGCTCTAGGGACGAGATCAAACACGGATTTTGAATCCACAAAGGCGGCAAAGATCACTCCCCTACCCAAAAGGACCTCCTTCCAATAAAACAGGACAAATCGAAAAGCTTGATCAAGGGTCCCCATATGGGGCCGGAACCCTGCCTGAAAGGGGATAAAATATCTTCTTCTGACATCCAGCCCTGGATCCTACCCAATAGCACTTGTGCTCCTATCTTTTGAAGTGCGTCGATGAGGCTAATGGGTCTATAGTTGGCTGGAGCAGAACGATCACCCTTCTTATAAATCGGGATGATTTCCGCTCCAGACCAAGATGCAGGAATTGGTGCCCCCCCCTGCTAGTGAAGTAATTAAGTTTGTAATGTATGGGATCCAAAGGTCAAGATCCTGCTTAAATAGATCGGCTGGGATACTATCAGGCCCTGGTGCCTTACCACCTGGAATGATCTTCAGAACTGCCTCTACCTCTTTAGTGTTAAACAACAGGGGAGTATCTATGATAATATCCGGGATAGGGTCTATGCTTTCTGTGCCCAGTTGAAATTGGGCTTCAAAGAAGGCGACCCAATGCTGTGGATCAACGTTGTTATTCGGAGTAATAGACCTCTGCCCATTCCCCATTTTATGAGATCCCAGAACTGCGTCATGTTCCTACCATTGCATGCTAATAACAGGCAATGCCAACACTCCTCATCCCACTCTTTCTTTGCGTTTCTTAAAATTAGCTTATTAGATGCTCTACTCTGTTGGATATTGGTTTGAATCCTAGATCTAATGGCTACTACTAAGGCTTTATGTGCTAAACTACACGAGTCATTATACCAAGAGTTGGGCTTAAATGTACAAATCTTCCTAGCTGGTTTGGCATTAGTAAAGAACCTTTTCAGCCGCTAAAAAGCTCGTTGTGGATCCCAGCTAGTTTAACGTTTAGGACCTCTTGAGAGCCACTTTCTAGAAGTTTCACTAGAGACCCTGATACAAATTTTCTGATCGCTACCACATTCCTATCATCTAAAACCACCTTAGCCCATCGAATCCTTCTCAAATCATTCGCAATGATTAATTGGTTGGAGCAATTGTCAACCTCCGTTGACGCTGTGCCCCGAAAACTCCTAACATTCAATTTAAGGACCAGGGGATTGTAATCGCTTTCAGGGTGGCATTGGACTACCATATCGAGAAATAGGGACCATATCCATTCTCCACATTCACAAGAATGTAGTCAATGAGGCTTTTGGAACGCCCATTATCAAAAGTCACCGCCCCCATGGCATCGGACTTAGTCCTGCCATTAACCGCCCTTATGCCCCGTTCTAGGCACAACCCTTTTGCTTGGAGTGCTGCCTCTGTCCATTTTTTGATGGGCGGGAGATCCAATTGTGGCACCCCCCAAAGTGCACCTATCTCATCACTAAGTCTACCGTCTTCAGAGTCTAAAGGTTCAAAGCAGGTGTTAAAATCTCCTGCAATAATTAAATTGGCATTGGGTGCTCCATGGGTCAGGTGAGACTCTAGAGCCTTAATAACCTGTGAGTTCCTACCACCTGGTAGTCCCCTAGCATATACATTATACAAGAGTAAATCGAGGACATTTGCTGATCTGACCCTTATGACTAAAATATCTGGGCTATCTATACAAACCTCTTCCACAGTTATCCCCTCAGCTTGCCTTACCCAACAAGATAACCCACCCACTGGTCTCCCCCTAGGGCCCTTTATTGCTGGTTTAGAAAAATTTCAGTATCCAGCTTGAAACACATCAACTACAGACCACGTTTCTTGGAATGCCCAGATGTGTGCACCTTCATTATAGGATATCCAATCGGCAGAAGCTAAATTTGATTCAAGAACCGCTATGTTGCATGAGGAAATAACCATATATTCCCTCGGCGTTCCTGGGACACCATGCCCAGTAGCAGCTGCCGCCACCAGTGAACAGTCTTCAGGCACTATTGGCACGGGAGTAGGGATAAGAGTTTGTACTTCCATTACAGCTCCGTTGGGTAGCCTATTGTTGTAAAGGCCACTTCACCCCCCTCCATTACTCCACTAGCTGGTCCCACCTGAACATCTATTCCCAGTCAGTCAATTTCTTCGGCTGAGGAAAGAACCTCATAACAATTGTTGAGCTGAATGGGAAGTCAGGGCCAGGTGTAACCACCCTGTGGTGCTCTGAAGTCCCTGGGGCTAGGTGTCATATGATGCTTATAGAAAAAGCCAAGGGGGAGGATTCTAATGGCAGCCGCATTAAATGGGAAATGGCCAACCATCTCGAGGATGTAACGAACCAGAGCAGGTGTCCCAAAGCTCAAAACCACGCAGTCGCCTGACATGGTTTTAGTGGAGTGGCCAACCCATTTTATAAGTCTAACCATTTTGAACTCATGAAATAAATCATCCCCAATGTCTGACTTCTTATTCAAAAAGTGAAGGGCCTTGTTTTTAAGTGCTGACCAGTTCTCCCTTGACCCTGGAGGGAGGGGGGGGGGGACATTCGCTATAATGACTGAGTAGGGGGTTGCTTCAGGTGGGAGATGGAGGTAGAAGAGCTTGTCTGTCCCACCATCATTACTATTATCGTCCTGCCTCCAAATCCTCTCAGTTCCAAGAGACTTCCGTTGAGGCATGGGTTTGTCATTACTAACATCAGTAGTGAATACACTACTAGCGCACCCAGCTTGTTGCACCCAAACCCCCATTATCTGGTCGTTTGCCGTCACGCCACCCTGATCCCTGTGTGGTTCCCTCGCTCTGACTCGGATATCCCCTCCTAATGCCTGTATAGTGGGCTGTACCGGGGCGCTTGAGGGAGGCAAGACAGGGCTTCTTCTATCTTAGAAAGTCTGGAATCAACAGCATCTAATCTTTTCAAAAGTGGTTCAAGGAAGACTGCTTATTGTTCCTTTAATAGGGTACAAAGATCACTTCTATTCATCAAAGGGTTAGTAGAGACCATAGTGGAAGTACCAGGCATAGTGGAACTTGGGTTACCAAAGACAAATGCCCCACTCGGTCCACAAGTACAGTGACTTTTGCTTTTTTCCACCACGCCCCTTCCTTTTTTTATTTGGAAGTTTTATATTTGTACCACCCAAGGCCTTCTTCCCTCTTGTCATAATCCTAGCTGGACTCCCGTCATTATTCTGTGGCTGTGGTGAGTGCGGCTCTGGGCTAATTGGCGGCAAGCTTAGTGACCTTGATGAAGAGGGGTCATTTGTTATAACTACTTCGGGGGTCAGCTGGATGACAGATCTCTGGGCACTGGGTAATGATCCCCCCCTTGATAGAATAGGGAAGAGCGAGAGTCTACGCTCAGTAGCCTCAATCTCATGAATTAACACCAATTCAGCGCTTATTAGAAAAGCATCAAGGGTACCCACCACCCTGTCCGCCACCTTCCTCTTACTCATATCAGAGAGACACAATCGAATAATGCTAGCCCACAAACAAACCCCTGCAGCCAAGTGCTACAGTCCTAATTTGTTTAAAGCTTACTGTCCAAGAGTAAAAATGTCAATAGGGTGGCCCAGCCCGGCCTCCTCTGGCCCCGGACGGCCACAGACGGCCAGCCCTTTGCCCGGGCTTGGCCCGGTGCCCGCCCGCGTCCCGCGAAGTGGGGGCCACGAGAAGTTAAATGGAGGAGGGTGGAGGTGGTGCCGGCGGCTCAAGCACAGGTGGGCTAGTCCTGGAGGCTCCTTGTCCCTGGAGGCCACTCCTTTGCTGCAGGCGCGATTCCCCTGTTCAAGCGGGGGTAGAGGTTTCCCCCTGCTGCTGGCGCACACTACACAACACAATGGCCCCAAAATCACACAGCTTCTATGAGCGGCTCCCATGAAGCGGGGGCCGCGAGAAGTTAAATGGAGGAGGGTGGAGGTGGTGCCGGCGGCTCGAGCACAGGTGGGCTAGTCCTGGAGGCTCCTTGTCCCTGGAGTCCACTCCTTTGCTGCAGGCGCGATTCCCCTGTTCAAGCGGGGGTAGAGGTTTCCCCCTGCTGCTGGCGCACACTACACAAGACAATGGCCTCAAAATCACACAGCTTCCACGAGCGGCTCCCGCGAAGCGGGGGCCGCGAGATGTTAAATGGAGGAGGGTGGAGGCGGGGCCGGCGGCTCGAGCACAGGTGGGCTAGTCCTGGAGGCTCCTGGTCCCTGGAGTCCACTCCTTTGCTGCAGGCCCGATTCCCCTGTTCAAGCGGATCTAGAGGTTTCCCCCTGCTGCTGGCACACACTACACAACACAATGTCCCCAAAATCACACAGCTTCCACGAGCGGCTCCCGCAAAGCGGGGGCCGCGAGATGTTAAATGGAGGAGGGTGGAGGCGGGGCCGGCGGCTCGAGCACAGGTGGGCTAGTCCTGGAGGCTCCTGGTCCCTGGAGTCCACTCCTTTGCTGCAGGTGCGATTCCCCTGTTCAAGCGGGGGTAGAGGTTCCCCCTGCTGCTGGCACACACTACACAACACAATGACCCCAAAATCACACAGCTTCCACGAGCGGCTCCCGCGAAGCGGGGGCCGCAAGATGTTAAATGGAGGAGGTTGGAGGCGGGGCCGGCGGCTCGAGCACAGGTGGGCTAGTCCTGGAGGCTCCTGGTCCCTGGAGTCCACTCCTTTGCAGCAGGCGCGATTCCCCTGTTCAAGCGGGGGTAGAGGTTTCCCCCTGCTGCTGGCGCACACTACACAACACAATGGCCCCAAAATCACACAGTTTCCATGAGTGGCACCTTGTGGAAACAGTGAAAATTCAAGCAAGAGTTATGAGGACATTTTGTGCAAAATTCTCTGATGGAGCAGTTGATTGTAAAGTCAAATGCTTAATTTTAAAAATATATATATTTTATATGTGTGAATTGTGAGTGATATAGCAAAAGCTTTGCTTAATGCAAAGGAGCACTGTATGAAGGGCAGTGAACTGGGAAAGTTCAGAAGAGGGGTAAGAGAGAGGATAAAAGCAGGGTAGAGGGATCCCCAGTCATGGTCCGCAGCCCTTAGGGACTAAAGAAAGTTCAACAAAATAGAGCCATAAACATTCTTTAAACAGTAACAGAGCAATTTGTTTCTGGAATGTATGCATATTCAAACATGGAATGGAAAGAGGTGAAAGAAGAGGTAGGTGATAAAGAGAAATGGAGAGTGTGCACAGGGCAAGCAGACAGGACTCAATAGACTGAGAAACTACAGTCAGCAAACAGATAGCTAGAGATAGCCAACTTCAGCGCTGTGAAGAAGGGCAAGGTTACATACTAGAATAAGCGTGACGGTATAAGATGTGTAAAGGAGAAATCAAAGGTAGTCTTTCTCAAATTGTTTTGGAAGTTCATAGGGTATGCTAGGGGGCATTTCAGAGGAATGTAGCATTCTTAAGCGATTGGATAAAAGTCAAGTTGTAGTTCTCCTCTTGAAAAGGACAACAAATTCAAATACATAACAAGGTTCAAGTGAGGTAAGGTTTGGGGGGGGGAGTGTACAAATAATTGACTAACCAATGGGATATGCTGTTACGCTGCCATGTTCTAGGCTGCAAAGCTGTCGTGAATCCAGGACAATAAGACCAGGACACGAGGATACTCAAGCTTCCCGTACAGGATAGAGTAGTGGTACTTCACCTTTCGCCTCTGCCTTCATTGCCACCACTATGGGCCCGATAGCAAGAGGAAGGTAGAGGAAAGACCACGCCTCAATGCCACACAGCATTGTGGCTTCACATTTCATGCCCTAGTAGCTGCTGAGGCAGATGATATGTTCCTGATGGCTAAGCTTGACTCGGAAGCCACCCCGTTTAGCCTCTGAGCTCGGCCAGCAGCTGGCTGCCCCACCAGCAGCACATGTCTTGTTTCTAGTTGGGAGTCAATCACTGGTGATCACTGAGGAGCGCCTGGGGCCGCCAGTGCTGCAGAGGGTTTTGTGGGTTCATTGGTTGATTGGCCGGAGCCCAGGTCAGTGGATGTGTGCACTTCGGAGCCAGTTTCTCACTAGCACACACCCCACTCATAGAAAGGCATAGTAGGGGGTAGCGTCTCCTCGGCTTGGCCCCTAAACCCTGGAACAACCTCCCACAACAAAGCAGAGTCTCTTAATCTACTCTTGATCTTTGCAAGAAGCTGAAGACCTGTTTTTTTGAGTAAGCCCCCAGGGCTGGCCTCTCACTCCTGCTACAGAGCACCTGAATAACCTCAAGGGTAATTAGTGCACAACAAAAATATCAATAACATAACATGACTGTGGCCTTTACTCCACAGGTTAAGCCAATCCTAGAAATTACGAGTACTATGTACAGAACTTTAGCTATTGTAGCGGTGGCCCTCTCTCAATGTGCCTAGATTTACAAACCAGCAACAGTACAAGAGAAATTGTTAATAGTAGGATCAATTGGAAAAAGAATGACGATTAGTGATGCATCAGGCTTGGTGTTGTCAAACAATTAAGACCCTACAGCAGATATCTGCATCTGCACTGTACTGCACTTTCTCTTAGAGAAATTAGTGGAGGTCCCAAATGTCATCCAATCCATAAAACAATGTAAAAATATTGTGTTATCACAAAATCAATCTGCCCAAGTCTCAGCTGCATCACTTAAGGAATTTCCTGTTTTTACAAACCATTTAAAGAACAATCGCAATAAACTACTCTGCTTATATAGTGCTAAATATAATTATGGTGCACCAGAATTCCAGGGAACCCGTCTCTAAGCCTGTTGGACTTAGACCTTTATGCAGGGTCATCCCAGACCTTTTTGCCTTCTGCCTGTATTTTTTCTGACCTGTTGTTGGTGGTTTTATGACTCTAGGCACTTTACCTCTGCTGATCAGTGCTAAAGTGCATATGTTCTCTGTGTAAATTATTGTTATGGATTAGTGATTCCATGATTGGCACATTTGATTTACTGGTCAGACCCTAGTACAGTGCACAATGTATGCCCAGGGCCTGTAAATCAAATGCTGCTGGTGGGCTTGCATCACTGGTTGCCCACCCACAGAAGCAGCTTGTAATATGTGCTTTGGCCTGCCATTGCAGAGCCTGTGCGCAGTCTGGGACTGTCATGTCAACTTGGCAAGTGCACACACTTGCCAGTCCCTAAATTTCCATTTTCTTCATGTTAGTCACCCCTAAGGTAGGCCCAAGGTACCCCTGTGTGCAGAGTGCATTGTATGTGAAAGGTAGGACATGCTCTGATGTGTGTAGCATGTCCTGACAGTGAATTACTGCCAATTTCGTTTTTCACTATTGCAAGGCTATCTGTTCCCATAGGCCAGAATGGGCAGTTAGTTTATAACATCTTATAAATATAACTGACCCGGGGAACAAGGTAGAAAAACAAGTTTAGAACTCAGAATTTTAAAATACATCTCTTAGTGGAGGTGATTTTTACATTCTGTGTTTGAAAATACCACTTTTAGAAAGTAGGTATTTTCTTACCTAACCATCCAGTATGCCTCTGCTAGGTTTGTGTATTCCATGTCTGGTTTGTGAGGGACAGGGTGCTGGGGAGGGCCTTTGCTCCAGCAGTCTGATGGATCTGGGCTTCACTTAATAGGCCCTGCATTGACTAGAGAGTGGGGGGAGGAGATTTCCTTTCACTTGCCTGAGCCTTCATAGAATAGAGAGTAGGGGGAGGAGTTTTCATTTCAGCTACCTGGGCCAGGTCTGCTTTCAACAATGTGGTCTCCACCTCCTGTCAGGAAGCTGCACCAGAGATGGCAGAACTGGTTTTGGGTGGGTACAGACACTCTCTGCCTTCAGAGATAAAGGATTTGTGTGTCTAAAAAGGGGGACCCAGATCCTAGAACTTTAGATCACTGCTGAACTAAGAAATCTGCCAGGAAGAAGGACCGGGAAAGCTGGAGGAGGAGTACTGCCCCTGTGCTGTGTGCTGTTGGTGTTGGCCTGCAGTGGTTGCTTCTGTCTTGAGTAGGGAAAGGACTGCACTGTGCTTTCATCATCCTGCTGTTAGAGTTTTCTCCAAGTGCTTGAAGTAGAGCTTGCTTCCTGTTGGAAGTCTCAGGGAGAGAAAAGACTTCAAAGATCACTCCTGGGAAATCAAAAGGAAACCTTTGCCAAGGAGAAGAGATGGAGAAGCTGAGGAGGATTACTGCCCCTGTGCTGTTTGCTGTCTGGGGGTTGCCTGCAGTGGCTGCATGCTGCCAAGGAAAGGAGAAAATGGACTTTGCTGTTTTGCTTTGTCACCTGCTTGAAGAAAAGATCTCCAAGGGCTTGGAGCTTGCCTCCTGTTCTGAAGTCTCAGGAACACAAATACGTTGACCCTTCTGTCTGCCTGCATCTAGATCTGCTGTTTTAGCTGCTACAGAAGGAAATTTCAACCCCGACCCCAGCGAGCAACACTGTAATCTGCACCGAAGCCGTGAGCGCTGCTCCGATTTGCAAAGTAAATCCACTGCCGGCTGCCGTGCGACATCCACGCCAGCGAGCAACGCCATAACCTGCTCCGATTTGCGACATGGGCTTGACTCCTGCTGCGGTGCCGCATTGAATCCGAAGCAGATTTCATCATCGTGGAGCCGATCCTTGACGTGGTGACTCCCCGAATCCATCGACATTGCGCCGTCATAATAAAAAGTGGTTTTGACGCCATTGTGATGTCATCACCCCGACGCAGTAAGGAACCGTTGTCTCACCTCCCCTGCGCTGCAGTAAAGAACACAGGCTTTGCCTCCCCTGGGGTCCTAAGGAGTCAGTTGCTGTGCAGCGCCAATGAAACCGCACCTCCCCGACGCCGTGAACTATCTTTGTTTTTATCAATTCCAAGGTACTGCTTGACTCCGGGCCAGACGCCGCACACCTCACGGTCGGCTCCGTACTTTGGGATTTCTCCTGTCACAACGTCGTAATAACTCAGGGTGGCGTTATTTGTTGCTAGAAGCTTGATTTAAGTGAATAACCTACTAAGATTCTTTGATTACTGTATAGTGGATTTTTGCTGTTTGCTCTTGTTTAGATAAAGATACTTATTTTTTAGGTCTTGTCTAGGCAGCGCGCATGCAATGATATGGGAGGGCATTTTGCCATCGGTCTTCATTTTTCAAGCACTCGCACTTCTGGTGGCATCCACCTTGCAGAGTGAGCAGCGGCACAGCCACATTAATTACAAACATATGGGCGCTGCTCACTCCCGCAAGGGGGATGCCGCCACAGGCACGAGTGTTTGAAAAGTGAATACAGTGAAGACTGCTTGTTTACGTCATGATGCACTTCCACCCGTCACTGCCTCTCTTCTGTCGCTGATTTTTAGGGTTAATTAAACCAGGGTGACAGCTGCACTTGCTAAGCCAAATAGTGAGCAATGGCAGCTGGGCGCTTTTCTTTTCTTCACCGCTTCTTTCTGCTCTCCCATGTGCCCCATTCGAGATCCTCTTCTCCTTCCACATTCTGCCAGCACCCTCCTACCCAATAGTAGTCCACCACCACCACTTTGTCCACCACCACCACCATGTCCACCACCACCACCATGTAAACCACCACCACCATGTCCACCACCGGCACCTCGTCCACCACCACCACCACGTCCACAACCACCACATCCACCACCACCACATCTACCACCATCACATCCACCACCACCATGTCCACCACATCCACCACCACCACCATGTCCACCACCACCACGTCCACAACCACCACGTCCATCACCACCTCCACCACCAGGTCCACCACCACCAGGTCCACCACTACCACGTCCTCCACCAACACCACCACCACATCCACCATCACCATGTCTACCACCACCATGTCTAACACCACCATGTCCACAACGTCCACCATGACCACGTCCACCACCATTTCCACCACCACTACTACCAAATCCACCACCACCATGTCCACCACCACCACCACCATATCCACCACCACCACAGCCACCACCACCACCATGTCTAACACCACCATCACCACCACATCCAACACCACCACATCCACCACCACCACGTCCACCACCTCCATGTCCACCACCTCCACATTCACCACCATCATGTCTACCACCCCCACCACATCCACTAACACCACCACGTTCACCACCACCATGTCCACCACCATGTCCCCCACCACATCCACCACCACATTCACCACCACCACATCCACCACCACCACATCCACCACCACCACTTCTACCACCACCATGCCCTCCACCACCACGTCCACCACCACCATGTCCACCACCACCACGTCCACCACCACCATTCCACCACCACGTCCACCAGATCCACCACATCTACCACCACCATGTCCACTACCACCATAACGTCCACCACCACCACGTCCACCACCATGACACCCACCACCACCACAACGTTCAAACCTCATCATGTCCACCTTGTCCACCACCACCATGTCCACTACCACCACCACATCCACCACCACCACGTCCACCACTACCACATCCACCACCACCACCATGTCTACCACTACCATGTCCACCACCATGTCCACCACCACCACGTCTACAACCACCATGCCCTCCACCACCATGTCGACCACCACCACCATGTCGACCACCACCATGTCCACCACCACCATGTCCACCACCACCACGTCCACCACCACCACGTCCACCACCACCACATCTACCACCACCACGTCCACCACCATCACGTCCACCACCACCATGTCCCCCACCACGTCCACCACCATGACATCCACCACAACATCCACCACCACCATCATGTCCACCACCACATCCACCACCACCATGTCCACTACCACCACATCCTCCACTACCACGTGTCCACAACCACCACATCCACCACCACCACACCCACAACCACCACAATGTCCACTACCACCACATCCACCACCACTACCATGTCCACCACCACCCCATCCACCACCACCATATCCACCACCATGTCCACCACATCGACCACCACGTCCACCACCACCACCACCACATCTGCCACCACAACCACGTCTGCCACCACCACCATGTCCACCACCACATCCACCACCACGTCCACCACCATGTCCACCACCATGTCCACCACCACCACATCCAGCACCACCACCACGTCCACCCCCAGGTCCAAAACCACCACTAAGTCCACCACCACCACATCCACCACCACCATTACCACCACATGCACCACAACCACGTCCACCACCACTACCACATCCACCACCACCACCACCACATCCACCACCACCATGTCCTCCACCACCACGTTCACCACCACCACCATGTCCACCATGACCGCCACCACCAGATTGTATTGTATTGTGGTATACTTATATAGCGCGGCCTGTCACCACCAAGGGCATCCTGGCGCTGATCCACCACCACCAGCACGTCCACCACCCCGTGACTGGTAAAGTGTCACTAGAGGTTGGGGGTAATAGAAGTGTCAACCACGGCTGTACATGGGACCTTTAAGGATGCATTGGGTGCAGTAATAGGGGCTAGAAGTATTACACCAGACACAAGATACATTTTGAAGAGACGCAATGTCACAGGGGCTCCTGCAAAAGCACTCGCAACATCTCTACCTCACAGTGGCATACCTGCGCGAGCCACTCTAGCAAAACAAGCAATGGCATATCCAATAGGTCTCGCCTTTGGGACCTTATAAGTGTTTAGCCATGCAACACTTGATGGTTTTGCTCCAAGGATATTGTGCTGGATAACTAAACACTTATAAGGTCCCATAGGTGAGACCTATTGGCTATGCCAATGCTTGTCTAAACTGGTGTGGTGTCTATTTGTAGTGTTTTCACTGTATTACTGTATGGGTTCACATATGCTTTACACACTGCCTCTGAGAAAAGCCTGTCTGCTCATGCCAAATTACCAAGGGGGTGAGCAGGGGTTATTTTAGGAGTGTATCCCCCTTAGGCTGACTAGAAGCAAGGGTCCCTATTTGGACAAAGGTGCAAACCATTGCCAACTAGTGACCCCATTTCTAACAAGGCCTTAAATAGAGAAAAAATAAAAACAAGAACCAAGAAGGTCTGCAAAAGTTATAGAAGGCTACTGTGGGGAACAATTTCACAAGAAACTATGATTGCTGCAAACCGAAATGAAGCTGTTCTTAAAGCCTCAGGAATTGGAGCCGAAGTGGAAGCAAAACCACTATACAGGTGCGTACTAGATGAAGAATCTGGAACTCAAGTGCCTAAAGAAAATCCCCTTCATAAGACACTTTCTGTCCCAAAGGAAAACACAGGCAGCAGCAAAGAATATGGAAACCACGTTAACTGTACTATATATCCCTATATTTAGCTCAGTAGGGACCTATGATATGTTAAACAGAAGCAATATTCTTAAACTAATCACCTCACTTCCCGGTTTGGAACATGTTGCATCTGAAGATTCACACCAGGGAAAAGATTGCCCAACCTAATGAAATGAAATGTTAACATTAAATGGACACACAATCTCAGACACTCCAGCAATAAGGTACTTCACATCTAGAAGATTCTCTAGCGCAGAGGTCTCCAACCTATTCTGTTGTGAGAGCTACTTTTGATCAGTAAAAAAATATTGTGAGCTACTGAAGGCTAAGCAACTCGGGCATTGCTACCCAACACCCCCACGCCCAGGTCAATTGACCTTAAGTGTGATGTCAGTAGAGCCAGATACCATGGTTTTGAGAAAATAGTTTGACTAGGGGCACTATGCTATGGGTGCTATCTGAGTCAGTGAAAGAATGGTATTTGGGGATGAAAGAGCATGTGTACGTATGAATGGCATATATGTGTATGGGTAACTGAGAACCTGTGTCATATGTAGTTGTGGCACAGGACATACCTTTCGCTATATGTGGCACATGCACCCAAACAAGCAACCAATTGTTTAAATAGTACGAATTTAAAGTGCAGAAAAATGTTCTGAAGAATTTTTATAATATGAAACATTGCTCTGCACTTTAAATTTTTTCCCACTTAAAATAATGGCTGTACTATTGGGGGGCAAGATGGCTGCCGACAGGGTGTGCTGAGCAGTCGCTTACAGACCTCTCGCCGAATCTCCTTCCATGGCAGTCTGAAGGATAGATATACCGAGTCAGGTAGCCTGTGATCTGAACTGTGGTCGGCGGTGTTGGATGGCGTCGAGATCCCTGCTTCAGGAGAGCCTATTGCATTATAAAACTGTGAAAGTAGCAGTGAGGATAGCTGGCTACAAGGTTTTGCAGTATTGCTGCGGACTCTTGCTGAGGCTTTTTCATCTACCTGGGCAAGGATTTTGTAAAAGACAACAGTGTATAAGTAAGAATATGCCGCCGCACCCGCAGTGACCCGGAGAGAGAAGGAGAGGGAGAAGGGGAAGCTAACCCCGGACATAACCACAGGGAAATGCCCATTCGTTACTAGTAAAAAGGACCTTCCTCTGAGCGCTAAAACGGGTGCCATCCGTAAAGTAGCAGCAGCACCGAAATGTCTTCGAAGAAAAAAGTAGAGAAAGTGGAGAAATCGGAACTGAAAGGTAAACCCACTAAACCAGATCAGAAGAGTGAAAGGTCGGTGTCTGGAGGTTCCGAAGCTCTGCTAATGCTTCTACCGGCGGCTGGGGGCTCAGCTACGAGTGAAGATAAGAAACAAATATCGGACCAGAATCTAACGGTGGCCAAAAGTACAGCGCTCCGTCAACCTACCTTGCTGGAGGCATTTTCGCCGAGGATCGGCAACTCGGAGCAGGTACAGCCTGAAGCGGAGTCAGAGACAGAGAGCGTCCTCGAGGACGCCGCGCAGAACGCTGCTCTCACCGCGGCTCCGGTGGTTGCTAAGCAACAGACAGCTGAAGACTCTGAGGCTTCCGTGCATCTCGCTGGCAGTAAGCAGAAAGAAACGGGGGCTGCTGATGGAGGTTCATCAGAGGTGTTAGTCCCTGGCTTCATTATGGGCGCTGGAGGAGCTGAACCAAAGGAGGTTGTCCTACGTGTGTATGCCAACTATAAAAAGGAGGTGCCCCTTGTGGGTACTGGCACCGCGGACATGCTAGAGGCCCTAATGCAAGTGGAGGCCGAGCTGAACACTGGGGACATTTCACTCATGGAAAAATCCCAGACAAGATTGGCCACCGCATCAACCGCAGGTAGGACAGAAGGGGCAGAAGGAGGCTCTATGGAGGGAGAATGCTTTTACTCTGTTGATGAAAATACTGACACAGACTCACCCTCTGAAAGTGAGACTGCGAGTGAGACTGGGATAGAGGAGGAGGATGAGGGGGAGTCAACCTCTTCCCTAGTAACCTGGGGAAAGAGAGTACACAAAAAAAGAAGCGGTCAAAGGCGAGAACAAAGACTCCTGGCTCTCTACCTAGGGTTGGAGAGAAGCTGGTATGGGATTATTCAGCTACTTCCGTGACTTATGATCAGAATATAGCTGTACAGCTACAGGGCCCACTTGATGTGATCTCAAACACACTGAAGCAGATGCAAGAAGAAGCTAGGGCAGAAAGCCGTAGATCAAAGCTTGCCACGAAAAAAATACATAATACTCTTAAAAAGGTCAATAAGATGTATGATGGGATGATTACCAGACTGACTGAAGTTGAGGAAAGAACTGGAAGATTGAAGGATGAGATGGGGGCTTGGCAAGAGTATAAGAGCAGTCTGGAGAAGAGGGTTAAAGACATGCTTTGGAAGCTGGAGGAGGTAGAAAACCGCCAAAGGAGGAACAATATTCGCTTATTGGGAGTGGAGGAGGGGGCTGAAGGGCAGAACATCATGCACTTTGTGACAAAATTGCTGCAAGGGGCCTTCCCAGAATCAGACTGGCAGTGGGAGAAGGAGATCCAACGGGCCCACAGGTTCCCATTTACAATAAAGAAAGGTCGCACAACGGCTGGGGGGCAGGGGGAGAGAGCTCCCCTCCCTAGGGCAATCCTGATATATGTTGGAAATTACCTCCTGAGAGAAGAAATTATAGAGAAAGCAAGACCAGATAAAATGCGGACTTTTGAAGATATCTCCTTTTTTGCCAGACCAGATTTCTGTCACGTCACCGTGGAGAGACGATGGAGACTGAGGCAGCTCATTAAGCCGTTTCAGCTACTGGGTTCTGAGGCTTACTTGCTCTTTCCAGCTAGGCTGAAAGTAATCTCAAGAGGGAAAACAATGATGTTCTGGTCTGAAATAAAAGCCCAGGAATTTTTGGATCACTTGAAAGCACAGAAGGGAGGATACAGTATAATACTAGATTATGTATCATTGAAGCAATAAGTACTTGAAGGTTGGACATGGACTAACGTATAAACTGTATTAAAATATATAATAATGCATGACAAGATTTTGTTAACTGGGTTGGTGGATAGGGAGCACATGGAATTTAGTTGGAGTAAAGGGAGGAGCGAGGCGGGAGGTTACGACTTACACACACTGAAGTAGCCACACATAGGTCTGGTGACCTATTTGCCTTTAGAGGGGGGAGGGGGAGGGGAATGTTGGGGAGCTGGGTGGGTAGGGGGGAATAGGGAGCACAGGGGGGATGTGGGGGGGAGAAACGGAGAGAAGGAGTGAGTACAACAGTTTGGTCCAGCACAGAAACAGACAGAGTGAAGTAATTGTGAAACAGGAGACATATTATATGCCTAAGGATTGTGTGTATCTACAAATGTTATTTTTGAGACAGGACAAGAGGACAAGTACAGGTGCAAGGGTATGTGTAAGAGGATCTAGAAGTGGCTTAGGAAGGTGGCTAGGAAATAAGAAAAGCTGTAATGAGCTGTAGAATTGCGAGTATTAATGTGTGTGGGTTAAATGAGGCCAACAAGAGAAACAAAGTTGCAGCATTGTTGGGTGTGCTACACTTGGACTTAGTATGTCTACAAGAGACTCATGGGGAGGTGGCACAAGGATACCTTCTAGGGCAATTAGGATTCGCTGTTTTAGCTAACTCAAAACAAGGTTCAAGGAATAGAGGGGTGGCGATCCTAGGGAAAATCAGGGATATGGTAGTAAATAAAAAACAGGAGGATGAGTGGGGGCGTTGGGTTATGTTGGATTTGACACTTAGGGGGGAGAAATTCACCTTGGTAACAGTGTATGGGTCAACACAAGATGATCCTGAGATATTTCAGTATTTAGATACGGAGTTGGCGAATTGGCCTGAGCCGATAGTGTTATGTGGAGATCTGAACATACACGACTTTAGAAACCCTCTGTTGCAGTCGGGGACACCCTTTTCAGGGAGAAAAAAAGAACCTATAGGGCATTATGCGATCTGGTTAGTAATAACTCCTTGATAGATCCTTGGTTAGAGCTATATCCAGCCATAGACGGTAGTACATTTTATTCTGCCCCACACAAAGTGATGGTTAGGTTGGATTATTTTTTAACTTCTGGATCCCTCATAAATAAGATCGCGATAGAACACCCCCGCTTAATCTCAGATCATAGCCCGTTGGTTTTAACTATTAAAATAGGTCAAGACAGGAGGGAAATTAGGGAGTGGACATTTGAAAGGGCATTATTGCAGGAGGAGGGGTATAAAGAGCGTATGGGATCCTGGATTAGAAGCTACTGGGATATTAATAGAGGTACAGCTAGCTTGGGGATTGTTTGGGACGCCTTTAAGGCTGGGGTAAGGGAGGAGACACTGAGTTACGTGCTAGCTACAAGGGCAAAGGAAAAAAGTATGATGACAGATCTGAATAGGAAACTGCTGGAGGCGGAGAGGGGACTGGGAGAAGCGATTCATCAACAGCAGTCTCTTGAGCCATGTTTATTGAGAATTGTGTCACTTAGGGCAGAAGCTACAGAGTATATGTCAAGGAAGGCGGTGCGGCAATATCTGGCTAAAAAAGAGGGGATATATGAATTTAGTGAAAAAGTTGGGCATCTGTTGGCTGCACGTACTAGGCAGCGAGCGGCTGCAGCTGACATTTTGGAGATGACAGATCAGCATGGAAATCGAGTAGTAGGGGCTGATGGGATTCGGGAAATTTTTAGGCAGTTCTACGCATCCCTATATAAAGAAGATACGGAGGGGGATTCTCAAGAGGTAGAGAGTTATTTGAGGGGTGTGGTTGCAGTAGGTATCTCTCCAGAAAGTAAGGAAGAGTTGGAGGAGCCATTTAAGAAAGAGGAGTTCATAGAGGCACTAAAACTTCTCCCTTCTGGTAAAGCCGCAGGTCCTGATCAGCTACCTGTGGAATTTTATAAAGTATTTTATGATGTGTTGAGTATGGACATGTTTGATGTCATGAGTAAGGCACAACTGGGGGAATCAGTTCCCGAGTCATGGGGGGGAGCTTATGTAGTGGTGATCCTCAAAAAAGGGAAACCTGCAAATCAACCAGGATCATACAGACCAATTACGCTAATGAACGCGGATGTGAAAATTTTCTCTAAAATCTTAGCTAGAAGGTTGGCAGGAGTTATTGAAAAGCTAGTTGTTAACTCCCAACACGGGTTTATACCAGGCAAGGGGACTACTCAACATACGAGGCAGGTAATTACATGTTTCGAGGCAGCTGGTATCCCAGGAGACTCTATGGCAGCAATTTTTTTAGATGCTGAAAAAGCTTTCGATAGAGTCTCCCGGGATTACCTATGGGGGGTATTGAGGTGGAATGGCATTGGCAAGAAATACATTAAAGCAATGCAGACGCTGTATAAAAATCCTACAGCTAGAATTAGGGTGTGTAGGGGGCACTCAGCAGGAATCAGTATTGAAAGAGGAACAAGGCAGGGCTGTCCATCGTCACCTCTTTAATTTGCTCTATATTTGGATCCCTTTCTGCGTCAGCTGGAATTGAATTATGGGATTTCTAGGATGAGCCTGAATGGATGTGAAGTTAAAACATTGGCATACGCGGACGACGTGGCTATCTTAACCCCTTATCCGGAGGAGGCGATGGTGGAAATAGAGAGGGAGGCAGAACTTTTTGGACGAGTCTCCGGCTATAGCTTAAATAAAGCTAAGACCCAAATAGTCTGCAATCGATACGTACAATATGGAGCAGATACAAGAGTGGTAAAATATGCAGTTTATTTGGGGGTGGAAATATCTGCGGACTTGGAAGTAGTAGTGCAGAATAATGTGGCTCCCCTATTGGTGAAGGTAAAATCGGATTTGGAACGGCTTAACAATTTACATTTGTCCTTGGTTGGGTGTACAAATGTAATTAAATTGCTTATACTCCCAAAATTTTTGTATTATTTTAGGGCAATTCCGCTATTTTTTGAAGCAAAATGGTTTTCGGCATTGGAAGGAATCCTCAATAAATTTATTTGGGCCCATGGTAAAACACGTAGGGCGTATCGGTACATGACTCTCCCCAGAGAAAGAGGTGGTTTAGGGGGCACCCGATTTTAAACTGTACTATTGGTCTGCGGCTATTCAATATATGCAAGGCTTACTAGGGGGGGAGAGGATCCAAGGGTAAGGGATTGGTCGTCTAGAATTTATAGGGCTGTACTTGGTGAAGAGGTGGAAAACTGCTTTATAGCTTGTGTAGAATATGGACGTCTTAAAAGGACTAGATACAAGACGGTGGAGGCAGGAGTTAAGATATGGACAGCATTTATGAAAAAAGTTGGATTAGGTAGGTTTAATCGATACACCAGGTTGTTTAAAAACAGGTCATTCCTAGACGAGGTGTTTGGTGATATAACAATGGAGAGATGGATGCAAAAGGGGGTAGTAAGTATTGGAGATCTTCGGGGGCTGGAGGGTTTAGTCACTTTTTTGGAACTGAGTACTAAGTTTGGGTTGAATAATAAGGACTTCTTTAAGTATCTGCAAATTAGGAGTTTTTTGGGAAATAAGCAAGGCGGGTTGGTTGAGTACAATAAAGTCGAGATTATGGAAATGATAAGAGTAGGGGGGGATTGTCCAATAAGAAGCCTATACGCCAGTGTTGTGTGCGGTATGCAGGATGATATGGATAAATATAGCAAGAAGTGGGTAGAAAAGCTAGAAGGGGATTTAGGATGGTTTCAGAACTCATTGGACTTAGGGCCCACAGTTCTTTGTTCGGCGTCTCTACAGTCGCAGCATTACAAAACTATATATTCCCTTTATTACACTCCAGCAAGGATAGCAAAATGGGGAGGGACAGAAGGCATAACCTGCCCGCGTTGTAATTCAGGAGATGCGGACATAATACATATGTTCGCGTTATGTCCACAGCTACATACACTGTTACGAAACCTTGAACACTTCTTAGAGTTTTCATTAAAGATTAAGTTGGAACTTAAGCCAGTACACATACTTTTAGGAATAGTACCAGAAGAAGGGGAAGGGTATCAAGAGTTTGTTTTCCTGGCTATGGTAGTATATAGATTATGTATCGCTAGGGCATGGTTAGACCCTAATCCTCCTACACTACAAGTATGGCTGGCTAGTTTGTTGTCCTCATACAATCTCGAAAAGCTAATATATGCAAGGAAAGGCAGGAGGGGAAGGGAAAGAGGGTTGCGTATTTGGAAGCCAATAGCAGATTGGCGTAGTGGGATAGGATAGGATACATTTGAAGAACTAAAAACTAGATGGGAATTCAGGGAACTGTTTTATGTTTACTGTTATCTGATGTTAAATGTTTTCAAGTATGAATTATATAGGCTGTGTATGTACTACTTTTTCTTTTTTCTTTGCAAATGAATAGATTGTATATTACTTTGTACTGCGCTCTGTCAAAATAATGTGCTGGGTTGTAAGAAAAAAAAATATATATATATTTTAAAAATAAAATAAAATAATGGCTGTACTTTTTCAGTTAGGAACATGGCACCGTATCTACCAGACATTGAAGGAAGATGCCTACTGTGTGTAAAGGCGACTCTTTGAAATGGGAGACAATTAAACTAAAAAGTTAACTTTATGTTTATATGGATTCCATAAATCTCATCATTTAAATTTTCTCCCATTTCCAAATGTCAGATTTATAATCACAAGGCATCTTGCTCCCAGTGGTCTGTAGACACACTGCCATATTTATAACAGAAAAATAGAGCCATTTCTTTAAATTAGAGGAATGTAAAGTGAAGACAAATGTTTAATAAAACATTAACTGAATGCAACTTGGGGATGGCAAAATGCACACAATTTTTTCTCAACGTACTCAACGTACTCAAAGTCTTTCATTTTATCGCGCTTACGTGCAGACTGGATCCATGCCTCACCTCAAAGCGCATTGAAGAGATTCATAGCCATATGCAGCGTAGATACGCTGCATTTCCAATCGCACAGCCAAAATAACCAGTTGCGAAACTCCTTTAACTAACATATTTATTCCATTATATTCCTAATTCCACAAACTTTCTCTTTTTTGTTCACGATAAGGCTGATTAAAGTCCCAATTTTTTCAAATGAAGCAATTATGCCCATCCGGGCCCTTTACTGTATCACGTGGGTACATGTAATTCATGATAAGCAACTAATATCCCAATGCATTTTGGGCCTTTCATTGCCCTTCGTCACGGGTTGCTGTCAGATTGAAATAAGGAACCTCTGTTAATTTTACTTATTTGGGCCTGTAAATTTTTTCTGTATCAAAGAGGGGGAATAAAAGTGGACAATTTTTAATGGGGTCCAATGTACTTGTCCTATGAAGTAGTAAGCAAAGCAATTGTACAGAGTTCCCCAGAGTGAGCCGACTGGAAGGCTCAAACTAACCTTTCTCTCATTGAGTATGACAGGGAAAGTGAATGATGTGAACCCTTTGCGGAATTAAGGATACCTCACACAAGTCACCGGTTGGACGACTACTGTCATCCCATCCGATGACCGTCCAGCATCATCATTGGTTTCCTGCTCCTGCGACAGGCTGGCGGTGCAATGCCCGTCGGGCAGCACAAAGTGCTGCACTTTGGCGGAGTTCTTTTATTCCTTTACCAATGGGTGTGTGAGTGTGAGGGGCCTAAAAAAGTGCAATAGTGAGCGTGAGTGTAGTCTAAAAAAAGTCAGTAGAGTCCATTAAACAAAGTTTTAATAGCATGGCTCACTGCTTTATTAAAAGGGAAATTAAGGGGTATTGGGGCGTGACGAGTAAGGTAATCAAGCCTCATTCAACCCTTAGTGTGAGTGTGGTCGACATGTTTCTTGCCTCTAAGGCAATTCATCAGGACCAATAGTGCTCATATAATTGCTTGCGATCCCTCAGTAATAAGAGGAATCGAATATACGACCTGGATAGTGTCGTAGAATCACCCTTTCTTTATGGACCTCCCGGGAACCGCCGTTCCCGTATGAAGATCCCACAGGCTGACCTCGTGGGGCCAGCACCAAGTGTGGAGCACCTCATAAGTTGCTGGCAGCAGGCTTCTAGACACCTACCCCACCCACGTCACGATGATAGCAGGACAGCCGGTAAATTTTTTCAACAATGCATATTGTGAATTACATGTATATCAGTCCATTAAATCATATTAAAATGCCTGAACATCTACAAACACCTTGTAATTATAACACCTCATTAGTGCAGCTAAACAAAATGCTGTTTTATCACCCCAAACCATTGCTGGTATGGCAACCCTGTAAAGAATGTACTTAACGCAGTAACCTTACCCGCATCCGTCCTCGATCTAATACCTGCCAAACAAAACTGCGTTATAAAACGAATTCTCAACCACTCAACGTGCTATACTGAATGGTATTCCTCCTCCATCTATCAAACCTTCCACATGTCTTCCGCCTCAACTTCAACCCTCCAGTGCATTGCTTATACCCTGGTCGTTTCCACTATCTGCTGAGCTCTAAAAAACCTTATACCTGCTCTTGCTTCATCGTTACTTCTGACAGTACCAACAACTCCTTTTACCTTGACCATGTTGCCAGGCGAGTGCTCAAACGACTGACTTATCTAATCTAGAGTTGCTGATCATGAATTACATGTACCCACGTGGTGCAGTAAAAGGCCAGAATGGGCATAATTGCTTCATTTGAAAAAATTGCGACTTTAACCAGGCTTATCGTGAACAAAAAGGAAAAAGTTTGTTGAATTAAGAATATAATGGAATAAATATGGATCAAAGTTAAAGGAGATTCCCAAGTGGTTCTTTTGTCTGTGCGATTGGAAATGCAGAGTATCTACGCTGCCCATGGCTATACCCTGGGCGTAGTGGGGCTTCGCGGAGCTACGTGAAGTGGGCGAGAAACTACGCCCACCTCCGCACTCCGCGTAGCCCCACTACGCACCGCAGGCCTCCCTCCCTCCCGCCCTCCCTAAATCCTTTAATTTAAACGTTAGTAAGAATTAAAAGGCACTTACCTTGCCCGGCGCTGCCCGCCGCGTCTCCGGGGCTCCCTCTCTTCATCTGCGCCGTCTTTGGTACTAATGCGCATGCGCGGCCGCCCGCGCAGCGGCGGGCAAGGTAAGTGCCTTTTAATTCTTACTAACGTTTAAATTAAAGGATTTAGGGAGGGCGGGAGGGAGGCGGGTGGCGGCCATCTACGCACCGTCTGTGGAGCGTGCGTAGTGCCGAATTCTACACCTGCTATGCAAAATGCGTAGAAGCCGGCACTACGCACACTCCGTGCACGGAGCGTAGCTGCCCGCCCACCCTTACGGCATTAAACAGTAACATCATCACGAGAAAGGCGGTGTTCTTTTCATGATAAAGGAATAATGAGTCAACTGTGGATGGTTCATTTGGGCCCATGGTCGCAGAACATACTGGAGTGAAATAAATATATTCCACGGACAATTGTCTGTTTTGTTAATTGGACATGGACATATTAAGACACAGTAAAGCTAACGGAAACACGAGATCACATTGGAATGTTGGCTTATGTTAATGTTTTTTTGGGTCATTTTTTGCAGTCAAATAAGCAGGTGGAGGGAAAAGGGGGGCTCGAAGCGTGGGTTCACGCAGATTCAGTGAAACAAATCAAACATAATTAGTAGTAGGCGATGGAATTAAGCCACGTGGGGTGGATAGTGCAAACTGTGAGTGCGAACCAGGATGTAGAAGTGATACGTAGGGGTTGGTGGGACATGTAGTTCGCTATGTAAGTGGGTTGAAGGTAATGAGGATCAGGTGTTTGTGGAAGTAGTTGGGAAAGAGCTTAAATAGCAAGTATGGGGAGGAGTCAGTTGTTAGGGCACTCGCCTGGCAACATGGTCAAGGTGAAAGGAGTTGTTGGTACAGTCAGAAGTAAAGATGAAGCAAGAGCAGGTGTGATGTTTTTTAGAGATCAGCAGATAGTGGAAACGACCAGGGTATAAGCAATGCACAGGAGGGTTGAAGTTGAGGCGAAAGACATGTGAGAGGTTTGATAGATGGAGGAGGAATAGCATTCAGTACAGCACGTTGAGTGGTTGAGAATTTGTTTTGTAACACAGTTTGTTTGGCATGTATTAGATCGAGGACGGATGCGAGGGAGGTTACTGCGTTAAGCGAATTCTTTACAGGGTTGCCATACCAGCAATGTTTTGGGGTGATGAAACAGCATTTTGTTTAGCTGCACTAATGAGGTGTTATAATTACAAGGTGTATGTAGATTTTTAGGCATCTTAATATGATTTAATGGACTGATACACGTTTAAGTCACAATACGCATTGTTGTAAAAACTTTACAGGCCCAAACATGTAAAACTAACAGAGGTTCTTTATTGCAATCTGACAGCTACCCCTGACGAAGGGCAATGAAAGGCCCGAAATGCATTGGGATATTATCTAATTCAGAGTTGCTGATCATGAATTACATGTACCCAAGTGATGGGCATAATTGCTTGATTTGAAAAAATTGGGACTTTAACCAGATTTATCATGAGCAAAAAAGAATACGTTTATTGAATTAAGAATATAATGGAATAAATAAGGATTAAAGTTAAAGAGGTTTCGCAACTGGTTCTTTTGGCTGTGCGATTGGAAATGCAGCGTATCTACGCTGCATATGGCTATGAATCATAAAACATTAAGACAGTGGGGAAACACATTAAGACTTAGGGCCTAATTTAGATCTTGAAGGACAGGTTACTCCGTCACAACACTGATGGATATCCCAACTGGTGGTATATAAAACCCGTAGGATATAAAAGGATGTATATTTCATCAGACAGGATATCCATCACCTTTGTGATGGAGTAGCCCATCTGCCAAGATCTAACTCAGGCCCTTAACATTTTATAGAAACATTTGTTTTCACTTTACATTGATACCTTTTAAAATAAACTGGATTTTCCAGTTATGACTGTGGCACAGTGTCAACTGGGAGCATGAGGCCTGCTATTTCATCAAAGTAAAACTTTAAAATGGGAGAAAAATAAAATAAGTTAACTTAATCATTTGGGTCACTTTTCATTTGAATTTTCTCCCACTTAAAATCATTTAGAAACATTTTGTTCTTGGTAATGGCTATTTACCCAGCTGCTGGGTATATGGAGATTTTTTTTTACATTTACTCTGGAGCTGGCTAAATAGTGGAAATTATTGACTATTTGCCCAGCGGCTTTGAAAATAGCAGAGAAACTCAACTATTTACCCTGCTGCTGGCTGAATATCAAAGATTCTGCACTGTTTAAATGATGGCCGTGCAAATAGCAGAAATACGTCACTATTTACTCTGCTGCTGGCTAAATATTGGAGATTGTGCACTGATTAGGTAGTAGCTATGCAAATAGCATAAAAACATAATTATTTCTCCAGGCGCTGGCTATATATAGCAGAGATTATTCACTGTTTGGCTAGCAGCCATGCAAACAGATATAAAACCTCATTTTTTTACTCAGTTACAGGCTAAACAGTAAAGATTCTGAACTGTTCAGCTGCCGTCAGTGCAAATAGCAGAATAACTTCACTATGTACCTGGCCACTGGGTAAATAGTGAGATTTTGCACTTTTTATTCAGCAGCTGTGCAGGTAAACGTATATATTTACCCGGCTGCTGGCTGAATAGTGTCGATTCTGCGCTGATCAGATGACTGCTGTTCAAATAAAAGAAATCTTCAATTTTTACCTGCCCCCTGGTTAAACACGAAAGAGTCTGCACTCTTTGGCCGGCAGCCATGCAAATTGCAGAAAGACTTCACAATTTTCCTTAATCGATGTCAAAATAGTAGAGATTTGGCACTGTTTGACCTGCAGTTTTTTTAAAACTTCTCCCTTCGCCTGAGGCTGCCAACGTCCTGTCCTTAAGGAGACCCCTTCCCCATTGCAAATTAGTTACCACCCCAACTTGGGGACGGTTACCTTGTTGACTGTTTGTGACAGCGATTGCAGCCACAAACTATCAATAAATTCCTTTCCTAATTGGAAAGTGGAGGGAGGAAACCCCTTTCATAAAACCTCCTAATTGCAATTTAGAAGCAATAGCAAAGTAATTTTACTAGTCTAAAGAAATATCAAACTATTACAAAGAGTTTTGTACATAATGATAAGTACTTGTGCGGTTATAAACCTTGAGATTTTGCGACAGGAGGCCCTACGTGCTAAAACTGTCTAGATACAGGCACTAACCTATAGGTCTAAAGGTCCCAAATGTTTGATGGTTTCCAAGTTATTTTGAAAGACATGGCACAAAATGCCATTCTATTACACTGTGGGCCAAGACCTGGCTGGCTGGGTGTCCCTTTGGGGAACTGTCTTGTGCGCCACAAATGCTCCTACTCCTTTACCTTCAGATGTAACTAATGATAAAGATGATTAGAAGCTTTTCAAGACTAGTTAAAGCTGTTTACTCTTCTAAAGATTCACACTCGCTCCTACTCACATGGGAATTAAAAAATACCAGATATAGAATTACCCAAAAGGCTCCATATTAATAGAACACCTTTTTCTACAGCAAAGCAGAGCATCCTGGAATTATTATTTCTGGTTCAGTTCAATTAAACAAACCAGACTAAAACACCTGAAAATAATGATTTGTAAAACCAAAATTCAGAAATGTAAATGTTGGATCCCACTAACAGAGAGCTATCTAATATTTTGTGTGATTTTATCAAAACAGAACCAATTGCATGGAGTCCCTTATTAAGTGACCAACATAGAATAAATGAGAGGCTTCATTTCTATCTCATGATAGAAGTAGGAAAAAATATGGGCCTGATTTAGAGTTTCAAGGACAGAGTTTATTCCATCAGGATTGCGGATGACAATACCTCTGACACCCTTAGGGAATCTCCACCCTCTAAATCTAGAGATGTCTACTGTCCCTATGGACAACGCCCTACATTGACAGGAACTACTGTCATGGTGGTTCCTGTCTATGCACGAATCATTTAAAAGCCAATACAGTTAGACATACTGGCCAGCTAGAAAACATTTTAAATGTGCTTTTTTCAAAAACAAAGTCCTAAATGCACAAGTTTTTTTTTTTAAACAAAAAACTAATGGTCACTGTGAGTTTTTTTTTTCTAGTGTGATGGAGCCATTTTTTTTTAGTCCTGTCCCTTACAGACAGGTTTTACTCTAAAGATAGTATAAAGTCCTACCTTCAACGGCCCCTACTTTGTCGACCTTGTGCTTCTGGACCTGACCGACCGGCTACACTAGGCTTGGTCTTCTTGGTCCTGGTCCTTCTTGTCCTGTTTTGCTTGTTATAATCAACGTTGTCCTTTGGTCATCATGGCACATCATTTTTACCCCAGTCTTGGGCCATCTGGCCCTCTTCCTTTGTGGTCCTCTTGGCCCTAGTCATATTTTCCTAGTTCTGCTCACCTTAAACCCCCTGGCACTGCAGGGCCTGGTTCATCTTGCTTCTAGTGTCCTAGCACAATTAACCTTTGTCCTCTTGGTTTGGGTTGATCTTGTTCTCCTGGATCTGTTCCTTGTCCATTTAGTACTACTGGTACTGCACCATTTATCTAGGTCCTCTTGATCCAGGTTTTCATTGTTTGGGTCATCCTGAGCTTGGCCATTTTGATCTAGGTCCTGCTTTCTACCACTGTTCATTCCTCCTGGTGTTCAGGATGCTGGTTGACCTTCTCACCTCAGATCCTCATCACCTGCTCCTGCTATTTGTAATGATCACTCTGCCTTACTTGGTAATCTGAGACCTGGTCACCAAGGTTCTGATCTTCACTGCACTCTTAGCCCTGCTTCCGATCCTCCTAGTCATGGTCCTTTTAGTTTACCTAGCCCTCTTGCTCTGGTCTTCTGAATACCCCTCTGTCATCCTAATCCCTGTCCTGCTTATGGTAGTATGTTGGTTCTAATCATTGTAGTCCTCTTCAATCTGGGCCTGACACTACTGGCCCTCGCCCTCCTGCTCCTTGCCCACATGGCTCCGCAATACCTTATCATGGCACAGATCATCCTATCAATTCCTAATTTCGATGTTCCTTGACCTCTGTTCATTCTAGTCTAAGAATTTTTTGGCCGTGTACTACTTTGTTTGACTGGTCGTCATTCCCATACATTCTTGCCTTTATTCTTTTGGGTCCTGGGTCTCCTGTTTCACAGGCTCCAGGTCCTGGACCTTTTCTTTCTCCTCCCCTAAACTAGTTCTCGTCCATCATTCCTCCTGGTTAGACTTCCCTGGTTTATCTAGACCCCTCTGATCCTGATCACCTTGGTCCATGTAGTCCTGGTCTTAGCTCCGGTCTTTGTCTGACCTTCATGTATTGGGTCTTTTGATGTTAGTTTTGCTGGCCTTGCTTTCTCTAGTCCCTGGTTGTCCTACCTCATCCTACTCCAACTAGTCCTCCTTGTCTCCTGGTTTGCCTATTCTACCTTGTTCATGTCCATCTCACCATGGGCCCCTCTGCCATGGTTATTCTGGTAATGGTAATATTGGGTCTGGTCTTCCTCATCCCTCTGGCACTGGTCCTCCCAGTGTCTATGTTGTGTGTCATCCTGGTTCATGTAGTTCTAGTCCCCCTGGTTTAGGAACCTCCAGAGTCTGACACTCCTGGACGTTCTGATTCCAGCTCCACCGGACCTAGACTTTACATAAAACACCCTGTTTAATCCAATCTCTGGTCTCCTGGACCTGCTAGCACTGGTCCTTTCTGTTTGTGGTCCTCCTGGTCCTGGTCCTTTTGATCCTTGCCCCTTGGTCCTCCATGATGTGATGTCTGAGGTCTTGGCCCTCCTGTTTCTGGTCAGTATCTCCATTAGTCTCCTAGTAGTGGTTCTGTTTCGTCTGTTTACTTGGGTGTTCTACTCCTAGTCCCAGTTGTCCGCATCCCTATTGGCCTGGTGGGTGCCACAGGCCCTCATAGCCTTCCTTATAGTTATAGTCCAGGATCTTCTGTTCCTTCCACCTTTGCTACTTCTGTTTCTTTGGGTCCTTGTCCACTAGGTCCAGATCCCCCTGTTCCACATCCTCCTGGACCTCCTAATCCTTTCTGCAGATTTTTCATTGTCCTGTTTCGCATTGTCTATTTGTTACTGGTCCTCTCTGGAACTGGTAACCCTAATCATCATAGATTAGGTCTCCTTGGTCCTGGTTCTTCTTATCCAGGTCATCATGGCTCTGGTCATCCTAGTGCTGCTAGAGGTCCACCTCTTGCCCCTTATTCTCTTACTTTTCATCCTCTTCCTTCTAGTGCTTCCTCCGTCAGTGCCCCTGCCACAATCACTTTAGTCAGGTACAGCGTTCAAGCCAGTCAGACAGATTCTTTAAAAGTATTTATTTTGGCTTCCAGATTTCTTTCCTTTTGCACTGTCAAGAAATGAGTGCCCAGTAGAGACTGCATCATGCCCCATTAAAACACTGCTTAACATGTTAAAAATCAAAACTACCTATCCCAAGATGCATGGTGCATGTGACTGGAGTGTGCAGCTGGGGGTTTCTGGTACTAGTTACGTGACCCTAAGCTGCACACTGGTACTAGTGGCTAGAGTGAAGAATATTACGGAACCAATGAGTAAAATAAATCATGTACTTTAAAATCATACTTATATACCAGTGACAAATTGAACTATTCATTGAGGTACTAACCAATGTATGATCTTTTCCCACAATATACCATATTTATGTTTAGCTTACTAAGATATGGCACAATCCTGCTCTCTCTCTGTGCTGGCACACTTGTGGCTGCCAATAGAAGATGCAAAAACCATCGGTGGATGTGTGGAAACACCTAGGCTCCACCCATGGAACTCCTTCCCTGGGCAGAGTAATGCAAATTGCTCCAGATTTACTATGCCACATAGAGTCTAGTATAGTAGATGGTAGAACTCACATATTGGCTTAGGTTGTCCTTGCGTTACCTTGCGTGACATGAGGGCAACGCAAGTCCTTAATAAATCTGTCCCAAAGTCTTCATGTTTAGCATGTTGTGATATTTTGTCATATGCCATAATTCATCACGGTAATGAAATATACTGAAATCTATTGAATTTGGTGCTATTGAAAATGAGAGTAGCCACTGTGAAACGAAAAACAAACTCAAGTGGTAGCACATTTTGGCCTTGAATATTGACAAACAATTGAAATAACTTAGCCAGAAGTAATTGTGAGGAAGTTACCTGAATTCAATATTCCTAGCCTCAAGGTTAAGGAATACATGATATATATTGTACAGTGTTCTTGCATATAGTCACAGTAAATTCTAAAGAAACCTACTGAAACTAAGTTTCTTTTCTGTCTCTCTTGGAGGTTAGAAAACGCTACTGGAACAGACACTAGTCTCAAAAGAACTGGATGATACCCTAAGGAAGGTAAGTACATATATGCTTTTCCTGTGCTGCAGTGCACTGTAGGAGTTCGTGAGTCGAGAACTGAAAATATACGGGACCTGGTACGGAAAGGCACATCTAAACAGAATTATTTCTAAATTGATTGCACTTAGCAGAAATCACTTATACAGTTCTTCATACACAGTTGCCAAGACAACAGCAATCTAATTTATGTCTTTAGGTGAAATAATCTCATATTTTCAAAAGCTAACTAAAAGGGAAGACAAATGTAAAAAATAGAAACACATTTTCATATCAAGAAAATGCAACTAACACAATGCAGTACTGGTCAGGAGTATTATTATAGTTAATATATTTAGAAGAGTGTTTCTTCCTCCTGGTGAACCATGACACAAAGGAAACAGAGTAATAATCGGAAAAGAAGCACTTTGCATAGACAGACTCAGGAAGCACTTTAGATTCGTATAGTAGAGAGCTGATGTATCAAGCCCAGATTGCAAACAAGGAGCTACACTTTGCACACAGACCGGATTGGGATCTGGACTTCATTTTAAGAGAAGGTTAATAGACAAAGCAGATACCTTGCAAAAATAAATTCGCTGTAGGTCCCAAAACATCCTGTCTCAGGAGGCATTTTGTAGACCTCGGTGAACACCTCTCATAACAGGGATGAGGCATATAATAGAAAACTACCATACCTTTGTTGGCTTTTTTTCCATGTGAACATTCTTTTAAAGCAGTCCCTTACCCTCAAATGGTGGCAAAGCTAAGTTCTGATTTAGAATATGGTGGACAGATTACTTCATCACAAACGTGACAGATATCCTGCCCCCCAAATTACAAGTGCCTCACGATATAATGCACCTGTAATATGGGTGTTGTGATATCTGTAATGTTTGTGACGCATTAACCCGTCTCCCAAACAATTCATCATGCCCTTACTCAGTGAGCTTTCAAAAAGTAATTTTCGGACACTGCCCATAGGATTTCCAGTCACAGGCAAAAAGACTTTGTGTATCAGAGCCATAGATTCTTTAAACATACACTCTTTCCTAGCCTGGTGAGTAAGGGGGTTAAATTATAAGAAATTGAATATGCTTTTAGAGGACTTAATATTACATACACAGGAGCTGCTAGGGTAACCAGATCCACACCATGTTGCAGTAAATTACATTGGAAGGCACTGAACATGAATGGCACAAACAGGACATGCAAGCCCTGTGGATACCCTGATAAAACTTGCATTTTAATTGTCTAGTACTTCATCTAACACTCCACGACTCAGCACATTTTACAAGCCACGGAAATCCATTTTTGATACTTCACTTCACCACTTTGAGATAGGGTAGTCCAATGATTCTGTCACCCAGGCTCATAAATAAAGCCCTTCACGTGACTAAATCAAGAAAGAGAATTATGATATTGAATTTCAAGGAGATTCTTTAGTAGATCAATATAAATATTAACATAATGATTGGCCCAAAGGTTTATACCTTCAAAAACTGACATATAATGCATTAGGAACATTTTTAGATCACAAACTGTTAATGGGAAATGGTTGTTTCAGCCACAAAACTAATAGTCAGATGTACTACTATTAATACAGTTGCAAAGAGATCATTAAAGCCTGTCCTCTTAACCCCTTCACCGTGGGGGTAATTCCCCCGCAGTGCAGGGGGAGGGGCTGCGTGCGGGCCGCGGTGCTCATGACGAGCCCAGCTAGTCATGAGGCACAGTGCAGCTGCGCTCATGACAACTCCACCCACTTCCATAGAACGTCCGCACAGGCGTGTAATTCGCCGCGCGGGGGAGTGGCTTGGCCGTTATGACGAGCCGCATCATGAGCACAGCTCCACTCTGCCTCCTGACGAGCTGGGCTCATCAAAAGCAGGCAAGGAGTTACAGCAAGCAGAGACAGTTCACACAGAGAAAGTAGCCTGTTTTGAACCACTTACCCACTATGAAGACCAGCTTGGGGTTCAGAAATCATTTTATCACTTTGGTACCCATCATTCACAGTGTAAGGCTGCTTCTATTGTGAACACCCAACCATGTAACAAGGTTGATAAATGGTGGGTCTTTGTGCCATGAAACCAACAAAGCCACATTCTGATTTGTGTCTTCGTCCCTCATGGACACAGCCACAATTTCAATTTGCACCAGGTGCCTTCATAGTGTTGTTAATATCCATAAGGTGGGCCAGCTGTGCACTGATGATGCTTGTCAGGTATGCCCAGGGACAAAGTAATAGATTTAGCATTAGGTACAAACATTTGGCCTAGCACAGTCTTGTACTGCAGCATAGACTACATTTCACTGTTTGGTCACAGTAATACAAATAACCATACATTTGAACTTGGTGGAGGTCAGAATAAAATGGAATCACTGATCTGATATTCAACCTTAACTGCTCACAGCAGTAGTGTTGAGACACACAAACTTGCTATTTGGAACACAGCGTTCAATCTGTATTGCAAGGTTTTGACATATAGGCTATAGCATATGTTCTTCATCATGGTGCTAAGGAACAGCCTGAGTACAAGAGTGGCTCTTTTCATCTGGCCCCTGGCTCCCTGTAAAAAATCAGAACTTTTCAAGACATGTTTATGGTAAGCTATACCTCCACATCCATCAAATGGGAAGGACAAGCTAATGGCAAGCGTGAATATATACAATTATGTCAGGACATTGTACAATAGATCAAATGACATAGTGCTTTGATTATTATCAAAAGATGTATTTTTATTTTATTTTATATATTATTTCATCATTGGTTTTTCTTTTGGATATCAAAAATACATAATTCTGTATATTTTGTAATGGCAGTGTATCAACAACATATAATCACAGTGCATCAACAAGGCATAAGACGTAATCACATACATTTAAAACAGACATGATAATAATAACAATTAATACAATAATATTTTCTTTTATATTTCCAATAAAGTCCAATTCAACATGGACAGAAAGGAGGGTCGGCGGTAGATGGAACTATGCGCGTTTCAGCAGGTTGCCTTCCTCAGGACACCGTCTCAACTTTCACTGCATTGGACACACAATTCGACATAATACATTGATAGCATGCATATATGGCGATTTGTCATTACATTTTTAATGTCCTGTGATACATTTATCTAATATATTTACAATGAGGTTTACTAAATTCTTGGAGATTCAGGTGTCTTAATTAAGGGATCTTGAGAGGTTAAAAACCATGCATTAGGAAGGTGACAACTCAGTTCATAAGAAGAACGAGAACCAGATATAGAATTTGAAAAGTGATTTAATAATGAGACCAAAAGAAAAATAAAGAAGGAGGTGAAAAAGGTAAAAAGCGCCCCCCTATATATTTTTATAGTTTGTGATTCTTATGGTATCTGCGGCGAACTGATTATAGATCGGTTCTCCAGTTGGACATATACCTACTTACATGTTGTGGTGGTTTGCTAGCCAGAAATATTGCCATCATAGCATGCTTGGATGGGGATGGTAAATCGTTAAAAGGAATAATATTATAGTTACCTATTAATTGTAATTGGTCAGAGAAATAAAACCAGTTTCCATGTTTATAGTTGATAAAACAGGCATAGAGTCCCTAAGTCTACGGAAAAAGGACAACACATATTTCTCGTGAAGGAAGTGTTTTAAAAATTCATTAACACTAGAATAAATTATGTAGACATTATACTATACCTTATTTAATAGTCCGTGTATATTCAGAACACTTTGATTTTTAAGGTAAGATTGGTGCACCCTAAGACGTATATAGATAACGTCTGAAAAGTTGTTGTATTCACAGGTATATGCCTCTAAAACTGAAAGACCAGAACAACGTTTATTGATAAAGAATTTTTTCTAAGGTCTATGTTTAATCTAAGATTGGCCTAGTCTAGAACTTATGTATATTAAAAAAGCGCAAATGCCTCTGTATGGTCCCTATAGGACCAAGGGTCCCATCCAAGTTGTGTTCAATAGGCTCAGGGAGTCTGTAAAAAAAGCATGGGATCCTTTGTTATCGATTTAATCACTTAGCCCAAAAATGTTATTTATGTTAAGAAGCTCAATCTATATCTACATTTATTGGTCTAAGTCATCATTTTCTATTTGTGTATCATGTCCTTTTTAGCAGTATTTGTAATGTAGTTCCTTCGATCTATATCTGTTACATATGTATAGGAAGGTCTCAAATAAGCTAGAATGGTATTCAAGGTAACAGGAAATGTATTAAGACTAGGGGCTAACTTTTTTGTTCCATTTTAAACTAAGCATACCCAATTGGAATGTATTGAATGTGTTATAGTGGTGGCATTTCGAATTATTGCACCACAAATTTCTGATTGTCACTAGAAAGAACTCTGTTTAGATGGATTTTACAACTTAAACCACACTTGGGGTCAAGGTGCTGTAAGGAGCTATAATGAGGTACTAGATAAACAAAGAATAAAAGTACAGATGTTTAATGAACAATGTTTATTACAACATTTAATCTGTTTGGTCATTATGATCAAATTAAAAATTTTGTAATAAACCTTGTGGGTTAAAAATAAAGTATTCTGTATACTCCTCAACACAAGACCAGAAGAGGGCTGCTGATGAATCAACTTTAATGACACCAGATGTTCGCCTGCGTGTGTTGAGATTTTTGAAACCTTCACTGTAGATGGTGTTTGACCTCCTGAGAGATCATCTGCGACATGTGCATTCAAGAAAGTGGTGCCTGACGACTACACAACTTTCAGCATTAACTTTTTTGTTTTTTCAATTTGTTTTGCTTCCATGACCTTTTCTGGTGGAGTGGTTAAGCACTCCTACGACTAGTCTTCAGGTATATGTTTAAAGGTTTACAAACATTAGCGTCTTGTGAGCCATGTGCTTCTCTATCCATTATAAATTATAGCGGCTCTGTCCTTCTCCATTCTAGGCTTGTTTAAGGTGATGTAGAACAGGTTCATGTTTAAAATGAGATAATAAAAAGTCTGGTTGGACATTCATACTTTATTTCAACTGTGATGATTGTGTTATTTGGTAGCCAGACCCTACACTTCCCTTTAGCCTAGGTGGTTTGCCTACATCTATCCAGAGAGTCAAAGAGGCTTAGGTGAGCTCTCTTTCTGAAGCAGACTTAGATTCATAAGCACTTGAAACCAGGGACTCTGAACGGTTTCTCTTTTGGAGAGCTCAGTTGCACCTGGGTGTTTGTGATCAGTAAGTTAAATCCTTGCAGGTTTAGGACTAAGATTCTTGTCTTGTGAAACACAAACAGGGAGGCCAATATTTCCCACCCCCTTTTCTGAATCGTTTTTGGCCACTATAGGTGTGGCAGGGTATACTCAGACATGAGTCCCTTTCTCACTGCACCATCAGGATTCAAGCAAGCCGGGCCGAAGAAGGCTGAAATGCCAGAAACCGGTCCCCGGTAGCTTGTCTCCTTTCTGGTGAAGAATTGGCTTGGTAGTTTAGTCTGCCCTGTTCCCATGATGCACTGGGCCAGGGACAGACTGATTTGCATATAGCCAGGTTCTGAGCTGGGATGGTGCAGTGAGATAAATAACGGTGATGGATCAAGCCCTGATTTTTGGACTGGGTAAGAGTGGTCTGCTTAATTCAGACACTCTGTTCATCACCACCCCCTTTTCTGAATCGTAATATTTCTTACCATTCACCTTTTCTCCTTTTGTGAGAAGTTCTCCAACCCTGGTGAATAAATGCAAGTAGTTGTGGCATTCTGTGACTCGGCAATAACAGGAGCCCTCAGTCACTATCCTCCCTTGGGACGATGCACCTAGAGAGGGATAGGGGATCTGATTCCCTTTAATGAGGATATGCGGATAAGATCATGATATCTTCTATGGAGCCTGAATGCAGTGACCCACTGAAAGATTGGAGATTCTAAGGTAAAATAAATCTGTAAGAGATGGACAAATCTGGCTACGCACCATGCACAGCAACAGTTAACAAAGACAATAAAACATTGGAAGAAACATCCTTTACAACGCAACTAACACAACGCACTACCATTACAATGAAACTTTCACAATGCAGGATCCATTACAACGCAGCTGCTATTACAACGCATGCCATTACATCGTAAGTATGGGTAAGTATTTAATTTAATTTTAACCCCTACACCATCCAACACTTACCATACTATTACACCCCCCTGGAGTTAAAATAGTAACTTTAACCCCTACACTATCCAACACTTACACTATAAATTACTTCCCCATACTTACGTTGTAATGGAATGCGTTGTAATAGCAGCTACGCTGTAATGGCCTGCGTTGTAATGGCATGCGTTGTAATGGATCCTGCATTGTAAAAGTTTGGTTGTAATGGCATGCGTTGTGAAAGCATGCGTTGTAATGACATACATCCAAACATGGCAACACAACAATAACTATAGGTGAACTCTATGTAGTTTAATGCCCAGTTTGGCTTTCAGGGACAAAAAGAACACCAAGACATGAGTTGTAAATATTAAAAACTAGCTTCATTGTTCCCCATGTGACTTTGTATAGCAAGGCTAGTAATACCAAGACAGTCAGCCAGATCAACCTCAGGAAGTTCAACGCAAAAGTAAAGCCACCAGGGTGCTAGTACCTCATCATTTAACCTCCTTTGATCCCTCCAATCCTTGTGAAGGTCTTGTAGGCTGGAGATAATTTTCCTGTATAGTATCAACTGAATGCAACTACATACGTTGTGTAAATTAGCCCGCAGAAAAAAACATTTCTAGCAGCGAGACATAAATAAAACTATTTGATTTTACTTCTAGTATGAAATAATTGATAGGCACATATTGAAATATTCAAAAGTGTGAAAGCTTCTGATGGTTATTTTATATCTCCAGATTGTAATGCATTCTGGAAATTTATAGGCATTGAGTCCTGATGGCATACTGATGCTTTGGTCCAGGGTAAGTCCATTTGTTTATTGTGCAGTACTCATTGACATCCAGTCACAACAGTGCTGTCTGAAATGATAGAATCTTAGCCAGGCTTGGAGAAGTTGGATATTACTGCACAAAAATCAGGATCGTGTCATGAAACAGCTTGCTATAAAATAAGTGGCAGTTCCAGTGGCGCAAATGCGCTTCCAGAGTAAGCTGCAGTGGAAGAAAAATAGTTTTGAGCAAGACACAGCTCTGTGTTCTGGTCTGGTAAGTGGATGGGAACAGACTGACTTGTGTTTGTGGGCGATTGAAGTCAAGACCTTTGTCTGAGCTAATCGGCAAAAACAGGGCAAAAGGAAGCATGCCATTGTCCAACGGAGGTCCGAGGTTAACTTCCAACCTAAGAGAACTAGGTCTGACGATTCTGAACGGCAACACGAGGGGGGACAGGCCGGCAGGTATCACGTACCTGTGTGGAAGGGCTCACTCAACGATAGACTATACAATAGTAAGCGACGACCTAGTTCCAGGTGTCGAGACTTTCAAAATTGTTCAACGGCCAGAAAGTGACCATTTCCCCCAAATAACTACCTTAAACACCACGCCCACTCTGGAACCGAACTTGTCTTGCCTACTTCATCAAGCATCCAAATTCAACCTAAAGAAATTAAAATGGCGAGGAGAAGGGCTGGAAAAAATTCGGTCCGCCGTCACAGCTCGAAAACTTGAGCTAGGGTTGCAAAAAAAGGAAGATCTTGTAAAAAATTGGGAGTAATTGTTCCGGGACCTTCTCCATAAATTCCCAGCAACATCAGGGACACAGATCAAGTCTACCCTCAAAAAGGAGCCCTGGTTTAACATGGAACTAAGAACAAAAAAAGGAGGGTAGCTAAAGCGGCCCGAGATCTAGCACGCCAAAAAAGACTGGGGTTACAAACAAACAAGGGAGACCTGATCGAAGCCAGAAGCGCTTATAGAAAGTCACTGAGCATCGCAAAATCCTCCTACAAGGAAAAGCTAAGGAATAAACTCCTAAGTGCAGGAAAATATCCTAACAGCCGTTACTTTTGGGGCATTATTAATGATCTAAATAAAGGATCTAAACTCCATCAGGAAGCAGGAGTAGGAGCCGACGCTTGGTCCCAGCACGTACAATCCCTATATTGCACAACAACAGCAGGTCTCTCGGACGACATAAGGTCAACAAATTTAATTGAGGATGATCCGACGGGAATCAACAACACAGGTACAGAAGGACTAGGGACGAAGGGGGGTTCAAAAGAGGAGACGGAATTCCCGGAATTAACTACTAGAGGAGAACTCTGTAAAATTATTAAAAGACTAAAAGCTGAAGGAGCTGCAGGCTCGAATGGGCTGCCCAACGCCATCTTCAAATACGACCCGGAATTCTGGGCAGATACCCTAACGCCACTTTTCAATCATATTTATAATGATGCCCAGGTTCCCGCGTCTTGGAAGGGTAACGTCATTCACCCAATATTTAAACACGGTGACCATCGTATTCCAACAAACTATAGGCTTATATCTTTGATAGATGTAGAAGCAAAGCTTTACGCCTCCTGCATCCTTTTAAAGCTGCAAGAATGGATTGAAGAATCAAACAGAATTCCTTGGTTCCAGACAGGCTTTAGGCAGAAAATGGGAACAATCACCAACCTCACTTGCCTGTCATTACTAACGGATAGAATGACAGCAAAGGGCGCACGGTTGTACGCCTGCTTCGTCGATATCAAATCGGCCTTTGACAGAGTTAACCGAGAGCGTTTATGGGGTAAACTACAGTGTTGGGGGATGCCGACCAAACTGTTAAAGGCAATAAAAGTTCTATACCAAAACACATGGGCAAAGGTGAAATTGGGAAATGGAGCCTATACTATGAGGAATATACCAACGTACCAGGGCCTAAAACAAGGCTGCGTTTTAGCACCCACCCTTTTTAATCTTTTCCTTTCCGACCTCGCAAAAGTGCTGTAGACGGACGAAGTTCACCCTCCATCATTGGCAAATCATCGAATTCCTTGCCTGCAATATGCAGATGATATATTACTGCTGAGTAAAACTCCAATTGGTCTACAAAGAGCTCTTAACCTACTAGCAAAATACTTAAAGCAAGAGGGTCTGGACCTAAGCAAAGAAAAAACAAAAGTGGTCCGTCTGGTAGACCCAAAGAAACTAAGATATACATGGATGGTGAACAGGACAAAGGTGAAAGAACAAGGGTCGTACAAGTACCTCGGAATCACAATATCTCAGGGCACAAAACAAACGGAGCATAAAACTGCAATACGCGCAAAAGCCCAAACCCTAATTTTCGCCTACCGTCTACTAAAAACAAAGATGGACTGTCCAAATCACAACCATCTGTTGAAGGTCATGTCGGCACAAATTTTACCCTCTCTGTCTTACGGTCTAGTCACCTGGTGTGGCAAGGAAACAGACTTACTAAATGATCTCCAAACCAAAATCTCCAAAGCAGTTTTTAATCTTCCAAGATGTGCCTCAGCCGCGCAAGTTAGGCTTGAATTTGGTCCGCAAAACCAGAAATACAGGAGCATGAGCGGCTTCGTAAAACTGTGCTATAAACTTAGATCTGCAGACCCGGAATCCATGGACTGGTAAACTGGGAAGTTATAAAAAATCAAGGGGAGACCGGAACCCCGTGCTCCTGGGGAAACTACCTGAAAATCTGCGTAAAAGAGCTGGAGTTTGAAGCTGCATGGGAATCCGCGATGGATAAAGAAAGCATAAGTAGATTGGCCAACAAGGCAGCAAGGAAGAAATCCTTTCAAGAAGATAAAGGGACACTACTAAAACAGCGACACGGCTGGACCATTATCGATTCCTTCAAAGCAGGATTACCACATGCTTACTTAACCTCTCACTTCAACGTGCATTTAAAAAGAGCTTTTACAGATTATAGGATGGGCATGCACATCTCGAAGGATCTATTACCATCCTGGAAAGGTAACCACCAGACTGCGCAATGCAGACTTTGCGGTTATAAAACAGAATCACTAGCTCATTTTTTGTGTGTCTGTCCTGCACTTATGGCACAACGGCAACGACTGTTAAAAGGTATTTGCAATGAGCTAAACATCCGCACCTGCAGACAAGCAGTAACTTGTTGGTTGGGAGGGAGTTCTATCATTATGGCTTGCCGGGGAACAACATTCTTGGCAGAAGTGAAAAAAAGTTTGAGCCAAGTAGAACGAGGAGAAGGTTAAGAAGCAGGACACCAAGGCTGCCTTGATTTTAATGATTGGTAAAGTTTGTATAAACAAGCAAAAACATTTTGATATTCAAAGACAGCGGGAGCATCTCCGGAAGAAACTTTTAAAACTTTAATTTTACCAAACATATTTACACTTTGTATTATTATTTATAATGTGAAAATTGTAATAATTTTAATTAATTATGCAATAAACCTTTTTGACTTTGACTTTGACCTTTGTCTGAGGAAGGTGGGCAAAGTCAGGAAATTGAGCTCTTTTTGAAGAAGGCTAAAATGTCCTTATTTGTACAAGACAACGTTTTGCTTCCCTTATACCGATTTCCTGGTGCCTAATGTACCAGTCACATTGGATGGGACATCAGGCTGCATGGAATTCTATTTTCTACTTTCTCTCAGGGCTTAAGTAGTACTGATTGGGAGTGAAAAAACAACAGTCGAAGATTGGCAGTGATGTGTCTACCATTCCACACTACTGGAAGGCCCGCCCTCTAACTTCCTTCAGCATAGAATGGGATATGCAGGTCCTCACAGCTGAACTTTAAGAAGATGCAGAAGGCTTCTTTGCAAAGTTGATAGTTGCAAAACCTTGCAACATTGTATACCATACTGATGAAAAGTATAGATGTAAAATCTGGAAACTGTCTTGTACAATATAGGAAAACAATGGATGTCATGGAACTACTTGGGCTCACTGGGGATATAGGGGTGCAGCTGAATAATCTCTCCAAATTTCAGCCATGGCCCGTGCAGCTAAGAGCTGTGGGGCTGGGAGGTTTTGACAGAAGACGATGAGGTAAAATGATTTATTTATTTAATTTTCCCACATCGTCATCTGTCGAAATCCCCCCGCGCAGGCCCCACCGCTCTTAGCTGCACGTACCGTGACAGCCCCAATGGTAGTCTGCTCAATCAGGGTCCAACAAGGCAAATCTATGTCATGCAACCCTTTTTGCTCCGTCTGGGGGAGGTACACCTGAATGGTCCTGAAATCGGAGTCTGCTTAAATAGTGTTGAACAAGTCAATTACTGTATCTAAACAAGAAGAGAACAAGTGTCCATTGGTCTCCTTTTGCGGGTGGCTAATGCCCATAGTGACCTGTCCTAGACTCTCTGCTCTCAATGACACATTAGTGTCCCCCATCCTGGGGTGTAATAGCATATAAACAAACTTACCGTTCATCACTGAGCAAACAGATGTTTTTTGAAGCAGGATGAGCTTTAAAGGTAGGATATGTGGCAAAACATTTGGTCTCTGGATTCTCAGATGAAGTAGTGTGCAGTAGCAGAAGGCCCTGCCCCTTCACACTTTTCATCTAAGTATTTGGAGCATGAGGGAAACTTAGGGCTGAAGAAGCATGGCATAATCTCCAGTCTTCTTTCAGGACACCTTAAAACAACTGCAATATGAAAAAAACAGGAACTTGCATACCGTTAGTAATTGTAGTGTCCATTAGCGATAACAAGAGACCTGAGTTCCTACTCTGCCAGAGAGAGCTCTAATACAAAGGTAGCTTGGTAGCAAATAACAACTTATACATAATCAAGTCAAAGGTAAAGAAAATGTCCTTCACCTGGCTTCCCATATTTTTCCTGAGTTGCCCCACCGGATAGCATGTGGTTCGTTCCCGTGGTGTAACATAGTCCCCCGCAGCCCCCACGAGCTTCAGGGGGCCTCCACAGCACAGTACGTTGGCCTGAGAGCTCCTAATTGAGTCCAAAAGGGGCACGTCTATGTACCATGCGGGGGCCCCTCAAATATCGTTACGCCACTGGTTCGTTCCCAGTCATAGTGATAAGATATATTTTTGGTGTTTTGATAAAGGAACCCCTTTCATAGCAACATCAGCATCATGTTCATATGAGGTTTCATTTAACTTTCACCTCTGGCAGCAAAAAATAATTTGTCTTTCTATGGCAGTTGTATAGAAGCTTAAGTTTTCCCCTACATATTCCTGTAAGCAACGGGATACCTCTCTGAGGTCTATACAGATCATCATTCATTAATTATTTCATAATGTAATGCTATAACCTGATTAGTTTCTTGTGGCTTCTTTACTGAAGGTGCGACAGTATAGTTTATTTATTTATTTATTTATTGTATTGTAGAGTTTTATATAGCGCGAACAAGACCCGTGGGTATCAGAGCGCTTAACATCAGAATAGATAACTAACACAAGTGTTGACATTATAAGAAACAAACAGATATGAGGTATATAATAGAATGAATACAATTATGTGAACAGTATATATGCAAACAAAACACATGTGCAATTCGCATTAATAGGTGTGATAAGGCTAAGCTTATATCATATGCCCATATTCCTAGCCAAGGTGAGGTAGGCGATGGTAAGGTTTTGGCTTAACAAGTGTTAACCTTTCTAAGAACAAAGCCGTTATGAGGTAGATAATAGTGTGGATATGATTGTGAGAGACAGTATATATGCGAAGCACAGATACCATGCAATTCGTATTAAGATGTGGGGTAAGGCTAAGCTTATATCATATGCCATATACCCAGTCAAGAGTGAGGTAGGAGAGGGTAAGGTTTCGGCTGTGTGATAAAGATATGTTATCCCATTGCCCTTCAGGTCATTAGGTAAGAGTATCTCTGCATCTTATATAAATCTCAAGTCTTGAGTCACCAAATAGCTTTGATATTATTCAAGTTGGAGCTTCTCCTTCTGAGAGCAGCTCTAGGTCGGGGCAGCTTATCTTAGCAAGGTATTTGCTCATCATGAGGCTCTTCACTTCCCGCTTAAATGATGCAATATTGCGAATCTTCCTGATGCTTGGAGGAAGAGAGTTCCAGATTCTAGGGGCCGCTCCAGAGAATGCTCTGTCGTAAGTCTTTTTCTTTCGGAATCTGGCTGGCCGCAATAGTAGACCAACGGCACTCCGAGCTGGTCTGTCACCTCCAGATATCTTAATTTTCTTGGCTAGATATCTAGGAGTGTTGAAGTGAAGCGCTTTATGGGTTATACATGCTAACTTCATTTGGATTCTGGCTTCATAAGGTAGCCAGTTTATTGCTTTCAAGTGAGGGGATATATGATCAAATTTCCTTGATCCTGTGATCAGTCTTGCCGCTGCATTGAGGCAGGCTTTTAGCGAAGCTGTTGACATTTTTGGTAGACCTGCTAAGGTGGAGCAGCCGTATTCAATCCTAGAGATAACAAGAGATTGTATAGCTAACTTTAGATCAATTTCAGAGATGTAGGGTTTCATTTTCCTTAAGTAGTTAAGGTGGAAGCGGGCACTTTTAGCCATTGCATTAATGTGAACTTTCATGTCGAGGTTCTCGTCTAGGGTGATTCCAAGCGATTTAGCTGATTGTACTAATGTTGGCGTGCAGTTTAGTGCAGTCACTAGTTTGGTCCATTCCCTTATTTCCGACTGGCACCTTGATGGCGAAATTAGTAGGAACTCTGTTTTGTGAGCATTTAGCTTCAGGTGGTTGGTGGATAACCATTGCAGCGCTCTTCCTAAGGACTCGTTCATCGATCAATGTCTTCAATGGAGGCGACCTTTATGTAAATTTGCGTATCATCCGCGTACATGTGGTAGGATATCTGTGATTCGCGGAGAATTTCTGTAAGTGGTTCAACATATAGGTTAAACAGGTCTGGAGAAAGTGTCGATCCTTGTGGGACTCCTATTGTGTTAGGACATGGAGTTGAGGTAGAATGATTGACCAGGAATCTTTGTGTCCTGTTCCGTAAGAAGGAGTCGAACCAATTCAGCACATTTCCAGTTAGTCTCATCCTATCTCGAAGTCTGGTCAGTAAGGCTTCGTGGTTTACCGTGTCAAATGCAGATGACAGGTCCAGGAGAATCAGTAGGCACGCTCGATTTTGGTCTAGGGCTTGTAGCGTGTCGCCCACAATATGTAGTATAGCCATTTCCGTGCTATGTCCTGCTCTGAATCCTGATTGGCAGTCGTCTAGTAGGGAGAATTTGGTGATGTGTTGGCTTAGTTGCCCCTGCACACATTTCTCGAATAGTTTGGCCAGAAGAGGGATGTTAGTCACTGGGCGAAAGTTATTCGGATCTGTTGCGTCCGCTGTAGGCTTTTTGATTATGGGAACCACTTGTCCTGTTTTCAAGCAGTCAGGGAGAATCCCTTGAGATAGAGATGCATTTATTATTTTGGTCCATATTGGAACCAGAATGTGGCTGATATCTCTTACACATTTTCCGGGAAGAGGGTCTTGGTAGTGGTTATTAGGTTTAATTTCTGACAGCGTTTTGGCGATCTTATACTGGTCGTATAGTTTGAATGTGCCCCAGTTTGCCTCGTTTTTGGTCTTGGTACATTCTAATGACTGGATGTCATCGTTCGGGGGCAGAGGATGTATAGTGGTTCACTGTTGAAGTTCAGCACAGGTGAGGGTGGTCGGATCTCTGACCCCCAAAACCTACAATGTAAAGACTGGGTGCTTCCATAGTTTTGAATGTTATGTTTTTTGAGTTATTTATCACCACATGTTCTAAACCTTAAGCTAAGGCATCGCTTACCTTACTGAATGACCACATGTCCACCAAGATTTACCATCATTGTCACCTGTTCTAAACTCTATGTATTTTTTATTTTTAGATAATGTTCCAGATTCAGGAGCTGGAGGAGTTAAAGAGGGAAAGCTTGTTGATAATCCAGGTACATATATATATCTATCCACAGATGTTTATTTACACTAACCAAGAGTTACCTGCCAGATGGTATCAGTACTTTTCAGAGAAGGTGATCCCTACACAAGTTGTCATGCATTCAGTTATTTTTAAGCACAGAATAGTAGGCTCGGAGAATCATTTTCAGCCTAGCCTCACTCTATCAGCTCCTTAATTGGGCAAAGAGTAGAGAAAATGTAGGCATGTGTCAAATGCCTGGACCTCTTTGCCACAAAATGAAATGTGAAGCTAAGCAAGTGGGCGGGCAAAATTCAAAAAACAATTGCCTGCTCTTCCACTTCCCCGTCCAATTCCTTACTCTAAGTCATTTTGTCATCACTGGCAGTTGTGGCTGTTGCTATTTGGACTGATATCTTTCACCTTTGCGTTCACCTAGCGGTTGGTACCAACGATGGTGGTTCTTCATGATGAAAGAGTGTTGGGTTACCCTTCTACATATCTGGCATACAGTTCATCTTTATTCTTTCTACCTTTTGACAACATATTCTGCTAAAGGGCCGAATCTGATGTTGCTTCACCGACAACACAACAAAACTCACCTAAAACAGCAGCAATGATACATTTCCTGTGAAATACATGTTGACAGCAGCAATATTACCTTACCTGGGAAATATAATGTGTCATCTTCTCTGAATGTATGCTAAAAACACTATTTTTAGATTACTGATTGTTTACATCAGTGCATGAGTTGTAGCAACTTTTTTTTAAAGCTCAGTCTCATACTTCACTCAAAAGTTGACATCTTTAACCCTTTCGATGCTGATGACGAGCTCAGCTCGTCATCACCCACGGGTGGCGTGTGCTGATGACGAGCTGAGCTCGTCATGTATCGCGGAAAAGGGAAAACAGCCGCACAGCGCAAAAATCGCCGCAGCATCGATGCGGTTAAAGCTGGGTCTGTTTCTGAATGTAAGGTTGTCTTTTGCCAAAATGCACAGTTGAGGTGAACAAATAATAAAATGGCATCTTAAGTTGTAGTAATGACAGTTGTTCATCAAATACGCCATTAGAAGAAGTATCTCAGCAACATGTGTTTCAATAATTTAAAGCCTTTGACTGCAAACAATAATTGCGCTGAATCAAGCCTGTTTGAAATATTTTGGTAATCATACGTGTCATCAGGCACCCTCCACTAAGGATTTTTTTCTATTTGAGACTAATTATTGCTCCAGCAGGGCCATGTATCAAGGGCTGATTGTAAATGGTGGGCATCTCATATTACATCACCTAACGGCAATTGTGTACATGATAATTAGTCTTGTAGAATTTATGGAACACTAATGACTATCTGTTGGCAAACATATTCACCCTAATCACTAAAATTAGTTCATTTGTGGTTCAGATGAATGCTTAACTCTTACTAACCTCAGCCCACAGAGCCAGTCTGTCAGCATGAACAAAGAAAACAATTGTATAGAAATTAGGTTATTAGCTGTTTTGAAGTTGTGCCCTCCACATATAACAAGTCCATAAACTTGTCAGGTTAAATAACTAGGGCCAGATACAGAAGTTAAGTTCCACTTTTGAGTAAGGTTACACTACGTAGTAAGTACTACTTTTAGTACTCACAAACTCTGAATGTAAACTTACTACACAAATGTAAGTTACAAGTCTCCACCCCAGAGTAATGCAATTGGCTTGTTCTAGTATAAATAGGTGGCGTCCTTCACCCAAACCACTCCATAACCCTCCCTAAACTCTCCTTACTTCTCCCTAACCCTATACCCTTTACTTGTAAGTCTTCTTCTTTTCCACCAACTACCCTATTTACCTCCCACATTTACTACTAAAATCTATACGTTCACTTTCAATTCTGCGCACTGTGGTGACGGCACGGATTGTATCGCGATTGGACTTCGGCAATGCACTATATATTGGGGTACCAGACAAGCTGTTAGGTAGGCTTCAAGTTGTAAGGAACGATGCAGTCAGATACATTTTCAAGCTCCCAAGATGTTCACATGCTACACCACAATTGCAGCAACTTCACTGGCTTCCAATTGAGCTGAGGGCCAATTTTAAGGGCCTTCTGTTTAGCACACATAAACATAGGAAAAACTATACAGTGTAGTACACTTTGTATTACTACAAAACATACTACAAAGTGCAGTATGCGAATGAGGCCCACTGTTTTAATAATTCATACCTAGGCTCACCCCCAGGTAGCTATGGCACAGAGCGAAATGTGTAAAACATTTAACTAGGCAAAATGTGCAAAACATTTAGGTGTTTTAAACAGTTAAAAAGTCAAAGCACAATACAAAATAAACTCCACATCCTATTTAAAAAAAGCAAGAAAAAAGTAAGAAGAAAAATGGCTCAACAATTATTAAAATCTAATTAGATATAATGCTTTACAATTTTTTGTTTAAAGAGAGACAAGAAACACAATAGCATACATGAAATATACATATATATATATATATATATATATATATATATATTACCTACTGGCTATCGCCAGTAGGTATATATAGTTAGGATTTTTTCCCTATGGGATTTTTGAAAATTCTATGTCTAATAACTTTGGCGTTTGTGGACGGAATCGGCTGAAATTTTCAGGAAAATGGCACATTTTGTTTCTGAGCAGCCCCTGAAAATTTGGTGGGGTTTTGTCAAGGGGGGGCTGAGAAAAAAGGGGGGTCCCAAAACGCGTTTTTCCCATTCATTTTTCCATAGGGCGGTTGGACTCACTTTTAGCTCGAACGGCTGAATGGATTTGCACGAAACTTGGCAAAATTATAGGGACTGTTAGCCCGATGTGCCTTTGCTAGGTCTCAATATATGTGCTCCAGTAGTTTTTGAGAAATTAACGTTCAAAACAAGATATATATCTGTAACAGCGCTCCGGGCAGCGATCCGGTCCGCTTACTTTTCGCGAAACGGAACTTTGCGCGCAGAAAGCTGATTGGCTCTCCGGTGTCTGTCAACATTCTAAACAGTCCGGAGCGGCCGCCATCTTATCTCTCGGTAGGATCGAGAGATAAGAAGAGGTGAAAAACGAAGGGGGAATTTATTGAAAGGGGGCAAGGTATACCCCTCTTGACCCCCTAGGAATGTTGTTGGGGTTATTAAAGGGTCCCGTGGGGAAAATAAAAAAAAAATGATTTTTCACGGTAGAAGCGCTTCACGGGCCGCGAACTGGGCCGCAAACTGGTAGCGAAACGGGAATTCGCCATTTTGTGCTTCGTTTTAATTGTTTAGAGACAAAAATTATCGCCGCACATCGGCCACAATGCATGAATATCGCTGAAAAGTCAGCGATATTCATGCATTATCCAGCAAATGCTCTTAGCCATGTTATCCACCTTCCATTGGATAACATGGCTAAAAACTGCTCTGTGCGTGAGCTTTTTTTTTTTGTTTTTGCTGCGTGACGTTTGTTAACGTTCGATTCGATGGAAATCAGGAAGTGTTGACCACCATTTTGTCACTGCGAGTAAATATTTTGTTATAAATGAATCCTTATTGATAAACATTGTCTGCGCCATCTTGCGTTTTTGTCCAATGCCACAATTTTGTCGTGCACGGCAGCCATTTTAGATGCCTTCACCAGGGCCACTCTCTGCACGCCGCCGATCCTCAGCATGGCTCCCCACCCTCGCAAGCATCTCCCCCACGCACTGGTCACCCCCGCTCTCTGTCTCATGCATGGGTCATATACTTCCCCCCATCTGCGCTGCTCTTCTCTGAGAATCACACCCTGTGCCCGCCCGACACCTCCCTTTTACCCTATTCACTACCGCACCCTCTGACACTCCTCTTCCTCTGTGTCAGATTGTCCAGGCCGGACCTAGGCTATCACCTAGCCCTGCGGATGTAGTTTATGGCCCCAGCTGTAGAGTATCCAGACATGCCAACCCTCCCGATTCAGGCGTGAGACTACTGATTTCAGTGCTAGTCTTTCGCTTCCCGATTCCTGCAAGGAAAAACCCGGGGGCATATTACCAACAACTAGCGATAATTTTTGTCTCTAACTTGTTTAGAGACAAAAATTATCGCCGCACATCGGCGAATTTTATCGCACATAAACCTTGCTATTAGCAAGGTTTATCGCAAATGCGATAAAAAACGGTCGCAATGCATGAATATCGTTGAAAAGTCAGCGATATTCATGCATTATCCAGCAAATGCTCTTAGCCATGTTATCCACTTCCCATTGGATAACATGGCTAAAACTGCTCAGGGTAGGTGTATCGCCGCACATCAGCCACAATGCATGAATATCGCTGAAAAGTCAGCGATATTCATGCATTATCCAGCAAATGCTCTTAGCCATGTTATCCACCTTCCATTGGATAACATGGCTAAAAACTGCTCTGTGCGTGAGCTTTTTTTTTTTTTTGCTGCGTGACGTTTGTTAACGTTCGATTCGATGGAAATCAGGAAGTGTTGACCACCATTTTGTCACTGCGAGTAAATATTTTGTTATAAATGAATCCTTATTGATAAACATTGTCTGCGCCATCTTGCGTTTTTGTCCAATGCCACAATTTTGTCGTTCACGGCAGCCATTTTAGATGCCTTGACCAGGGCCACTCTCTGCACGCCGCCGATCCTCAGCATGGCTCCCCACCCTCGCAAGCATCTCCCCCACGCACTGGTCACCCCCGCTCTCTCTCTCATGCATGGGTCATATACTTCCCCCCATCTGCGCTGCTCTTCTCTGAGAATCACACCCTGTGCCCGCCCGACACCTCCCTTTTACCCTATTCACTACCGCACCCTCTGACACTCCTCTTCCTCTGTGTCAGATTGTCCAGGCCGGACCTAGGCTATCACCTAGCCCTGCGGATGTAGTTTATGGCCCCAGCTGTAGAGTATCCAGACATGCCAACCCTCCCGATTCAGGGTGAGACTACTGATTTCAGTGCTAGTCTTTCGCTTCCCGATTCCTGCAAGGAAAAACCCGGGGGCATACTACCAACAACTAGCGATAATTTTTGTCTCTAACTTGTTTAGAGACAAAAATTATCGCCGCACATCGGCGAATTTTATCGCACATAAACCTTGCTATTAGCAAGGTTTATCGCAAATGCGATAAAAAACGGTCGCAATGCATGAATATCGTTGAAAAGTCAGCGATATTCATGCATTATCCAGCAAATGCTCTTAGCCATGTTATCCACTTCCCATTGGATAACATGGCTAAAACTGCTCAGGGTAGGTGTATCGCCGCACATCGGCCACAATGCATGAATATCGCTGAAAAGTCAGCGATATTCATGCATTATCCAGCAAATGCTCTTAGCCATGTTATCCACCTTCCATTGGATAACATGGCTAAAAACTGCTCTGTGCGTGAGCTTTTTTTTTTTTTTTTTGCTGCGTGACGTTTGTTAACGTTCGATTCGATGGAAATCAGGAAGTGTTGACCACCATTTTGTCACTGCGAGTAAATATTTTGTTATAAATGAATCCTTATTGATAAACATTGTCTGCGCCATCTTGCGTTTTTGTCCAATGCCACAATTTTGTCGTGCACGGCAGCCATTTTAGATGCCTTGACCAGGGCCACTCTCTGCACGCCGCCGATCCTCAGCATGGCTCCCCACCCTCGCAAGCATCTCCCCCATGCACTGGTCACCCCCGCTCTCTCTCTCATGCATGGGCCATATACTTCCCCCCATCTGCGCTGCTCTTCTCTGAGAATCACACCCTGTGCCCGCCCGACACCTCCCTTTTACCCTATTCACTACCGCACCCTCTGACACTCCTCTTCCTCTGTGTCAGATTGTCCAGGCCGGACCTAGGCTATCACCTAGCCCTGCGGATGTAGTTTATGGCCCCAGCTGTAGAGTATCCAGACATGCCAACCCTCCCGATTCAGGCGTGAGACTACTGATTTCAGTGCTAGTCTTTCACTTCCCGATTCCTGCAAGGAAAAACCCGGGGGCATATTACCAACAACTAGCGATAATTTTTGTCCCTAACTTGTTTAGAGACAAAAATTATCGCCGCACATCGGAGAATTTTATCGCACATAAACCTTGCTTTTAGCAAGGTTTATCGCAAATGCGATAAAAAACGGTCGCAATGCATGAATATCGTTGAAAAGTCAGCGATATTCATGCATTATCCAGCAAATGCTCTTAGCCATGTTATCCACTTCCCAGTGGATAACATGGCTAAAACTGCTCAGGGTAGGTGTTAGGTTTTGGAGATATTCGCGCTTAGCGCGAATATCTCCAAAAGTTGGTAATAGGAGATAGCGATGGTTAGGGACTGTTTGCAGTCGCTAACATCTTGGCACGCCCACTTTGCATGTCATTAGTGATAAATATCACTGACATGCAAAGCGGGGCCCAAGATGGTCGCTATCTCCTTTTAGCTGTCACTAACTGGTGTTAGCGACAGCTTGGTAATAGGGAGATAATTTTATCTCTTTTTTTTTGGCTTTTAAAGCCAAAAAAGCGGAAATAAACCCCCTTGATAATATGCCCCATGATTTCTCGGGGGTTTCAGCTGACAGGGCTTGGTATTGTGTTACGTGCTAATTCTTCCAGGAAACGTCAGAGGGTCGATGCAGGGGTTCTAGAAGGGGTGATAAACCATTTAAGCCTCATGAACAAGCGCATGCTCTTTTAAAGATTTGTGAAGTACTCGGGGCGGCGGTGTGTGTGTGCCCTCTTTCAGGAGCGGGCGGGGGGGCACTGCCAGCAACTTGCCAGGCCAGGCAGTGTTCAACACGTGCATCACCCTTTCTCTGCCTGCTATTGCGCTCCATGCTTCGGAAAGGTAAGAAAAAGAACGTGCATTTGAGTTTGAAATGTCCGATCCTGTAGCAGTACACTTGCAAAGCCCACACATGACAATAACCCGATTCAAGGCCCCATTCACCCGATTTTTTAAAAATATATAGCACTCCAACAAAGTTGGATTTTAAAACGTTATTAACTTTTAAATATAAGGAACGCAACAAAAACTGTAAATATATTTTAAAAAAATTTGAAATTAACCAGAACTATAACGATAAGAACAACAACAACAATAATATAACTTTTATTCCTAAATTACGCACATATTTAGCTAATCTGCTAAAGGGGGGAGTCGCCATTTCTTTACAATAATCAATAATGAAAAATCAACATCAATAGGGTTGTCCGTTTTCTCGATGCAGCACTATAGTGCAACATACACAGCACCTGGGGTGTCAAGAGTGAACAGGTCCTACCTGCTTAACCAATGACTGACAAATGCTATATTAAACACTTACTATGTATAATACTTGCGTTCACAATAGTTTTACTTTATAAAACAGAACAAAAGATGTCCCCTGTAAGTAAACCCATATTAGCTGTTTCAGTTATTGAACATCCTAAAGTTTTATGACATGGGGAACAGTGGTGATATCCTGGGTGGGTGATGGAAAAACATCTACAAAGAAAACTATTACTATAACGATAGCAACAACAATAATATAACTTTATTAACTTTTAAATATAACGAACGCAACAAAAACTGTAAATATATTTAACCATTTTTTGAAATTAACCAGAACTATAACGATAACAACAACAACAACAATAATATAACTTTTATGCCTAAATTACGCAAACATTTAGCTAATCTGCTAAAGGGGGGAGTCGCCATTTCTTTACAATAATCAATAATGAAAAATCCACATCAATAGGGTTGTCCGTTTTCTCGATGCAGCACTATAGTGCAACATACACAGCACCTGGGGTGTCAAGAGTGAACAGGTCTTTCTTTGTTCCTTAAGATGTTATCTGTGTCAACCTCTTCCGAGAATGCTGATGCGTTAGGATTTCCTTGTGTTTCTTAATAGCATTGGTGTCTGTACACTTCTTTGTCAATTCTGTGAAGATGATAACTGCTTCATAAACAGACGATATCTTTGTTTAGTCATTAGTGTTAAGTGTGTCTGAAACTACAGTGCCCTTCTGTTTTTTTTTCTTCAGGCTCTACAGAGTTTTGTGTGTTGTTCTTTTGTGCGACAATTATTCCAGAGGTTTCAGGTTTACTTGTTTTGTCCTGCAGTGAGTTAACAGCTTTAGAGAGTTCATGTTTATTTGCTATGTCCTGCTGTTCGTCAACTGCTTCAGAGACGTCAGCCTCATTTGTTATGTTTCAGTAGATCCTGGACCTGCCCGGCCGCGCCCAAAATGGCGCCGGTGTAAATGGGACTCGTAACTTATTGTTGTGTACTGGTTGCCCAACCTTGATATCACGAGATACATATGCAGTTTTGAAGCACATGGCGGAGGCTTGTCTGCTGTAGTGCGGTGCCCCTTTATCGTTTCAGTCGCCATTCCGCCCGCTTTTGCTACACTGTGCCTTTTCCGCCATTCAGCTGTTTAGCGCCGCTCTTACAGCTACAGCGTCTCGCTCACCATGTAGTTGAGTTGCTCCCACTCTTGCGGTGCAGCGATAGGCGGCTTCCACAGGACTCTTAAAATGGCGGCCGGCTCTTCGGATTTGAGCCTGGTCCAGTAAATTGGCCCTGGGACACCTTGGAACTCGGACGCTTGTCTGCCAGGGCTTGGGTTCCATTCTCGAAAGCGTCCCCTCAGCCTTGAAGATTGTACAAAAGTCTTGGGGGCCATCGACTCCCGCAGGCTTCCGGTGGGGAGCGGCTGCCATGATTGCTTGCGGAATGGCCACGATGGAGCTACGAGATGGTGGTGCTCTCATGGTGACGCCAGCTTCAGTCTGAAACATCCAGAAACAAGGTGGGGCTTTCATCGATTGGGAAAAACATGTTTTAATCCAATGAAAAGTGTTATTTTTAGGTCACATGACCTAGTCTTACATCATTAGGAAAAGAAAAGTAAAATGAACCAATGAAAAGTTTTATTAACAAGTCACATGACCTGTTATGCTTACGTTACGCGCTGCGCGGCGCGCTCTGGATCGTTTCCGGGAAGCTGCGCCTTGCGCACCGGAGCATTTCCGGGTGCGCTAACGCGTCGCGTCATATGACGCATTACGCGACAATGCAGGTCCAGAATATAGTCAAAATGTCTCCACCAACCAGCGGTCGGAATACAACCGCTTTCAGCAGTCCAAAAAGTTCGGTTAAATCTTAAGAGCGGGAGCAACTCAACTAAATGGTGAGCGAGACGTTGTAGTCGCAAGAGCGGGCGGTAAACAGCTGAATGGCGGAAGAGGCACAGAGTACCAAAAGCGGGCGGAATGGCAACTAAAACGGTAAAGGGGCGCCCCACGACAGTGTGTCTTCAGGTCAAACGGATTGTGGGACAAGGTCCAGAATGGAAGATTCTTCAAAAGGGAAAAAATTCCGCCGGACCCCGGGAGCCGGCCGCCTATGCCGGGGGCGATCTCAGGCCTCACCAGGGCAACACGACTTGGGGAGGGGGCAGGAGCCAAGCGCCCCCTCTCAGTCCGCGCCATCTCACCGCCCCTCGGGGGCCTCCGTCAAGCGGTTTAGGGAGGCACCGTATCACATTGTTTTCCAATGCAGTCAGGTCCACAAATGGACCCCACTTACTTTGAATAGTGAAGCTGCAGCAGGTGCAAATAAGGTTTAAACAGTGTTACAAGAGCTGCTTAGAACTCTGAAGTATAGCACTCAACAACCAGGACTTATGCCATTTGTGTAAGGCAGTGACATGGAAGCAACTCGGGGACAAAAAGCATGAACGAACATTCACGTATGAAAATCTTATTTGGGGAAGGCGTAGAATCCAAACGCCCCCTGCCAGTTCGCGCCACTACACCGTATGTGGAAAATCTGAAGCCATCGTTCTACAAACTCTCAACGCTTGCTATCAGTGCATGAGTTTCATGCTCGATCGATTGAGCTAGCCGGATCGGGCAATAAAAAGTATAAAATAGTTATGTAAATAGTTATTTAATAAAATGTTTTACTCTGTTTCTTTGCTGGTGTGTTGTGTATATTTATAATATTTGCATAGGGTTTGTCGTTATTTTGGGCGGTGTGGGTGGCGGAGTCGAGCTGTCTTGCAGCCCTCATGGTGTGGAGCTCAGTTCATTTCACTATTTTCGTATTTCTCATGAAGGGTTGTTCCTAATGTTTGTATTTTACCGAGGTCAAAAAGAGATCGAATTAGTGGTCTACTGATTTTGCTCGATTACTTTTATTTTTTTACACGATTTTTCACTATCTGCAAAGACTAAACAGAGTATTGCGACTTTGTGCTTGTTTGTAAATAGAGAATGATCCAAAGAGAACCAATTGTAAAACAGTAAATGCTTGGATAATAATCAATCAAATGGAGAGACAAGCAGGTACGACGGATTACAACAGGGGTAAAGGTCTGCGTTAACTACCGTTCACTATCTGCAAAGAGAGAGTACTACTAAGAGAAAAGAGGGGAGTGGGGGGGGGGGCAGCGTTCAAAGCACATCAGCGTGCATAAACACGAAAACGTTTTTATCTATCACGTACTTGACATTTGACAGCTTTTGATATTTGCTATTAAAAAACCATTGAAATTCACAGAAAAAACCATAGGTTATAGTCGATATATAGTTAGGAATTTGCATTTACAAAACCTTGAAAATTCAATGAAAAAACCATTGGTTTTAGGCCATATATAGTTAGGGATTTGCATTTAGAAAACCTTATTTTACTCGCATAAAACCATTGAAATTCCATATATAGTTAGAAGCGCTAACTATATATCGCGCACCCGCAATCCACTGCTGATGATGTCACATATTACATCATTCATGACATGGTTAGTGACATCACTGATGACATCACTGATGACATCTCAAATGACATCACTGATGACATCACTGATTACAACATCCAGTGACTGTATGTTTCTGTAAAGTTAAAATATGTCTTACATATTGAAGAATGAGTGGATGTATAAGTGTCTGGATGAAGGATTTAGTAGGTGCATGACTGACTGTATGAGTGAGTGATTAAATGTGTCTCCCTGAGTGCATGGGTTAGTGACTAAACTGTCTTAATTTGTGCATCATTATGTCTGTTGTTCTGTAAACTGTTGCATGTGTTGATAAGTAGCTATATGAGTAACTATATGGGTTATTCATTGGTTGCCCAAGTATTTGTATGGGATACTGAGTGTGTGTGTGGGTGGCTGGGAGGTGTATGACTCTGTGCATAGATGTGTGAGCAGTTGATTCACTAGATGTATGGTTTCAAAAGTGCATGTGGAAACAGCTGTATGGGCGGTTGACTGTGTGCATGAGTGTATTGGTGAGTGAATGGATATCTCAGTGCTACATGTCAAAGTAAGTACATATGTAAAACACAGTACATGTGAGAGTTGACATATATAAATAACTGTGCATAAGAGCCAGTGAATGTGTGAGTAGCTGTATGGATCATTGTGAACTTGTATCAGGGATTGTATAATAGAGTAAATATGTGTTAGTATATGTTTGAATAAGTAAAGTTTGTATAACTGTATAGTTGAGGAAATGGAGGTGTGATTGATTCTTTGCATGACTGACTAGGTGTGTGAGTAACTCCATGGATGAGAGACAGTCTGTGAGTGTCTGTTTACACTGATTGTATCTAAGGTTATATTAGAGTCTGAAGAGGTTCATCGTATTATCACATGAATGATATCATCAGTGATGTTATCAGTCATGTCAAATGAGATGTTTTCAGTGATGTCATCAGTGATGTCATTTGAGATGTCATCAGTGATGTCATCAGTGATGTCACTAACCATGTCATGAATGATGTAATATGTGACATCATCAGCAGTGGATTGCGGGTGCGCGATATATAGTTAGCGCTTCTAACTATATATGGAATTTCAATGGTTTTATGCGAGTAAAATAAGGTTTTCTAAATGCAAATCCCTAACTATATATGGCCTAAAACCAATGGTTTTTTCATTGAATATATATATATATGAACGTAAATTCGTCACTGGCTGAAGCAGCAGCCCCAGCACACAAATTCCAAATGACGAAGGAACAGACCCAGATTGAGTGCTCAATTGAAGTGTTTATTTTCCAGCAAGCCTGCCGCCGCCATTACGCGTTTCGCCTTTTGCAAAGCTTGATCACATGACGAGTTGTATATATATTCACTGAAAAATACTACAGTTTTCAGGGACATTATAGTTAGTTGGACATTTCACTTGTACAAAACCATAGAAATTCGGCCGTTATATTTAGATGAGCTAACTATAACTCACGCCCGCGCAATGCAATGCTGATGATGTCACCTATTATAAGTGTCTATAAGGGTAATTGATTGGTTGTCTAAGTATCTGTATGGGTGCCTGAGTGTCTTTGTGGGTGGGTTAGGGGGGTGTGACTGTGCATAGATGTTTGAGTGGGTGGTTCACTGGGTGTATTGGTTCAAGAGTGCATCTGTGAAGGGCTGTATGGTTGGGTGAGTGTGTGGGGTATATAAATGACTATATGTGAGAGTGAGTGATTGTGAGTGGCTGTATGGACGCATGTATCCTTGAATCGGTGATTGTACAAGAGAGTAAGTATGTGTTAGTATCTGTATGAATAAGTGAGGTGTTATGTGTAAAACAGTATAGGTGAGTAAATGGGAGTTTGCTTGATTCTTTGCATAACTAACTAAGTGTGTGAGTAACTCTATGGATGAGTGGTGGTGTGTGAGTATCTGTATAGGTGCATGCGTGCATATGATAGTGCTGTATTGATGAGTGACTGCATGTATGAGTGACTGTATGGGTGAATGAGTGGATGTGTGTATAGACCTAGGAATCAGTGTGTGGGTATGTAGTAACTGGTATTGGTGTTTCGATCATTTCGAAAATGGTAGTCTGTATTTTAGATTGGGTGTATAAAAGGTTATATTCGGGTATGAAAAGGTGCATCAGATTATCACATGGATGATGGTACCAGTGATGTAATTTGAGATGTCATCAATGATGTCACTGACCATGTCATGAATGATGTAATATACGATGTCTTTAGCAGTACATTGCAGGGGCACAAGTTATAGTTAGCTCATCTAACTATAACGGCTGAATTTTTCTGGTTTTGTATGATTGAAATGTCCAACTAGCTATGACGTCCCTGAAACCTGTGTTTTTTTCAGTGAATATATATATATATATATATATATTTTTTTTTTTCACTGAAAAAACCATAGGTTTCAGAGGTGTTATAGTTAGCTGGACATTTCACTCGTACAAAAATCCTCTTTAATAGTTAGTTGTACTTACTATAACTCGTGCACCCGCAATGCACTGCTAATGATGTCACATATAACATCATTCATGACATTGTCAGTGACATCACTAATGACATCTCAAATTACATCACTGATGACATCACTGATGACATCATCCAGTGAATGTGGTTTTGTTTGAAATTTAAATATCCATTCTATATATATATACCAATCTTTATTGAAGATTGAGTGGATGCCTTACTGTCTGGATGGAGGATTTAGTAGCTGTCTGACTGTTTCTTTAAGTGAGTAATTAAATGTGCCTCACTAAATATATGGGTTAGTAACCAAACTATATGAATGCGTGTATCACTGTCTCTGTTGTTGTATAACCCGCTGCATCATTTGGTCACTAACTACATGAGTGTCTATCTTAGTTATTGATTAGTTGGCTGAGTATTTGTAAGGGAGACTAGATTGAGTGTATCTGTGGTTGGGTGGGGAGTTGTAACTCTATGCATAGATGTGTGAGTGGTTGATGGTCTAGGCATATGGGTTTAGGAGTGTCTATGTAAACAGTTGTTTGACATTGTATATGAAAGTTGGTGTATGTAAATAAGTATACGTAAGAGTCAGTGATTATGAGAGTAACCATATGAATGAGTGTATAATTGTAATAGTGTTTTTTAACATAGTAACTATGATTTACTATGTGTATGTATAAATCAGGTGTTGTGTGTATAACTCTGTAGATAAGTAAATGTGAATATGATTGATTCTTTTCATGAGTGAGTAGCTTTACTGCATAACCAACTAGGATGCCTGCTGATGTGTCAATGTCTATATAGGTATATGAGTACATTTGATAGTGTTAGCATTGATCAGTGACTGCATGTATAAGTGATTCTGTGGGTGAATGGACAGTTACGTGTGTAGACTTAGTAATCAGTGAGTGCGTATGTAGCAACTGGTATGTGTGTGTCAATGCTTTCAAATATGGTACTCTGTATTTTACATTGAGTGATCAAAGGAAATACTAGTGTGTGATGAGGTGTATCAGATTGTCACGTGGATGATATCATCAGTGATATCATTTGAGACATCATCAGTGATGTCATCAGTGATGTCACTGACCCTATCATGAATGATGTAATATGTGACATCATCAGCAGTGCATTGCGGGCACGCGAGTTATAGTGAGTATAACTAACTATAACAGAGGAATTTCTATGGTTTTGTATGAGTGAAATGTCCAGCTAACTATAACACCTCTGAAACCTATGATTTTTTCAGAGAATTTCAAAGGTTTTTTAACCCTTTCGCTGCTGATGACGAGCTCAGCTCGTCATCAGCCACGGGTGGTGTGTGCTGATGACGAGCTGAGCTCGTCATGTAATGCGGCTTTTTAAAAAAAGCCGCACAGCGCAAAAATCGCCGCAGCAGCGATGCGGTTAAATGCTAGTTCCTAACTATAACAGGCCTGAAACCTTTGGTTTTTTCAGTGAATTTCAAAGGTTTTTCAATGATAATTTCTAAATATATTAATTGTTATATTTATTTTTTTCATGTTGTTTTAATACAATTTTTTAATATATTTATTTTTAAATATCTTATTTTTTAAATTACATTACACATTTTTAATCTAATTTTTTTTATAAATAAAAAATATTACATGTTTATTTTTTTATATTTTTAAAACGCACCTTACTCGACTACCACGCAGAACGTAGCCGCCATTTTAGGATTGTTGTGTAGGATCCCCGTTGGGTGTGCGATGGGTGTGTATTTTCCTGCACGATAGTTATGCCTCAAAGTTCATGGTTTTGTTCATCGTGTTGACTTTAAAAAAAAAAAAAAAAAAAAGCAAATCAAAACAAAATAAAACTACAAAAACAAAAAAAACCTTATTTTTAGAACTAACTACTCTGGTTAAAAAAAGAGCTACATTTGTATACTAGTGTGTGAAAGTTTAGATGAATGTATGCTTCATACAGAATTGACTGAAAGAATGCATTTGTGGTGTATGGTATTGGTTAATTTATAAGTGCAGAACTATAAGGAAGTGCTGCAGCATGACACTGTAAACTCTTTAGCTACAGCATGCTGTGCTACTTCTGATGCACAGGGATGAAACATATGTACATAAATATGTTGCAAGTTTGTGCTTCCCTCTGCACTACTGCTTAAACTGCAGCCATGTGGTGACACAGGTACCCTTGCACCATGGTACAAGGATGTCTGTGTCATGTGGAGTTTGTTTTTGTGCAAAAAGACACACCTTCCTGCACAAAAGCAATCTGTGAAGACATTTTTCTCCTGAAATATATGCTGTGCATTTTAGCATACCTTCAAAGAGAAAAAAGAGGAAAAATTAAAATAATACTCTGTGTTGTGCCTTGCTACACCAATTGGAGGATGGTGTAGCATTTACACTCATGTCCAGATTTATGATTTGTGACAAGTCTTGAGATATGTCTTGCTCAATGAGTGTTCTGTGCAAACTCACACAGCAACACCTATAGAACGCCCTTTCAACGTAAAGTGCTGTGTATGATTAGGTCATATTTACATGGACAAGAAAAATTACAGACAGTACCTTTTCCTCTCTTTGTAAATGTGAAAGACTGTTTTGCGCTATAACTATGTTGTAAATGTACAGGAATTTATATAGCGCAAATCACCGAGCGGTTTCTAAGCGCTTGCTTAGGGAACCCGTCCGGGTATTCCCCTGTGAGATAACCCCGGCAGGGTATCCGCAAGGTGAAAGCCAGACATCCCGCCGCGAGGGGCCGTTGTGGAGACGCAGAGTGTGAACCCGTGAATCGAGTAGGCACCGGAGCGAGAATTGTCGAGTCCATGGACATTTTTAGGACTCAAGACCCCCCCAAGTCGGGAATTGAACCCTGGTCCCGGACTGACCTCTGCTTCCAGGTCTGCCTCCTCTAACCAGTGAGCCACACTTCTCCACAATTACAAAAAGTAACATGTTGTTGGCACAGGCTGCTTCTTAATTTTCCCCATAAGTGCTTAGTTATTAGCAGACTATTACAATAAGAACATATTGCTAGTTTATTGTTAAATTACAAGAGAGTGACAATAGGTAAGCACAGACTTATCTCTCCAAGGATGCTCAAAGAAAAATGATTGAAATTATTGCGCTTCTTCAAAATGTACAATGGGAAATATTATGAACCAATCAAATCTTTTTTTTTTCAAGTCACATGATATCCTATAACAGTGAGATTCCAAAACTACATAGGTATAAACTGGGTGTTTTCAAGACTTTGTTAATAGTTTGTAGCTTCTTATAGATCTAGGACGTCCATCTCCCCTTTCTTCACCTGTGTGCAAACACAGGCCATTGTGCATTTTAATACTTAGTTAAACTTACCTTCACAGTAATAGAAATAAAAAATGCTGCCCATTTTATTCATTTGGTTTTTATACTCTAAATTACAGAAAATGTTATATTTTAGAATTAGGTTCTGTGAAAGAAAAGAAAAAATACAGTTATAATATATAATAATATATTTTTTACAACACAGCATAATTTTAACATTTTACAAAGTATTTTCTTTGCCTTTTTTGTTGTTCTCAGAATATATTGAATTTCACTAGGAACAGTGATTTCAATCGTACTCATCACATAACAGCGGGCAAAAAAAACCAATCAATAAGATTGTTTATAAAAAACAAGAATACATCCTAAGTAATATACCATATAATACAAATCACACATATATAAAAGGCTTACACATAAGAACATTTTATAACTTAATTTTATAAACACTGTAAATGTTGTTCCTGAAAAATATACGCTGATACAATGTGCAAGAAAAAGTTCAAAATTTAAAACCACATCTTTCCTCAAGGCCAAATGCTATTATTGAAATCCTTTATTTTGAAATTGTCCAATAGTAATCATATTAAAACATATTAATAAATTTCCCAGAGGCTGAATTATGTTCCTAAAACCTTCACTTTAAAAATATCAGGTAGGAATTTCGTAATTCACTTGGTAAACGTAGTTTAAAAACCAACTGAGCATCATTAAAAAGTGTCCAGCCTTTGTCACATTTTAAATAGGCAGTGTAATGTCCAGATGTTGTGGAAGGACCATCATGGAAAAGTATTGCTACTGCTACAAAAGTCATTCCTGATATTGATAGTTGACTTGCTACAAAATGTTTTCTTAAAGTGTCCAATTTTCTTCCATCAGCTGTACAACATTGCATAATTAAAATTATATATTGTCCATATCTTTGTATAAATAGTGTTGATAACATTTCTGATTTGCATTGGCTACACTCCATGTTTTGATTTGCTGCTTTAACTAGTTTATTGAAAGACACTAATTTACAGTCTGCTAATGTCAAATATATAAATCTTTCAGTGTCTATGTTAGTGCAACATGTATACATACAAGTTTCACAATGATGTTCCCATTTGTCCGAAGGCCAAAAAGATTTTCAATTTACATGCCTTCATTTTCAAATTTGGTAAGCATATACATTTGAAACTCTTGAGCATCTTGTTGGATATTCAGCGTAAATTGTGTAGAACCAGAACATACATCTAAAACATTAAGAACATCATAAACACTTTGTATTTTACTTGTATCAGTTCCCAATTTTTTATAAACGCAATGCAACAAGGAACAAAATCCTTTGCCCAGATTCTCCATAATTGGCTGTTGCAAACCTTCAAGAAAGAAAACAACATTGACCACTACATTGGCATAGCAGTTGACACCTGAACTATTTTCAAACTGATAACCAACAATCTCTTCAACAGTGTCCTTTTTCATTTTGCTTGCAATCACAACATCATCTTGTTTTTTTCCCTTCTCTAGACCTTCACAACAGATATTCTCATACCTTCTTTTTCGTCCTACTACACGCTTTTCAAATACAGGATATTGACCTAAACTGGGGGCATACACTCTTCTTAACCTATTTACTATTTTCCACAGTTTGCATCTGCAGTAACCTTCGTGTCATCAAAATCAAATAAAAACAAACTAGATAAAGTTCTGACTCACGACAAAGCAACATATGCCACACCCTCTTTAAACACGGTACTTCCAATGTTCACCAAAGCACTGTCTACAGTTAGACCTTGAGATTTATGAATAGTCACTGCATATGTTGTAGAAACTGGAAACTGTTTTCTACGGACATATAAATCTTTAACAAGCAAAAAACGAACTGAACAATGACCAATTTGTTTCACTTCTTCAATCTGATCAAATTTAATTTTTAAAAACTCAATACCATCTTTATTCAGATAATAAAAAAAAACACAACTTTGGCCATTGCTCCATCAACTAAACCTTTTTCTACATCCAAATTACGCCTTAGAATTGCCCGACAGTTTTGTACATGCATATAGACTATTTTCTAAACCAGCAGTTTTAGATATCGATTTTTCTAAAGAATCCAATTTCGTTTTCAACTTTTCTGTCAAAATAATAGTGATTCCTTCATGCTCTATTTTATCAATAGCTTCCATTTTTATTATTTCTTCATTTTCCAGCTTCAAAAGTTGTTAGTTGAATATAGAACACTGACGCTGTGTTGACATTAAACAGATTATAGATTTGTTTTCTGCAATTTTCATATATATTTTCTCAGGAACTATATTTTAATTTGGAAACAAATTGGAAAGTAGTCGACTCTGCAAAGCTTGTTTGCCATGTTCTGTCAGTATTCCAATTCTTATATATTGAATAATAGTTCCATAATTAACATAATTTGCCTGTCGCATTTTTTGTGTTAATGCACGAGTGTTTTAAATACTGGTTGTCCTTTCATGTGAGTAAGTTGCAGTAGATCTCCAAAAACGATGACATGTTCTCCTCCAAATAACACGTCGTACTCTGTTTTAAGAATTTGCTCCAATATTAAATGCACAAAAGCAAGCATTACGTTTGAGACCATGCTTACCTCATCAATAAACAGAGGTTTCATTTTCTTCAGCACTCTTGAAACATCACAACAAGCTTCTCCAGATAGCTTGTGATATTCCAATTAGTTTTCATGCTCTACAGGTAGCATCAGTAAACAATGTAATGTAATCACTTTAATGTTGTGTGCTGCCAACCCAGTTGGAGCAGTTACAACACAAGACAAATGTGACTCGGTTGTTTTCTGTAGATAACCGGTGATTAGTTTAATTAAGAAACTTTTTCCTGTTCCAGCTTGTCCACTTACATACATTCAAATTGGTTGAAATGATGTGCATGTGCATTCTTTCTTTTCATGAAGAAATCCATGATCAATCTGTTGTCTCACTTGCTGATATATTTTTTCTGTTCAACATTTAGTTGTTCTTCCAAGTTTGCTAAGTCTGTTACATCTACTTGAGCTTGCTGCATTGCTGTTTCCACCTCATTCATGGTGATTGCTCCTTCATTTTCAACAATTGGTTGTCCTAGTGGATCTTGACTCAGCGCAGCAGAACTTTGACTGTCTTGAGAACTGTCTCTAGTAATCTCAGCTGCAATAGTAGCTTCTTGATCAATTTCATCGTTCAGAATTTTCAAATAACTTGCAAAAACAGTGCATTCAATGGTATCTTTACAAGCTTTGAAGGAGTCTTCATAGCTCTGAAATTCTCCAAGTAATTCCAAATCTGAACGCCACAGTTTGAATAGTTGCCAAAGAGCTAAATAGTAACATTCCCTTTTATCAGCAGTGTCGCAACTCAGCTTCCTGTGATTAATCAAATTTCCTTTCGTTTGTTTCACCAAACAGCCTTCGGAACCAATCAATCCATATTTTCCATCATTGATGTTCTCTGTAGTATTCCATTTAAAAGTGTAGTTTTGCAGCACTTCATAGAGGCACATGTTCTCAAGATGATGACTTCTGTTTGGGTAATATGTATCCAACATATTAGTTTTCAAAATATCTGTACTTTCTGGATCTTTTTCTGCTAAATATTCAATTTCTTGAACAGATTTCAGTATCCAATTTCGCATTGCAGCAAGACCTAGACTCACCCAAATTATTCTTCTAGATTTGGAGTTAGACTTGCAGATGATAATCGATCTGAGCATTCATATGCTCCAGTTTCTCGATGGGATAACATCTTCAAACTGAAGCTATATAATTTCTTACTGCGAGTCTTCTCATGAGAAATCCCTTCCAACATTTCTTTCAATTCCGTTCTTTCTGATTTTGTAACATTGGACATTATATATCGAGCAACAGCAATAGAATTGTCTGCAACGTACTGAATATCCATGTTAGCATTCCACATGGACAGAATAACTGGATCGTAGTCATTTATGTATTTTGACTCTTCGCTTCTTCTTAAATTTTAGATATTTTTTGGAGACTTTCTTGTGATGGTATGTCACATAGCTGACATAAAACTGTTCACTCTTCCTTTGTATATTACAGGATGTGGAAATGCAAAACGACATTTGATATAGAACTTATCCTTAGACTTGTACTTTCGTCAACAGTATTTTCCACATCAATGGCTTTGGAATCGTAAGACTTGTTGTCTTAAGTTTTTTACTTCTGTGCTTTTGGGTACAGAACATGTGGCATATTCTTCAATAAAAGACAAAACAGTATCATCTGAATCTGTTCCGAATTTTGGGGCATCCTTAATCCATAATAGCATATGTATATGAGGAGCACCTCAAAAGAAATCCACAACTTGTCCAAGAGGAGGATTTTTTTTATTGCAGATAAAAGACATCATAGCTTTAAATCTATGAATAAAATACCTGCATGCATTACCAGGATCCAAAGAGCACAATTCTCCAGGTGTCTGGTATTCAATATTTTTTATATTGGAACTTGCCTCTCGAAGAAATTCAAGTAAATCATCCCAAGCGTACTCAGCACAGCTTAGGGTAAGGAAACATGTAGGATTTCCTAAGTTCTGTTGCATACATTTCAGTTCTCCATGATGACGGTACCAATATTCATTAGTGCCACGCTGAAGGCCATCAGATTAATCAGCTGAGATTCTAAGTGATCATCCCTCTGGTGCACTTTATCCATAAAATGCTTTGCAGAAACATTTTGCCGGGAATTTGGAATTTAAACATCTCCAAGCATCCTTTAAAAAATGAATAGCGGCTAAATCCAGAATTGCAGCTCTAGATTTCCTTATTCTCTGAAAAGAATTTTTCCTGGTAGTGTCCAAATTATAATTCATAATACAATTGAAATCACCCAACACAATATATTCCCCATTCCATACAAGCAATTCCATATTAATCTGATCAAAAATTATAGGCTTGTCTTGATTTGATGCATAAACCCCACATATTGTAAATTTGCGACTTTCCAGCTTTATCTGTGCTATGGCCCATCTGCCAGCTTTGTCAGTTAATGTCTTAAGTATCTAACATTTTAATCCTTTGTGTTTTAAAATCGCTACCCCCCGAATTGAAGCATTAAAGTCAGTGCAAACTATAATATCATATCCTAGTTGCTTAAGCAAATGTTTATCTTTATAAACTATATGGGTTTCAGTAATAACCACAATTTGAGGGTTATACATCTTAAGCTCCTCATATACAAGACTCCGCTTTATTTTACTATTTAAACCTGACACGTTCCAAGTTAAAGATTTCATTTGATACATCTCAAATTATGTATGTCCCTATCTATATGACCTCTATAACAAATCAAATCAGCCTTATAATTCCTCTTATTTTTGTAATTTTTGTGTCCTTTGATGCATTTTTTACCCCAAAGCATATCTTCCCCTTCCCCACCCCACACTCTACCCCAACCTCCCCCCACCCAATAGTTACCTGCAGGTCCCCCCCCCTTAACTAGGCCGCCGCTATATTGGCAGCCAACAAGCGGATTTAGCCGCCTGTAGGATCTGGGCATTCAAAATAGTCACAAGAAAAGCTGTATTTATGGTCATCAGTAACTAATATGATCTGTTCCCACCTAGTCAAAAAGTTAGGCCAGTCTAGAGATAAATTCGAATGTAGAACAATAGAACAAATCAATAGGAAAAACATAGCATTAATCAATATCCAATTAATTTTTCCAATCTCCAAGTAGCAATAGCAGATTCAACCTCGTTCTCTTCCAAGAAAAAGTAAGACCGGTCATTTCTAAGTACTTTCAGTTTTGCTGGTTCTTGCAAAAAAGCTTGAGATCCCAACTCCTTAATTGGATCAATAAATTGTTTCAGTTTCCAACGTCGTTCCAGAGATAGTTTACTTAAATCAGATCGAACAAAAAATATAACTGAGTCAATGGTAACTGGAGTATTTGGCTGTGCTTTTATTGATATGGCTTGGCGGAGCAAATAGTTACCTAAACAGATCAGAATTGGGAGAGGAAATTTACCACTATTATTCCTTTGAACTAAGGGTAGTCGATGGGCACGTTGAATCTGAGAGTCCCAATCCCAATCTGTTAAGTCAGGAAAAGCCTTCTGAAACAGTTGGACAATAAATGCCCTAGGGTCAGCTCCTTCGGCTCCCTCCGCTATAACAAAAACACGTAGGTTCTGTCTCCGTTGTCTATTTTCTAAATCTTCAAGTTTGACTTGCATCTAAAGAAGTTGAGAAGTACGTTTATTCACAGCAATCTCAGAACGGTGTGTTTTTTCCTCTGTTAGAACCGCTCTTTGCTGTAGCTCCTCCACATCTTGGGAAATAGCCCCCAATTTACATGACAGTTCTTGCAAAGAGGCTTGAGTCTTATTGCTGTCTTCCCTCATCTGTTGATAATGAATCTTGGCTTCTTGTTTCTGTTCATTAAGTAGCTGTAATATTGTCTGCAACGATGCAGATACCTCCCCTTGAAGGGTCCAATCTGTTGATGAGATAGACAGGTGATCCGGTCTTTCTGAATTACTCTCTTTTGTTGGTTCTGCCATTGAAGCCGGTTCAATGCCACCCTTTGTTACTCTTACTATACTAGTCGTATCTTGTATTGAGGTATTGTTGTTAGATGAAAGTGTAGGGGCATCGCCCGTAGGTGTTATCGGAGTTGAGGAAGGCGATTGCAAAATTGTTAGTAGAGGAGAGGGAGATTCTTGTAGAAGTTTGTTACCAGAGCCAGATAGTTCCTGTCTTTCCATTAAAGCCGCCACAATTTCTGCATTCTGAACTGCTATGGGTATTTCAATTGGTCGTTGGCTAGAACCCATCGATCCAGGTGCATCCAACATTGATTTAGATTTAGAAACATTAGCATCGTTGGTTACCATACCCAGATCAGTAGGGCTATTACCAGAAAGTCTCATTGCCATTAATTTAACTCCGCCCTTAGCTTGCACCCATTGTCTAATAGGACTGTTTTCTGCAATCGCTTTCATAATGTTTAGTTTAGATTTGCTAATAGCCTTTTTTGCTTTATTCTTAGTTTTACCTCTAAGTTTTTTGATGTTAATAGTTTTGTCTTTATCTTTAGTCAATCCTGACGGTGTGTTGCTCCCATGATCATAAAGGTCCAAATATTCTTCATCTGTCTCAATGTCATCAGCATTATCACCTCCTTAAGACCCTAGCACTCCCGTTTCAGTAGAGTTAACGTTTAGGTTAATAGGCAGGTTAGTAGGCAGCACTTGATTGCTTGTTACATTTTCCATACAAAGAATTTCAGACTGTGTGGGGGTTATACTGATATCAGTTATTGAACTAACATCTAGGTTAGTCAGGACATGAGAATCAGTAATTGGGCCCGTATTAACTGCAACCGTTGAAACTGTAGCAGTGTCCTGGTTCCTTACAATAACATTGTTGCAAGCAGACTCGAGCAATATTGACTGAGCTCCCACATTTGAAAACATTGTATCAGCTTTTGAACCACCCACAGTTACACCCGGCTTCTCTTGTCTACCGGAAAGTTGTTTGTTCGCATCCAGTGCCGAAGTCGGTAGACTATTAGCAGGGTCCCCCGTAGAAACTGGATTGTTGGGATTAGTAGTCATTAACATCACTGGCGCTGGTGCTGGCGTTTGTTTCCCAGTTCCTGCCGTTCCTGCCGTGGTCCGAGTATTCCTTGCTGAGAGTTTCGGCGCCATCCCTGGATAACTGGTCGTCGTCGATGAAGAGGAGAACCGCAGTTAGACCTGCAGACTGAACCAGCTAATCGCCGACCAACCCCTCGTGGACTCAGGGGTCAGACGCGGTAATCGAGCGGAGCGCAGCAAGCTCCGTACTCGGCTCTCAATCACCCGTAGTTTCAGCATTCAGCGTTCAGGTAAGCGTTCAGGTAAACTCTAATTAGCAGCGTTCTGCAGTCTCAGCACCAACAATTGCGCCTACACCCAATCCGCTGTAAGGTGTTGTAAAACACGGGTGCGCCCCGCTCTAGTTCCTTAGGTCAGTGTAATCGCTATCAAAGCCAGCGGCGTAACCCGCTATATTAAGTCGGTGTAAAGAAGAAGCCGTGAATCCAAAGAGTAATCACTTTTTAAAAGGTGAGGTAAGACACCGCACAAACACTGCATACATAGAAGAAGCATAAGCCCGGATCCGTTCAGCGCTCCTCCGCTTTGGCGGTGTCAATCCGCCATCTTGGACCTCTCGCCTAATCACCTAAATTTGCACAGGTCATTCATCATATCGTCCTCCTTTTCCTGTTGGAAACAACTGCGGAAAACAACAAGCATCCAAGCTCTCTTCCCATACACTCATGGGACTTCCCTTTGCTTTTTTCATTTGGAATAACTCAATAGTATTTCCCATCACATCTTTTGAATGAAGTGGATGTACACTGTGATGTTCATAGATTTCTTCACTTCTTGACATGTCAACTTTTTCAATTTGTCAACTTGACATTTCACTATCTTCTGCTAAAAGTATTTCTTCTTCTCCCATATAAACATTTTTATAGTAGTTATTGTTTTTTATCAAATGCAAAGTTGCCTTCTGCACTTTCTTAACATCCACTAACTCCTGACAGATTTTCTTACTCTTAGTAGGAACACCATTAACTCGAATAACTAGTGGTTAATTTTCTACACTCTCTACACCAATTTTCTCTTAAATCTATAGGTAAACATACAACTCTTCCTTTTAATCCTCTTTGTAAATCTGAAGCAGGCATGTTACCTGTTTTAGGCTCTATACGAACAATTGCCTGAAATGGGTGCACACATTGAATGAGAATAGACTCATAGGTATTTAAATCTATCAGTTCTGGAGGAATAGCAACCAACTCTAGATTATTATGGACAGCTCTCGCAAGCATTTTATTCTCATCTAATTTATTATAACAATATTTACAAATACGCTGATCAGAATCTAAATAAAAACTATTTTCTACCAACAAATAAGTTGCAAATTCCTTCCACATATCATTATTTTGTCTTTCACTTTTTAAATACAGATCAACAGTCCTATAGTCCTAAAGTCCTATAGTTTATAGTGTGTTTGCCGACAACAAATACAAGAAAAATTTGGCCTTTCATCTGAAATCACCTTAAACTTTGTAATTTGATCATGAACATTTTTGTAGGGTACCTACTAGGCTGTAGGATGGACCTAAAAAGGTAGAATCCTGGACGGGCTCCAAAAGGGGCTCCTGGGTTTATATATTCGAAAAGAGCGTGGATATGGGGAACCAATCTCCCAATTTTTTAAAAAGCCCTAGGGGTTAACAGGCCTTTGAGCCGGTTATTTAAATGCTAATTCCTAACTATAACGTGTGTGAAACCTATGGTTTTTTCAGTGAATTTCAAAGGTTTTTTAAATGCCAATTCCTAACTATAACGTGGCTGAAACCTATGTTTTTTCAGTGAATTTGCAAGGTTTTTTAAATGTTAATTCCTAACTCTAACGTGGCTAAAATCTATGGCTTTTTTCAGTGAATTTCAAAGGTTTTGTAAATGATAATTTTAAATGTATTTATTATTATATTTCTTGCTTTTTATACTAATTTCTTACATTTTTATTATAAATATTTATATTTATTTTATTTTTTAAATTATATTTCGCATTCTTAATGTAAAATAATAACAAAACTAAATCCAAAAATTGGTATTGGTATTGGTATTTATATTTATAGAGCACAATTATCACCTGCAGGTTTCTAAGCGCTGTAGAAGGCGAGAAAAATGGAACCTAGCCTCCCAGCACAGGGACAGAGATTAATCCGACCCCCACACCTCTTGGCAAAGAACCGTTTTCAACTTCTTCCTGAATGGAAGAAGAGCGAGCTCTTTGAACACAATCTCTGGTAGTTTGTTCCATAAAGGGGCAATGGCAGTTGAAAAAGCTCTGCCCCCTTCAGTAGCCAGCCTAAAACGCTAACACTTCAGCAGGCAAGCCTCTGAGGACCGTAAAGTCCGAATGGGAGTGTAGAGAGCTAGACGATCTTTTACATACTGTGGGACTTGGCCGTGAATGCACTTATGGGCAATGCAAAGGCCCTTAAACTTGGCTCTCTGCCTTACCGGGACCCAGTGCAGGTGCTGCAAGAGAGGGGTGGCATGTGCTTTCCTGGGCAATTTAAAAATCAGCCTGGCCGCGTCGTTCATGGTAACCTGGAGCCGACTCAGTAATTTCTCCGGAAGGCCGATGTAAAGGGCATTACCATAGTCCAGGCGAGGAATTATCAACGCTGACACGATCAGTCTAAGAGTGGAGAAACTCAAAAGGGGGGCAAGCTTACAGAACTGTTTCATCAGGCCTGTGCAGGCTCCCACTACTGCAGACACCTGCTGGGACATAGACAGATCAGCATCTATTTTAATTCCATGGCTCTTCACGACCAAGGCTGGAACTGGGCTATCGCCCAGCTCCTGCTGCCAGAAAAGGTTACTCCACGGATTGAGCGCGGTGGCAATGGCCAAGACCTTAGTCTTATCCGGATTGATTTTCAGAAAGTTAGACGTCATCCAGTTGGTAATGAATTTGGGGATGTTTTGGGTCTTCACTTGGGCAGCAGATGAATTGTCAATCTGGATGATAAGCTATGTATCATCCGCGTAGTTGTAATTACATTTTTTAATAGTATATTAAAACCAAATTTTGTTATAATTCCTTTTTCAAATTTTTGGGGTAATCTTACTGTACGTATACGGTAACGGAATTACTACACATTCATTCTGAGAAACTTTAATAACATAGAAATATAGTTCTTTCTTTGACCAGTGAAGGTAGTTCTAAAAAGAACTAGGTTTTATGTGTTTTTAGTTTTCTATTTTTTTTTGTGTTTTGTCGACAAGTTTTTTTTAAACCAAAAAAATGGAACTGGAACCCAAAAAGTGTCCAACAGGAACAAAAGAATGAAAAAAAAGAACTAATGTCGAGGACACCAATGCTCCTGAATCCTGCGTCTTATCAGGTCGATAGACTGTTCCCCATAACACAAAAGTTTATCGCAATACATGCATACAATTTCAACTTCACCAAAGTCATGATCAATTTGTGGGTGTGAACTGCTTGCTGAAAATGCTGCTGCAGCAGTTGCTTTGCTTGGTGCAGTAGCAGGTGGGCTGTCCTGCAACCTCTGTCTGGCAGCTCGAGCAAGGTTGTTGGGGTGCAAGTTCTTCACGTGTCGCATCATATTTGCTGTGCCAAAGGAGTATTTTTTAGATGGACCACACCCCTTGAAAGAGTAGTTTGGCAAATTTTACAGGTTACTTTTGGAGTATTAACCTTTTTTTGCCCTTCTGGAAAAGAGAAAAAACTTCCAAATTAGAGCCTCTTTCCTCTTTTTTGGAGGTTCTTCATGAATTAAATGTCCCTCTGAAGAATGGCTGAAAGATGAGTCCATTGCTGTTAACATGGTGGTATTCATTCTATTTGACAAGTTTATCGGAAGAGATGCTCTTTCTTAGAAAGTCAAAGTCGAATAATTAAAATGGGAGGGAACTTTCAAAAGTTGCAATAGGAAGTGTTAGGAACCAATCAAATCTCTTCTTTTAAAGTCACATGGGTTCCAATCAAATCAAATCTCTTCTTTTAAAGTCACATGGGTTTCCGTACGCTTATGGTGTGCTTACGCATGACGTTCTACCATGATTTGTGTTATTGTTTTTAAAAGTAATATACAATTGTTAAAAGTAAAAAAAATATATTTTCATAACTATCCCAGATAATGTCTTCCCGTAGTATGTACATTAAATACATAACTATATGTTTTTAAAGAACTAGAAACATTGGCGTCTTTCGCGTACAGTACGCCGTACGTGACATCACACAAAATCTTTGATGTGACGCGGAACGTCAAAGCATATTCGTACCGTATTTGCGCGTACGCTGAATATGATTAGCAGTACAAAGTATGGTGCGATGACCCTCTCAGTGACAAATCAGAGCACAGGGCGAGCTAACGGGATTGATTAGAAGTGGTCACTCATTAGAGATCCGATTCTGGGCCTGCCTCTGTGCACATTATAACCTCGCCCCGTCTCTCTCTGTTGTTAATTGTTGCTGGACACACTCACACTTGCACATGCGCGGTGAACGCCCGTCCACACTCCCCAGATGCCACCACCTAGGGTGCTTGCTATCACTAAGCCTGGAAAGCAATACATTAACCAATGGGAGGTCCCCCAGGGACATAATTCTTGTATAGCGTGAAAACGCTACCAATGACGGCCCAGGGTTTGGCTTGGTCAGCCCCCGCGGTACCCATACAATGTTGGCACTGATGTGACCACGCTCTCTTTTGCCTGCTTGTGCTGGAATGACAGACACACTGTCGCTGTCGATTTTACTATGAACTGTTTGGTCGCGCGGAGGAGCACTCGTCACACTCGATGTGGTGTCACTGCTGCTGCCGCCCAGCCAGAACAACATAGGCGCGGAGGCGGCAGCGCCTGCACGCAGCCTACCCTGGCCCAGCCAAAGCCCCGACCTTTGAAGACAAGACAAGAGACAACAGAAGCAAAGGTAGGAGAAGCCGTCACAACATAAGCCTCTGCTGTAAATTGTACCTGAATGATAGTATTTTTTTTCTGCGTCACGTGGCCCTCCCAGCTTTGATTTGGTTTACTTGTGCTTCATCCTATTTGCTCCCTCACGTGGCCTTCCCAGGCTTCTATCCTTATCGATCGTACTTGGATGATTCTAATATTTAATTCCTTTTGCATCACGGGACCCTGCTAGGTCTCTCTTTAATAATTCATGCATGCATGAATTTCTATGTCGTATTTTTGAATGTGTCACGTGCTTTCGTGTGTGTTCTTAGAAATTTTATGTTCTTGATGGTATTTTTTTCTGCGTCACGTGGCCCTCCCAGCTCTGCTTTGAATTATTTTTTTAGGGTTACGTGCTTTGTGATCCATTGTATTTGCTCCCTCATAATTCTCCCATGATTTTTAATATTTATTACTGCCTCACGTGGCCTTTCCAGGCCTCTATTCTTATTGATCGTACTTGCATGTTCCTATTATTTAATTCCTTCTGCGTCATGTGCCCCTCCTAGGCCTTTCTTTAATAAATTGTGCTTGCATGAATTTCTGGGTTGTAATATTTAAATGTCACGTGCTTTCGTCTCTGTTCTTAAAAATGTTGCGTGCTTGATGGTATGTTTTTGTATGTTACATGGCCCTCCCAGCTCTGTTTTGCTTTATTTTTGCGGAGTACATGCTTTGTGGTTCATCGTATTTGCTCCCTCTTAATTCTCCCATGACTTTTAATTTTTTTTTTTTTAAACTTTATTGTGCAAAACAGAAGAATTACAAGTATGGGCCTACAACCCAGAGGCCGGCCGCTAGCGATCATCAAATAAATAAGTCAGTAAAACAGCAATAGGTCTCAGGTAGGTCCAAACAAAAGTACAGGATACATAGTAGGCAACAAGGATGCATACAGGATAGCCGATTTTTTATTTTATGAAGGAACGAAGAAAAACAAAAAGACAAACAACTCAAGGCACTGGGCATGATAAATGAAGTCGAGCTCCGACTCTGGGGACCAACCATAACGGATAGGGAAACAGGAGGACATTAAAGAACCAATGGGGGGGGGGAAACAGTATGAAGATCAGGACATTCAATCTAGGAATATGGTATCGAGGAACCTCAGAGGTCAGGGGGACAGGGAAACATCAGGAATATCTGCGAGGGGGAGTGCAGATGTCTCCTCGGTACGCATTCCATTGGTCCCAAATTTTACTCCACGCCCTAGGCTTGCCCCTAGCCAAATATACCGTCTTCTCCCTGAACATGCACCAGTCCATGTTCTCCTTCCACTGCGACACGGTGGGAGGCCGTTGGGATCCCCAGAGCTGTGCGATGTCCCTTTTGGCAATCATGTTCCCAAGAGCCGCCCACCGGGTCTGGGTAACGTTGTAATCATTCGGCTCCCACACATTCAACAAACATCGTCAAGCCTTGGGCAACAGAGCGACCCCAGTGACGCACTCCATCACAGCATGCACACGGCGCCAATATGTAGCGACCTCATGGCACTCCCAGAGGATGTGAAGAAAGGTAGCACTCATTCTACAGCCTCGCCTACACAACCCATCCACCGAAAAACCCATGGTAACCAAACGAGGACCAGTTACATACACGCGGTGATGAATTTTAAGCTGAACAAGGCGGAGACGGGCCAGAATGGCACCCTCTTTAGGGGAGGATAGAGCAGACTGCCAGTCTTCGTCGTCCAATTCCAATCCGTCTCCAGCCCGGGTCTCCCTGAGGCGCACAAGGAGATCTGCCCGATTGTTGATCAACTTTTTATAGATCAAGGAAATCGTACTATTGGGCAGATGACCGTCAAGTATACGATCCTCAAGTGGGGAAGATTCAGGGACCACAGTACCGGCCGTGAAGAACGACATTAAAGCGTGACGCACCTGGGCATATCGGAAGAACTACCGCTCACTCAATTCATATTCACTCCGAAGCTCCGCAAATGTTTTCACTGCACCCTTCACCCAAAGATCACCCACTCTGCTAAGTCCAATCATGTCCCAGTTCTCAAAACCTTTCGTCTTCCAGAGGCACCCCAACCGTTCCGAAGCAAACAAAGGGGTCGCCTGCGTCAATCGATCATTCCATCCCAGAGCCACATTTGCATCATTCCACACACGCACTGCAATTTTAGTGGGTCCCGTAAGGTTCCTCCCCGCCATCCGAGAGTAGAGTGCTCTGTTAAAGTCGCCACCGGGCAACACGTGTTTGTCCATAGCGTAGGCAGGATTTGGCCCGGGAGCGTATGTGGCATGGTTAATGACGGACAACTGGGAAGCCCAATAGTACCTCCTGATGTCCGGGAGAGCGATACCCCCATCGTACCAGGGGAGGGTCAGTTTCGAGAGAGCAATGCGCGCTCGGCCGTCCCAAACAAGTCTCCTCTGGAGTCCCTCGATCTCCCGAAAATAGCGCGCAGGAATGGTATCGAAGGAGTTCTGGAGTGCATAGAGAAATCGGGGTAGGGGCATAATTTTGAATAGCGCCGCTCGACCAAGTGGGGACAGCGGCAACCTGCGCCAACGATCCACGTCGAGCTTCAAGCGCCGCAAAGGAGGAAGGAGATTATGTTCGTAACGGGCAGCCGAGTCCAACGATATATGAACCCCTAAATATTTAAAGCCAGAGTGGGAGACCTGAATGGGAAACCTGGTCGGTAGGGGGGGGAAGACCACCGGAAATAAAATATACGCAGGATTTAGACCAGTTGATAATCAACCCGGAGTTCTTGCCAAAGGAAGTTAGGACATGAAAGAGGACATTAAGGGACTTGCGGGTGGAGGTAAGGTACAGGAGAATATCATCTGCGTATAATGACACCCGGTCTTCAAAGTCAGGGGTCCAACGAATGCCATTTATCGAGGGTTCCCATCGAAGCCAGGCAGCAAGCAGTTCCAGGTCGAGGGCAAAGAGCAGGGGGGACAGTGGACACCCTGTCTAGTACCCCTCCCAAGAGCAAAGGACTGGGAGACTCTACTGTTGACAACCACCCGGGCCAAAGGGTCTGCATACAGTAGCCTCACCCAACTAATGAATCCCACACCGAACCCAAACTTCTCAAGTGTAGCCCAAAGATACAGCCACTCTATTGTATCAAAGGCCATCGTGGTGTCTAGTGAAGCCAAGATGGCCGGTTCAGACAGAAGCTCCGCCCTTGCAAGAACGCCGTGAAGGCAACGCAGGTTTAGAGCCGTGTTCCGGTGCGGGATAAAGCCGGATTGATCCGGATGGACCAGGTCACAAATAACAGTGAGGAGACGGTTGGCGAGAACCTTCGTGAGAATTTTAGGCTCTGCGTTTAGTAGAGAGATAGGCCGGTATGAGGCACAACGGTCACGAGGTTTGCCCTCTTTGGGAATCACCACTATGGTGGCCAGGCGCTGGTCAGCGGGAAGGTAGCCAAGGTCACGCGCCTCCGTGAACATGTCAAGGAGGTACGGTGCAACCCTGTTTGGGCGAAGTTTATATAATTTGATAGGCAGGCCATTCGGCCCCATGGCCTTACCGGAACGGAGGGAACGAATGGCAGTTGCTATCTCATCGACTGACAACGATACCTCCATACTCTCCCAATCCTCTTCGGACAGGCAAGGTAGCATGATTTCCCTCAGCAAAAGCTGAGAGTCATCCTCATCCCTGTCGGACACCGGGGAGTAGACCACAAGAAAAAAGTCAGCAAAACAATCCACAATCTCACCAGGATCAGTCACATCCACACCATCAGAATTTTGAATCCTAGGCACCACACGATTCGCTCTCTCCTTCTTATCAAGCCAGGCAATCAGCTTACCCGCCTTGTCACCAACGTCATACATTCTACCTTGTTGTTCTCTGTACATCGATTTGGCAGCCTCTGTCACAAGGGATTTGTAATCAAATTGTTTCAAGCTAAGGGCGTGGAGTCTATCCCGGGTGACACCCGTATCCAGGTCGTCTTCTAGGCCCAATATTTCAGCCTCCAGACTCTCGACCTCCCCGTCCCTAGCTTTCTTGGTCTCTGCTATTAACGATAGGGCGTGTCCACGAATAACAGCCTTAAAGGCCTCCCATAAGGACACCGAGGACGAGACAGACCCCTCATTCTCAAGGAAATAGTGATCAAGTGACTTAGTGAGGCTGGCGCGAGTCTTAGGATTACGCAGGTCCCAAGGGTTGATAGGGGCAACCCGTCCCGCAGTATGCAAACCCACGTCAAAAAGAAGCAAAACAGGAGAGTGATCTGAAATACCCCTGGCCAAGTGACTAACCCGATGTAGGAGGACTGGACAGCGGGCATTAGAAAGTAGTCTAGCCTGGAGAGACTCCCGTGAGCACCAGAGTGGGAGGTATAGTGACGTAGAGTCAGATGCATCAGCCTCCAGGCATCCACCAGACCAAAGGTGTCCAAGAACCCGCCCAACCATGATTGAGACGCGGGAAGGTCCCGGGGGGGTGGCGGTCAATGTAGCCAGAAAGTACCGAATTGAAGTCCCCACCCACAAGGAGAAGACCATCAGGGAGTTCCAGCAGCAACCGGCCCACATCAGAAAAGGTTAAGCATGGGCGGAAAATCCGTTCCGCTCACGGATTTTGCAGATTTTTGGTAAATTTGCGATCCGCGAACGCTCGCAAATTTACCGAAAATCCGCAAATTCGCACACAGCGGATTTTTTTTCTTGGTGATACAATTTTGCGGCGTCCGGCGTAAGTTCGCAATTGCGAGCATGTAGGTGCGGCGGGCAGCAACAATCTCGCACTCGCAAAATTACAAAATTTGCAATTCTGCACAAGAAATCTACTAGCAAGCAGCATAGACCTTCTGAAAATGATGATTTTTATCAGAATAACTCTTCAGGTTGACATTTGCCTGCCCTTTTTTGGATTTGAGGCCTTTTGACTTTCTTTGGATCACTTTTGGATTAGAAATCAACTTTCACAAGTATGTTCGTTTGGGGCATTACATTTGCTGTTCTGCAGAAAAACAAGTTTTGCCAAACTGAAAGCACTCAGCAGGTGCAAAAGGTCAAATTCATCATTAGTAACCATTCCCTGTAGTGCTTCCTGACTGGGGCCCCTCCAGAGTTCAGTTGCTAGTTGCAACAATTGTATGACCCTGCTCTGACCCTCACAGCCGGATCATAGAATAGCTACACGTAGGCCACAAAGGTCCTGGAAAAAAAATTTGCACTGCAACAGAAAGCACATTTCAGATAAGGAAGCAGGTGCCAGATTGGAATTTTAAAACAGTGACACATTAATAAATCAACCCCAAATTAATTCATGTCAGTTGAAGCAGGGCAGGTGTGCTTGCTTTTCCCCCCCATAATCTACAGTGATGATGATGAACCAGAGGGTGGCATTGATGTACCAGAGGGTGGCATGGGTGAAACAGAGTGTGGCAGTGTTGAAACAGAGGGTGCTGTGAACCTGTGATGATGAACCAGAAGTAGAAACAACACAGTCACGACCGTTGCGTGCCGAAAAGTAAGTTCGCATTTGCGAACTGGTACAAAATCCTCGCGAACTGGCAGAAACCCTTGCGAACACTATAAAAATAAAAAAATCCGCAAATTCGCGAGAATTCGTGGATTTTGCGGATTGCGAGTTCGCAAATACGCAAATTCGCGAATGCCAGATTCGCAAAATTTGCCCATGCTTAGAAAAGGTAGAGGCCTGGAGGCCCGGGAGCACATAAATAGAAACCAAAGTAAGAGTCTTACCCTCCCACCTACCAGTGAGGGCGATATAGCGCCCCCTGTCATCAGACGTAACGCTATCGATCTCAAGAGGGAGGGAAGACCGGATCAAAATACTCACGCCCCTAGAACCAGTGGTAAATCCAGAATGTGCTACCAGTCTGTAACCCCATCTATTCATCGCATGACACACATTGCCAACTAGATGCGTCTCCTGCAGGAATACCACATCGGGGGACAAACGTCGTAAATATTGCAAAACAACACCCCGTTTTATAAGATCACCCAAACCATTGACATTCCACGATATAATCCTCAGCCCACTACCCCCCATTCCCAAACATGTTGCATGGGGGTCCCCATGAAGAGCAGGACATCAGGATCAGAGAAAGAATCAATACGCCGCCTTGAGCAAGAAAAATACAAACAGAAACACCCCCCCACCCCCCAACTGGAACCCGTTTCAACACCCCCCTCCCTGCACCCCTGCAAAAGAACAAGAAACCACCCCAAAATGCAGTGTGCCTGTCGCCCTAACAACCCCATTCTACAGAAAGATCCCGGAGGAGGAAAGAGGCCCGTTCCCACCCACCACCCAAATGTGGACTACTACTACAAGGCAACAGAAATAGAAAGATAGTACCCAGCTGAGCAAAGTCCAATGTTCTGAGATCAAGGACCGAAGAGTCACTTATGAGTAGGCTCACCACCCTCGGCACCGCCAGGGTGCTTCGTACGTTCACCTCGCTCCGGCAGGGAATCCAACCAGTCGCTTACACTGCCTGGTCGATCGAAAAAGTAGGTCCGTTCCTGATATTCCACACGAAGCCTGGTAGAGAAAAGCATGGCGTACTTGAGGCCCAGGTCCCGGAGTCGTCGCTTCACTCCCAGAAAACCCATCCGTTGTCGTTGCACTAGTTGCGTAAAGTCCGGGAAAAAGTTAATCGAGGAGTTCTCAAATTTCACTGGGCCATGCACTCTCGATGCCTGCAAAATTGCATTGCGGTCTCTAAAGTGAAAAAGTCTTGCAATAATGGGCCTCGGAGGGGCGCCCGGCTTGGGATGTCTGCCCGGAACTCTGTGTGCACGCTCAACCGCAAAGAATTTACTCAGACCATTGGGAGCAAGATGGGTGAGGATCAGATCCTCGATCAGGAGGTCCACAGAGTGAGACTCGGGGTTTTCCGGGACCCCAATGACGCGGATATTATTGCGTCTTGCCCTGTTTTCATAGTCCTCCAGCCGATGAGACATTTGGTCATTCACTAATTTCAAATTCCCAAGTTCCGTTTGGAGTTCCACCACATCAGCCGTGAGGCTGGAGGTCTTCAAATCGAGCGACTTGACCTTTTCATTCGTTTTTGTCAAATCCGCCCGGATCAGGGTGACATCCACCATTGCCGTGTCGATTTTACTAGCCAGGGCTTCGTATTGCTGGCCGATGGTTTCCCTCATACCCGTGATGGCGCCCATAATGTCCTGCAAGGACAACTCGGCAGGAGCGGAAGAGTCGTCTCGAGCGTCCTCCGGGGTTCGGCTGGAAAGCCTAGGGGAGCCTTTAGCATGGGTGTACCGATCTATAATGTTGGTCTGGACCGGTCCACCACGTAGAGATGGTTTTGTCCTCCTCCTCTCGGCATCTCCCTTTCCCGCCATACTGGAAACTGTTCTCCGGAGGGGCCCACACGACCTTGTGAAGATGGCCGCCAACAGTCCGGGCGCCAACGAGGCCATGAGAGCTGGCTCGTAGGACCAAGAAAAGGCACGATGTAGTACCAAAGAGTTGAGATGAGAAAAGTGTTCAGAGGCTAAGTGGGGGCTGGAATGGTCCCCAACCGGGCGAAGCTGTCTCTCAATCGGACCGTGCGGGGATCCGGGAACGAAACCGAAAGTAGAGATACGGTCTCCAGGGAGGCCCACTGCCGTTGTTGTTCAACTCCGTCCCGGATCCGCAAGTGGCCAAGGCCCCGGCACAGCCTCCAAGTGGGCCAGAGAACTTCAAAGTACCATAACTTCGGCCGCCGATGTACGGTTTCAATTCTGAGAAGAGGTATGGACTCAGCTGAGGGTCATCTTCGAAGAGCTGTCCAAGAGATCAGGATAAACACAGGATAAATTGCGAGGAGCGGCGAGGGTCCGGGGAGCTTTGTGCTCACGCGACCATCTTAGATGCCCGCTAAGCTCCTCCCATGACTTTTAATATTTATTACTGCCTCAGGAGGCCTTTCCAGCCCTGTATTCTTATTGATCCTACTTGCATGATCCTAATATTTCCTTCTGCGTCTCGGGCCCTCGTAGGCCTTTCTTTAATAAATTGTGCGTGCATGAATTTCTGGGTCGTATTTTTGAAGGGTCACGTGCTTTCTTGTCTGTTCTTAAAAATTGTACGTGCTTGATGGTATTTTTTCTGCGTCATGTGGCCCTCCCAGCTCTGTTTTGCTTTATTTTTGTGGGGAACGTGCTTTGTGGTTCATCGTATTACCTCCCTCCTAATTCTCCCATGACTTTTAATATTTATTACTGCCTCACGTGGCCTTTCCAGGCCTCTATTCTTTATGTATCGTTCTTGCGTATCGTGCATGAATTTCTGGGTTGTATTTTTGAAGTGTCACGTGCTTTTGTGTCTGTTCTTAAAATTTTTACGTGCTTGATGGTATTTTTTTCTGCGTCACGTGGCCCTCCCATCTCTGTTTTGCTTTATTTTTGTGGGGTACGTGCTTTGTGGGTCATTGTATTACCTCCCTCCTAATTCTCCCATGAGTTTTAATATTTATTATTGCCTCACGTGGCCTTCCCAGCCCTGTAGTCTTATTGATAGTACTTGCAAGATCCTATTAATTCCTTCTGCGTCACAGGGCCCTCCTAGGTCTTTCTTTAGTAAATTGTGCGTGCATGAATTTCTGGGTCGGTTTTTTGAAGTGTGTCACTTGCTTTCTTGTCTGTTCTCAAAAATTTTACGTGCTTGATGGTATTTTTTTCTGCGTCACGTGGCCCTCCCAGCTCTGCTTTGCATTATTTTCTTAGGGTTACGTCCTTTGTGATTCATTGTATTTGCTCCCTCATAATTCTCCCATGACTTTTAATATTTATTACTACCTCACGTGTCCTTTCCAGGCCTCTATTCTTATTGATCATACTTGCATGTTCCTATTATTTAATTCTTTCTGCCTCATGGGCCCCTCCTAGGCCTTTCTTTAATAAATTGAGCTTGCATGAATTTCTGGGTTGTATTATTTAAACGTCACGTGCTTTTGTCTCTGTTCTTATAAATTTTACATGCTTGATGGTATTTTTTTGTATGTCACATGGCCCTCCCAGCTCTGTTTTGCTTTATTTTTGTCGGGAACGTGCTTTGTGGTTCATCGTATTACCTCCCTCCTAATTCTTCCATGACTTTCAATATTTATCACTGCCTCACGTGCCCTTCCCAGGCCTCTATTCTTATTTATCGTTCTTGCATGTTACCAATATTTAATTCCTTCTGCGTCATGGGGCCCTCCTATGTCTTTCTTTAATAAATTGTGCGTGCATGAATTTCTGGCTTGTATTTTTAAAGTGTCACGTGCTTTCGTGTCTGTTCTTAAAAATATTACGTGCTTGATGGTATTTTTTTCTGCGTCACGTGGCCCTCCCATCTCTGTTTTGCTTTATTTTTTCGGGTACGTGCTTTGTGGGTCATTGTATTACCTCCCTCCTAATTCTCCCATGAGTTTTAATATTTATTACTGCTTCACGTGGCCTTCCCAGCGTTGTATTCTCATTGATGGTACTTGCATGATTCTATTAATTCCTTCTGCGTCATGTGGCCCCCCAGCTCTGTTTTGCTTTATTTTTGTGGGGTACATGCTTTGTAGTTCATTGTAGTGGCTCCCTCCTAATTCTCCCATGAGTTGTAATGTTTATTACTGCCTCACCTGGCCTTCCCAGCCCTGTAGTCTTATTGATAGTATTTGCATGATCGTATTAATTCCTTCTGCGTCATGGGGCCCTCCTAGGTCTTTCTTTAATAAATTGTGCGTTCATGAATTTCTGGGTCGTATTTTTGAAGTGTGTCACGTGCTTTCTTGTCTGTTCTTTAAAATTTTACCTGCTTGATGGTATTTTTTTCTGCGTCACGTGGCCCTCCCAGCTCTGCTTTGCATTATTTTCTTAGGGTTACATGTAAATGTATTTGAGCTTATATAGCGCACAGCTACCCGCAGTGGGTTTCCCGGCGCTTGCTTAGGGAACCCATCCTGGTATTCCCCTGTGAGATAACCCCGGCAGGGTATCCACAAGGTGAAAGCAAGGCATCCCACCACAAGGGGCCGTTGTGGAGATTAAGCAAGCTATTGCCCAGAGTCACAGAGTGTGAACCCGTGAGATGAGAAGGCACCGGAGCGAGAATTATCGAGTCGGTGGAATTTTTAGCCCAAGACCCGCCGAGGCGGGGAATTGAACCCTGGTCCAGGGCTGATCTCAGCTTCTGGGTCTGCCGCCTCTAACCCCTGAGCCACACTTCTCCACTTTGTGATTCATTGTATTTGCTCCCTCCTAATTCTGCCATGACTTTTAATATTTATTACTGCCTTATGCTGCCTTTCCAGCCTGTATTCTTATTGATCGTACTTGCATGATCCTATTAATTCCTTCTGCATCATGGGGCCCTCCTAGACCTTTCTTTAATAAAATGTGTGTGCATGAATTGCTGGGTTGTATTTTTGAAGTGTCACGTGCTTTCGTGTCTGTTCTTAAAAGTTTTACATGCTTGATGGTACTTTTTTCTGCATCACGTGGACCTCCCAGCTCTGTTTTGCTTTATTTTTGTGGGTTACGTGCTTTGTGGTTCATCATATTAGCTCCCTACTAATTCTTCCATGCCTTTTAATATTTATTACTGCCTCACGTGGCCTTCCCAGGCCTCTATTCTTAATGATCATAATATTTTTTTCTTTCTGCGTCACGTGGCACTCCTAGGCCATTCTTTAATACATTATGCGTGCATGAATTTCTGTGTCGTATTTTTGAAGTGTGGCACATGCTTTCGTCTCTGTTCTTATAAATTGTACGTGCTTGATGGTATTTTTTTGCCCGTCACGTGGTCCTTTCAGCTCTGCTTTGCTTTATTTTTGTGGAGTACGAGCTTTGTGGGTCATCCTATTACCTCCCTCTTAATAATTCTCCCATGAGTTTTAATATTTATTCCTGCCTCACGTGGCCTTTCCAGGCCTCTATTCTTATTTATGGTACTTGCATGTTCCTATTATTTAATTCCTTCTGCGTCATGGGGCCCTCCTAGGCCTTTCTTTAATAAATTGTGCTTGCATGAATTTCTGGGTTGTATTTTTTAAATGTCACGTCTCTGTTCTTATAAATTGTACGTGCTTGATGGTATTTTTTTGTACGTCACGTGGCCCTCCCAGCTCTGCTTTGCTTTATTTTTGTGGAGTACATGCTTTGTGGTTCATCGTATTTGCTCCCTCCTAATTCTCCCATGACTTTTAATATTTATTACTGCCTCATGTGGCCTTCCCAGCCCTCTATTCTTATTGATATTACTTCATGATCCTATTCCTTCTGCGTCACGTAGCCCCCCAGCTCTGTTTTGCTTTTTTTCTTCAATGAATTTTAATATTTATTACTGCCTCACATGTCCTTCCAAGGCCTGTTTTCTTATATACTTTGCTTTCATAAATATATATGTTGAATTTTTGTGCTACGCCACGTGCTTTGTGTTTCAACAAACGTACTCTCTCCTAATTATCATATTTGATCCCTTTTAATCCTCCTCTGACTTTTAACATTTCTAGCTTCCTCACGGGACCTATAGTTTTTTTTTTATGTGCTCTAGTTGGCCTACGAACGTTTTGCCTCCTCAGACTAGCATAGTTTTAATTCATAATAATTGTTGGATTTATAACCTTGGCACTATGGTAATTGTTTGCCCATGATTAAAATGTTAGTCTTGATAGTTATGTATACTATGTATACAAAGGCTGCTCATGTAAATGCTACTACTGGGCCTACAGCAGTAATTGTGCCACCCACACAAGAAACTCTCAATATAAAAATCAAGCCTATCACTGCAGGGCCTGAGCGCCCTTTGTTTATTTATTTTTTATTTATTTTCAAAGTTTTATATAGCGCAAATAAGATCTTTGCAGATATCAGAGCGCTTTACAGAAAGAAGGGGTAAGGGAAACAAGAGGGTGATTGAGCAGACTTTTTGTTACAATAATGGTAATAAGTAGTACGTGAGTAACAAAATAAGATCGCAGTCAGATAAAAGCATAATACATGTAGATAATCAAAGAAACAGCTAACACAGAGTCTGTGTAAAGTCTTAGATCGGACCAAAATAGAGTTCAAGTGAATTTAGCAATTAGGATGGCTTTTACTTCTTTCTTAAAAAATGCAGTGGAGGGGATCAGCCTCGTTTCGAGAGGGAGTGCATTCCAGATCCTGGGTGCCATACCTGAGAAGGAGCGTTTGTATGTTTTTTCCTTCCGGAATCTTTGAGGTTTCAGGAGGAGATTTTTTGAGCTTCTATTGGTTCTCGAGCCTCCTGATACAGTCAGCTTTTGGGTGAGGTAGTTGGGTGACTTGTGGTGTACAGCCATGTGTGTCATGCAGGCAATTTTCAACTGTATTCTGGCTTCAAAAGGCAGCCAGTTCAGGGATCTTAAGTCAGAGGAAATATGCGAATGTTTTCTTGATCCAGTGATCAGTCTCGCTGCAGCATTCAGGGAGGCTGTTAGTGGTGCGGTTGTAGATAGGGGGAGTCCACTGAGAGTCACAATTCCGTAATCTATGGGTGGGATGACTAGGGCTTGTACTGCGGTTTGGAAGTCCTTAGCTGGGAAGAAGTGTTTAAGTTTCCTCAAAGTGTTGATTTGGAAATTAGCTCCCTTAGTTGCTTTGCTGATATGCTGCTGCATGTTGAGATTGGCGTCAAGAGTGATGCCTAAGGATTTCGCTGAGTCCACGATGGTGGGTTGGATATTGAGTGCGGTTAGGTGCTTGAGCCAGGATTGGATGGTGGAGATTTTCGCAGGAGGTGATATCAGAAGGAACTCAGTTTTCTGCGCATTAAGTTTGAGGTGATTATCGGCCAACCATGATTGGGTGTTTCTGAGCGTGGAGTTCAGAAGTTTGATGTCTTCGGGGGATTCTAGTTTGAGGTAGAGTTGAGTGTCATCAGCGTACATGTGAAAGTGTACATTCGATGCTTGAAGCAAGGTGGTGAGAGGTTCCATGACTAGGTTGAACAAAGTGGGGGATAGGGAAGATCCTTGTGGGACGCCTAATGTTACAGGTACAGATGAGGACAACACGTTGTTGATCTTGAACTTCTGAGACCGGTTATGTAAGAAGGAAGTGAACCATTTGAGAACAGTCCCAGATAGACCCATTCTGGTGTTTAACAGCTCAAGTAGATTCTCATGTTTGACGGTGTCAAATGCTGAGGAGAGATCAAGTAGGATGAGGAGGCAGGAGTCATTGTGATCAAGGATTTGGAGGTGTCATCAATTATGTGCGTCATAGCCGTTTCCGTACTGTGTCTTGCTCAGAAGCCTGATTGATGAGGGTTGAGGAGGTCAAACTGATCAATGTGTTTTGTCAGTTGGAGTTGTACGCATTTTTCCAGCAGTTTGGCCAAGGTGGGGATATTGGTGATAGGGCGGTAATTGTTTAGGTCGGCCGGGTCAGCTGTAGGTTTCTTGAGTATAGGCGTGACTTGTCCTACCTTGAGGGAGTCGGGGATGAGTCCTTGTTGTAGGGAACTGTTAATGATTTTAGTCCAGAGTGGAAGGAGCAGGGGGATGAAGTCTTTTACAGCATTAGCAGGTAAGGGGTCTGTGAGGTGATTAGGGGGTTTCAAGGTGCCGAGCAGTTTGTTAATTGATTCTTCTGAGTAGGTGTCGAAGGACGACCATGCCGCATTATTTTTAGGTTGAGTGGTAGTTCTGCTGATGGGGCTGGAGTATCAGTTTACATCATTGAGGAGTTCGCTTTTTATATTATCAGTTTTTTGCTTAAAGAAAGCAGAAAAGTCTTCACAGGATGGTATATTACTTGTGCTGTTTGATTGTAGAGGTTGTTCCTTGGTTTGAGTTTTGACTAGTTCAAACAGTTTTCTTGGTCGATTTTTTGCTTGGTCGAGCTGGAGGCTAAAAAAGTCTGTTTTCGAGCGCTTGATTTTCCTAAAGTAGGCGTTCCTCTTTTTCTTGAGCGTTCTAAGGTGCAATGCGGAAGGATCTGATCACCAGGTGCGCTCTGCCATTCGCATGGCACGCCTATCTTCATTGAGTCTGCCGTCATACCATGGGTATGTCATGTTTTCAAACTGCATCCATTTGACAGGCCTTATCTCTGTATTTGTATAGACTACTCTATATCCCTCGCTTAAACTTTCTGCACACAACATATTTTTCAAAGTACATTAATACAAGAAAGGTATTTGCCATTAACGTTTTCTGTTTGAGAAACGTTTGTGGTAACTAATTTCTTCTTTAAGAAATGTTACTTTTTCAAAATTAATTTGCAAGAAGCATAGTCAGTGATAATTCACCAGCACCTGTCCCATCTTCAGGACCTGTCCCATCTTCAGGACCTGTTCCATCTTCAGCACCTGTACCAGGTACACCACGTTCTGCTACATGTAAATTGTGATACTGTGGCTAATAGCGTATGATGCACATGTTGGTTCCTCTTTAGAAGCTCATGTGCTTTCATATGTTTTTACAAGTAATCAATGCCTTCCTCTCAAAAATATGTCTCTCAACACCAAATATATGTATATTTTCATTCCTATTACAGTAACTTATCTTTAAGTAATAATTTCCCATCAATGTGTGTACTGAAATTCTCTACTCTGAAACCTATGATTGCTTTACCATTCAGGTTCGACTTTTGCTCAACATATACATTTGTTATTATGTTTTCAGTTTGCAGAATGCTACCTAACTTAGCAGCCAGTTGCCCACATTTTTATTAATGTAATATTTCTGGGGAATTATAGACTGAAAATTGCACTGAACCTAATGGAGTCATCACGTTTGACTTCAACATTTCAATGATAAATAAGGTCTCACAATCTAGTGTTGTCCCGAACATTGGATTCTTCTTTACTTTGTTTTTTCATACAAGATCTTTCATAGATAAAGACATATCATCACTTTTTACCATAGTATAGTAAGATATTGTCATTATAGTTGTGAATTTTCAATTTTGTTTGTAGTGAAACCATTTGAATATGTTTGCAACAGTTGTAACTGTCTCTAATCCTGGATCTGAAAACACCTAGACTCATGCATAATATATTGCAAACTAAGGAGCCGATTAGGATCGCGGACGGAAACGGGTTCCGTCCGCCAAGGAAGCCGCCAAGATACTCCGGTCCGCTCCGCGGATAAACCACCATTGCGATTAGGATAATAATGGAACGAAAGTCCGACCGTGGCGGATGGACCACATCAATCTTCATCCGCGGCGGATGGAGTTCACCAGAGACCACCGCAAGCGGACGGAACCTAAGAAACACCGACCGCCACGAACGAACATGACCGCGGGAATAGCCACAGCCACCGCAATACCTGTGGAGGCTCCGTGCCCACGATTAGGATAACGCCGCCAGTCCTACGGGACTCACCTCCATCCACGACCGCAGCGGAAACAATGCAACGATAAATGGTGCATCCCAGCGGAAGGCCAACACGAACACCATCCCTACCGTCAAACCAATTTCCAAATGGCTGATGGAAGTAAATACAAAACACACGAAACAGGACAACCACCCACCTGAAACACCCACACCAATCACAAGCCACAATGACACCCCCCAAGCACCTACAAATCCACACAAGTCAACACACCCACCTAGCATCTGACTGGCAACAACCATTGGGATACAACCACGACACAGAGTATAAAATGATTCCCACCCACTACCACAATCCTTTGCATCACAGCATAGCTGCTAGCAAGAGGCCCAATACGACGGACAGCAAACACAAATTTCACACATACAAACAGCATACAAACACACCCACCACACAAACACCCACCACACCATTCCTACACACCACACACCTGCACTTCCCAACCCACTCCACCCACACCTTGATCAGCAGACACCATGGCACCTAAGAAAAACTCAAAATTCACTGACACAGAGTTGAAAGTCATGGTGGATGAAATCATCCGTGTTGAACCCCACATATTCGGCACACTAGTCCAGCAGACCACAGTGGCAACCAAAAACCACATGTGGGACAGGATAGTAAGTCGGGTGAATGCATCAGGGACCGTGCCAAGGACAAAGCACAAGATCCAGAGGCGGTGGCATGACCTAAAAACCAGGGTCAAAGGCATCTGTGCTAAAAACCACCTGCGAGCACACCACACTGGCGGTGGAACACCCCCGGAGACTATACCGTATACTGACTGGGAGGAAAAGGTGCTGGGCATACTGCACCCAGAGAGCCTGGAAGGAATTGACACGGGAGAAGAGGCCGGTAAGTACAAACCAAGCACCACTATCACACCGACATGGTCTGCCTCACACAACTGAGAAGACACATCTCCCAGACCCCAACCCATGCATGTGTGCCACATACTCACCAAAATGTGAACGACTCCCAACAGGCCCCCATGTCCACAAGGAGGGTGGCGGTGGGTGGGGTGTGTGGGAGGTCACTACTACAACTCCCAACAGGCCCCCATGTCCACGGGGAGGGTGGAGGTGGTGTGTGTTGAGAGGTGGGTGGGGTGTGTGAGTGGTCACTACTACAACTCCCAACAGGCCCCCATGTCCACAGGGAGGGTGGCGGTGGGTGGGGTGTGTGCGAGGTCACTACTACAACTCCCAACAGGCCCCCATGTCCACGGGGAGGGTGGAGGTGGGTGGGGTGTGTGAGAGGTCAGTGAAATGCAATGTTGAAAAAATAAAACATGTCCTGTCCACAGTGTTGATCATGAAAATCTTGTCCCTCAGGTGATCAAAACTTGACTGGCGAAACCAGCAACCGCCCGCAACAGTCGCCTCACTCACATCCAGGACTCACTGGGGACGATCCCATAGCCAGCTCCAGTGCGGAGGACGGTGCGGGCCCAAGCACACTCCCAGGGCCATCCGGCTCACTGGACATCTCTGCCTCCACAACCTTGGCCCGTGTGACTCCAGCAACACCTGCCACAGTGAGTTGTACAGCCACCACCACCACCTCCACCACCACCACTACCACCACTCCTGCCTGTGCCACCCTGCCTGACCCACCGCAGGACGCAGGGCCATCTACATCCCAGCCAAGCAGGGAGAGTGGACGGGAAAGGAGAGAGCTGAGGCCACATCCCCCAAGCAGAAGTGCATCTCACCGGCGAGCTGGGGAAGGACACCCACCCCATCCTGGCGCTGAAACACTGGAAGCCCTAGCCAGAGTCCAGGCTGCCTATGAGCGTGGGCAGGAACAGGCTGATCGTGCCCACCAGGACTCGGTAGACAACAGTAATCTGTTGCGGTCCGTTGACAGCCGAATCGGGCAAATAGTGGACCTCATGGGCCAGCAAACAACACTGTGGAGGGACTGGTTATCCCGCACCACACCACCCCCCACTCACCCAAGTTTGCAGTCGCCACGGTCAACAACACCACCGCCACCGCCAACTCAGCCCATGGACACGGATGTGGCCCCTGACTAACCTGCCCCCCCAGCTGACTCTGTTCTGGCTCCAGAACGGAGGGGCCATCCGAGGTTGGAAGTAGGTCAGAGCAGTGGGGATGCTCCATCTACCCGCTCAAAGAAGGGCCGCAAATGACTCTAACCTTGCCTGAGGCTGCCATCCACCAGCAAACTATCCGGTCCCACTACGCCAAGTAGTGTCACAGGTCTGCTGGACTAGCTGGACATCACCCAATGTGGTGTCACCACGGACTATTCATCTACCATGACCTTCAACTCACACTCCCCCACCCAACACTTACTTGTAAATATCCACCAGCATCAATTCACAACCTGTAAATAAATTTCACTTAATCACTCAATGATGTTTTGTCTCCATGTTTTAATCACATTATTGACTCAGAAACAGACGTCACCAGGTGCAGGGAACTATGCCTGTGAGAATCATGCCTCTGTGGGAGTGATCTAGGGAAAAAGAGAGACAACAAACACACGTCAGGAAACTGATTCACACCCATCACAACACACTGCAGTGCAACATCCCACAAACCACACTCATCACCAAATCAGTGGATGAGAGGACACACATCATGTAGATTTGCATGTACACAAAAATTACCACACACACCTGCAAACATGACATACCAGAACAGCAAGCTCATGAACACCACATCCACACACCACCAGCAAACATACATTACGCATTGTCTACCGGCATAAGAGTTAGTTACTCACATTCAAGGGAAATAGCGATCAATGAGCTGACGCCTCTGGTCCACACCTTCCTCCTCACCACTATCCTTATCAGTCGACATGGGTGGGATGGGAGGCCGAGGCACTTGTTGGTCTTCAGGGTCCAAGATCAGTTCAATGTCATTGCGCAAGGTCAGGTTGTGGAACATGCAGCAGACAATCACGATCCTGCATACTTTGCCTGGTGAGTAAGGCAGGGCCCCTCCGGTCTTATCCAGGCACCGAAACCTAGACTTTAGCAGTCCAAAAGTACATTCCACCACTCTTCGTGTCCTTCCATGAGCATCATTGTATCGCATTTCACCCGCTGTTGTTGGATTACGTATGGGACTCAGCAGCCATGGCCAGTTTGGGTACGCAGAGTCGCCTATGTAGGGGGATGACAGACACAAATATCACAACCAGAATTGGTGGGTATCCCATGCCACACCGAAAACACAACTGTACCCACAGCATACTCACCAACAAGCCATGCACGTTCTGGACGCAGATTTGCCATCAGTTGGGGGACAATGCTGCTCCGCATGATGTGGGAGTCATGTGCGGAGCCTGGAAATCTTGCACACACATGGGAAATGATGTTGTCGGCCAGGCACACCACCTGCACGTTGAGCGAATGAAAGTGCTTCCGATTTCTATATACCGGCTCACGTGTCTGTGGTGGAATTAGACCGATATGGGTGCCATCAATGGAACCCACTACGTGTGGTATGTGGCCCAGTGCATAGAAGTCTGCTTTGACTGCTGCCAACTCTGCCGGCCTTGGAAAATGGATGTATTTATCCTTGTAAAGCATCATGTCTTTTAGAACATCCTGCAGTACCATGCTGAACATGGACTGTGACATCCCCCCGGCATGTCCAACTGTGTACTGAAAGGTGCCAAATGCAAAAAAGTGTAGTGCCGCCATCACTTTTGCTGTGGGTGTAATGGAACCAGGATATGTTCTTCGTGGCTGCAGATGAGGAGACAATTGGTCTGCAAGCTCCAGCAATCTACGTCGATCAAGGCGGAATTTCCTGATCACCTCCTCGTCAACCATATCCTCCAGCACAGTGTATGGGCGATGCACATTTTGAGCCCTCCTGTGTGGGAGTAGATGTAGTAGATGTCAATTTACCAACAACGCATAGCTGCGCAACTCCATCACATGTAGGCCAACACTAGCAAAAAGATCAATGTTGCCGACAATTATCATATGTGTGACATCTCTGAAATTACCGACTATACGGAGTAGCATAAAAACAATGTGCAGCCACTAGCAACATGATGTGTATCAACATGTACAAAGCAACTTACTCACATGTCAAAATTACTGCCAACAAGACATGCTTAAGGACCCGAATGTGGACAAGCCTCATCACAGACACTCATGCACGTGCAAACACAATATGATAATGCTACACACACTCCATGTCATCATGCACCAATGACCGCACCTACAATGGTGAGCATCCTCACATGACATGCATGGTCACACGAGAGGCAGCACACATACGCATACACAGAATGCATGTGTACCCCCACCATTGTTACTTGCACACACAAACCAGACACTGACAACAGATTCAGAATGTGGCCAGGCAGCCTTGATGTACTGTGTAGATGTGAAGAAGTTGAAAGGTGTGTAGGGAAACACAAGACGTGAACACGTTGACATGCACATGTGTAGCACATTGTGTGCACATCAATGGGCATAGTATGAACACACATGATATAGTGCATGACATATGCAGTTTCGCCATCACGGTCACAACCCTCATAGCGCATGTGCGGACTATCCACGACGGTGCAGCATTTGAAAATTAACAATCAGTGGCGCCGCCATGGCGGTGCACTGCTTCCGCTATTTCCGATTGGGCATACGCGCCACGCGTTACCTCTTCCCATTGGCTGCATGTTCACGGACTGTCACGGTCACACATTGGCAACCGCTTGTGCGCGCTTCCTGGACGGATGCTTCTTTTGCAACAATGTTCAATCAGTGGTGCCACCATGGTGCTGCACGCATTCCGCGGGGGAGGTGCAGGCCAACACATCCTTGTGATGATGAAATTCGAAATGGCAGTTCATGACCCCCCTTACAGTCACATTGCATCATCCACCGTACACCGGCCGGCCATGGCCGGTCCACAACCGCCGTGCCAGGCCAGTCACCCTCCGCCATGCCAACCCATATTCCACAACCGCCGTGCCAGGCCAGTCACCCACCACCGGCCCAGCCTGGTCCACAACCGCCATGCCAGGCCAGTCACCCACCGCCGTGCCAACCCGGTCCACAACTGCCGTGCCAGGCCAGTCACTCACCGCTGTGCCAACCCGGTCCACATCCGCCGTGCCAGGCCAGTCACCCACCACTGGCCCAGCCTGGTCCACAACAGCTGTGCCAGGCCAGTCACCCACCGCTGTGCCAGGCCAGTCACCCACTGCTGGTTGTTGACCGGGCTGGGCCGGTGGTGGGTGACTGGCCTGGCACGGAGGTTGTTGACCGGGTTGGCATGGCGGTGGGTGACTGGCCTGGCACAGCGGTTGTGGACCAGGCTGGGCCGGTGGGTGGTGACTGGCCTGGCACGGCGGTTGTGGACCAGGCTGGGCCGGTGGTGGATGACTGGCCTGGCACGGCAGTTGTGGACCGGGTTGGCACACCGGTGGGTGACTGGCCTGGCACGGCGGTTGTGGACCGGCCGTGGCCGGCTGGTGTACGGTGTATGATGCAATGTGACTGTAAGGGGGGTCATAAACTGCCATTTTGATTTTCATCACCACAAGGATGTGTTGGCCTGCACCTCCCCGCGGAATGCGTGCACCGCCATGGTGGCGCCACTGATTGAACATTGTTGCAAAAGAAGCACCCGTCCCGGAAGCGCGCACATGCGGTTGCCGATGTGTGACCGTGATGGTCAGTGCACATGCAGCCAATGGGAAGGGGTAATGCGGGGCGCGTATGCCCAATCAAAAATTGCGGAATCCGTGCGCCGCCACACCAGGGCCGGTCATTGGCCCTTTTTGAAAAAGGCATCCAGGGGGAACCAATTGCTGCCAACGTATGCCACTCAAATGGGCTCAGGGCCCTATATATGTGTGATTTCCAAAATCACACTTTCACTGCTGTAATCCAGGGCTGCCTGTGACCATTACCTCGACCTGCTGCTGCTGAGCTGACCAACGACTGCTGCCTGTGACCATCACCTCGACCTGCTGCTGCTGAGCTGACCAACGACTGCTGCCTGTGACCATCACCTCGACCTGCTGCTGCTGAGCTGACCAACGACTGATGCTGTAGTGCCACAGTCCAGGACCTTGCCATGCAGAGAGTGCAAGAGATCCGGTCTCGTCCCTTCACCGCAGCGGAACTAGATGTTCTTGTGGCCGGTGTGCTCAGCCACTACGAACAGCTCTACAGTGCACCCGGACAGGTGGTAAGTGCAGTGGTGTACATGTTGTTGGCCATGAGGTGGTCAGTGGCTCCTGTCTACTGCAAGCCTGGCGGTGTGCTGTGGGACCTTCACATGTGTTGTGCAGAGCATGGCTGCATGTACATACGTGTTTGTACGAAGTTTGTGCATGTCATACTGTCCATTTACGTTACCCTCTTGTCTCCCATCATGGTAGGTAAAGCTGCACCTTCGCAAGGCCGTGTGGAGGACCATAGCACGTGATGTATGGGCAGTGGGGGTGTGCAATAGATGACACACACACTGCCACAAGCGCTGGGACGACATATCCAGCTTAGCAAGAATGTAGAGCAGATGATACTGGGAAGAACGACACGTTAACTAGCTATAAGCAGACTGTATGTGTATGTTACTTGGGAGTGCAATGCATGTATTGGTGCTCAGACACAGTAGTGACTTCCGTGGTGCGTATGTTTTGCAGGAATACCATGTTGGTGCCATTAGCGGAGTGTAATTTTGCATCCATGTCCGCCATGTTGACACGCCACTTGCTTAGAAGTTGAGGGTTCTAGGACATGCCGTAGAGGTCTGTGGTCCCATGGCAAGACATGTGTGCAGATCTACATGCACTTGCCCTGTTCGTATGATGTACAAGTTTCACGGCCACCACCGGGTATTTCATGTGAGGATGACTGGTAGGGGTGGGACGTGTGCAGGATGGGGGCCACATGTTCTTTGTCTGAAATGAAATTTGAGATTTGTTGTCCTTCAGTACGTGAGTGTGGCACTTACTTACGCCTCTTTTCTCTCTATTTCAGCTTTGGCAGAGGGCACTGAGCCACAGACGACGGAGATGAGTGGTGGCAATGCATCCGGATCAGACATCACACACACGCAGACTGACACAGAAGAGGGCAGCCCCGGAGAGGGGGACAGGACCGTCCCTGAGGACTCGCATGTCGAGACACCATCATCCTCATCTTCCGACAGTGTTGGTGAGTCAGCACTGTTGTCACAGACAGGGAGTGGGCAATCAACACCTTTGGTGGGGACACAGCACACAGGGCCCACACTGCCGCCAACTGCACCAAGTACTGCTCGTGCATGCAGAAGTAGGGGGAGCAGAGTGGCGTTCGGTGCAGGCACCGCTGCCCCTGCCCCGGTGACACAAAGTGCACTTTGTGCTGAGGCGTTTGATCTGCTGCGACAGCTTTGTGTGGGGCAGACCAACATGATCAATGCATTCCAAGACCACAATAGGAAGTTGGGGCAGGTGGTGGCATTCATGGAAGGGATGCATGGCGATGTTGCTGGTCTACACAGGACTGTTCAGTCATTGGCAAACACTGTTTCTTCTGCCATCGTACAGTCGCATAGACAGGGTGCTACTTCTGTTCCCCCATCTACAACACTTGATGTCTCAGGGGGAGTGAATATTCTGACCAGGACTCTTTTACGGGTTATTGCACTAGAAGCAGCCACAAGCAGCACAAAAGGGCATGGAGGGCACAGACACCATCCCCTGGGACAGGAAAATCTGTTACCAAAGACGACGTGAGATACACTGGAGTTCACACACAGGATCCCCAAGTGGTGTTGGGGGAAATGCCTTCACATGCTACACAGGCATCCCACACAAAAGGTACTCCCATGGCAATGGATACTCCCAAGTGCAGGGACACTCCCAAGGACAAGGACACTACTAAGGAAGGGGTGACTCCCAGAAGCAGGGACAAGGACACTACAAAAGGCAAAGGCACCTCAAAAGAGCAGGGACACTCCCAAGGACAAGGACAAAACTAAGGAAGGGGCCACTCCCAAGAGCAGGGACACTCCCAAGGACAAGGACAAAACTAAGGAAGGGGCCACTCCCAGGGCCAGGCCACTACAGAGGAAGGGGCATCTCCCAAGGACAGGGACACTCCCAGGGACAAGGTGTCTTCTAGAGACAGGTAGACTACAAAGGACAAGTCTGCTGCCAGGGACAGGACACCGTCCAGGGAACAGGGAAAGTCCATAGACAAGACTCCTCCTACGGCCAAGGCACATGCAAGGGACAAGGCTTCTCCCATAGACACTATCTCCATCAAGGACAGGCATACATCACCCCTGGCTGCACTGAGGCTGATGTTGTTGAAGGAACGGAAAACAGATGTCTCTGCGGCAGAGTACCCCCATACCTCCACTCCCATCCAGGCCCGTCAGAAGCAGAGGAAGGAGTACCCTGTTGTTGCATCCCACATTACACATGATGCAGAGGCCAGAAGGCAGGCACACAGCAAACGACAAGCAGGGTCCAGCACGTCCCCAGAGAGCAGATCCCCAGCAGCAGATGCTCCACCTTTTGTGGGTGATATTTCATTTGAGTCCGCACCACTTGCCAGTCCTGTCATGTCCAGGGTGCCCTCACATATCCCTAAGAAACGTAGACACACACCATTGACACCTGACCACCCTGATGTCGCTCCAGTACAGCTATCCCCAGCTCCCAGAGCCACCCTGCCTCCTGGCCCATACAGCCCTGTGGCTCATCATTTCGGTGTTCCCAGTGGCACATCAGAGGTTCACTCTCAGTTGTCAGATAGTGGCACTGTGTCTGTTGTTTGCTGCCATGCATCATGTAGTGGCACTGTCTCAGTTGTGCCCTCTCCTGTTTCTGGTGCTGGCAGTGTGTCTGGGTCTATGGCTCGTGTGTCAGTCAGTAGAGCTGTGGCATGGGTCACACTCCACGTTCTGGTGCTGGCAGTGTGCCTGGGTCTATGGCTCATGTGTCAGTCACTAGAGCTGTGGCTGTGTCTCACACTCCTATGTCTGGTGCTGGCCGTGTGTCTGGGTCGATGGCTCATGTGTCAGTCACTAGGGCTGTGGCTTTGTGTCACACTCCGGTTTCGGGGGCTGGCAGTGTGTCTGGGTCTATGGCTCATGTGTCAGTCACTACATCTGTGGCTGTGAATCACACTCCTGGTTCTGCTGCTGGCAGTGTGTCTGGGTCTATGGCTCATGTGTCAGTCACTAGGGCTGTGGCTGTGTCTCACACTCCTATGTCTGGTGCTGGTAGTGTGTCTGGGTCTATGGCTCATGTGTCAGTCACTAGGGCTGTGGCTGTGTCTCACACTCCTATGTCTGGTGCTGCCAGGTGACTGGGTCTATGGCTCATGTGTCAGTCACTAGAGCTGTGGCTGTGTCTCCCACTCCAGTTTCTGGTGCTACCAGTGTGTCAGAGGCTAGTAGTTCAGGCAGTCCACCAGCTTCGTGATGTGAGGTGTATTTACCTTCACTCACATGTACTTTGACTAGGTGTGTGGATTGTCCATTGTAACCAGACTTGCATTGTTCTTGTCCTTGGGACGGGTAACTTGCACCACATACTTGTGCTGCCTCTGATGTACCTGTTAGATGCCATGGACTGTTGATGCACTTAGTCCCACTCATGTGCTGCCTCTGATGTACCTGTTCGATACCATGGACTGTTGTTGCACTTAGCCCCTCTCATGTGCTTCCTCTGATGTACCTGTTTGATGCCATGGACTGTTGATGCACTTAGCCCCTCTCATGTGCTGCCTCTGATGTACCTGTTCGATGCCATGGACTGTTGATGCTCTGTGCCCCTCTCATGTGCTGCCTCTGATGTACCTGCTCTGTTGGCCACAATGCCCTGTTGGTGTTCTGATACTGCAGTCTGCCCTCTCATGTGCTGCCTCTGATGTACCTGTTCGATGCCATGGACTGTTGTTGCACTTAGCCACTCTCATATGCTGCCTCTGATGTACCTGTTCGATGCCATGGACTGTTGATGCTCTGTGCCCCTCTCATGTGCTGCCTCTGATGTACCTACTCTGTTGGCCACAATGCCCTGCTGGTGTTCTGATACTGCAGTCTGCCCTCATGTGCTGCCTCTGATGTACCTGCTCTGTTGGCCACAATGCCCTGTTGGTGTTCTGATACTGCAGTGTGCCCTCTCATGTGCTGCCTCTGATGTACCTGTTCGATGCCATGGACTGTTGATGCACTTAGCCCCTCTCATGTGCTGCCTCTGATGTACCTGTTTGATGCCATGGACTGTTGTTGCACTTAGCCCCTCTCATATGCTGCCTCTGTTGTACCTGTTCGATGCCATGGACTGTTGATGCACTTAGCCCCTCTCATGTTCTGCCTCTGATGTACCTGTTCAATGCCATGGACTGTTGATGCTCTGTGCCCCTCTCATGTGCTGCCTCTGATGTACCTGCTCTGTTGGCCACAATGCCCTGTTGGTGTTCTGATACTGCAGTCTGCCCTCTCATGTGCTGCCAACGATGTACCAGTTTGATGCGATTGGACTGTTGTTGCACTTAGCCCCTCTCATATGCTGCCTCTGATGTACCTGTTCGATGCCATGGACTGTTGATGCTCTGTGCCCCTCTCATGTGCTGCCTCTGATGTACCTGTTCGATGCCATGGACTGTTGATGCTCTGTGCCCCTCTCATGTGCTGCCTCTGATGTACCTGTTCGATGCCATGGACTGTTGATGCTCTGTGCCCCTCTCATGTGCTGCCTCTGATGTACCTGCTCTGTTGGCCACAATGCCCTGTTGGTGTTCTGATACTGCAGTCTGCCCTCATGTGCTGCCTCTGATGTACCTGCTCTGTTGGCCACAATGCCCTGTTGGTGTTCTGATACTGCAGTCTGCCCTCTCATGTGCTGCCTCTGATGTACCTTTTCGATGCCATGGACTGTTGATACACTTAGCCCCTCTCATATGCTGCCTCTGATGTACCTGTTCGATGCCATGGACTGTTGATGCACTTAGCCCCTCTCATGTGCTGCCTCTGATGTACCTGTTCGATGCCATGGACTGTTGATGCACTTATCCCCTCTCATATGCTGCCTCTGATGTACCTGTTCGATGCCATGGACTGTTGATGCACTTAGCCCCTCTCATGTGCTGCCTCTGATGTACCTGATCTATTATACCCAGTGCCCATGCTCTTGCATACTCAGTGATTATACCCCTATTATGTCTAATAAAGCAAGTCAATCATGTGTACTGGTTTGTCGTTGTCATTCCTGCTTGTGTACTCCAATTGTGGATATGTATTTGTGATGTGATGTGGTTTCTCAACCATGACACTCCCACTCCCAACGTCACGACCCTGGCAGGTGATCCCCTTCAGACAGCAAATGGTGTGTTGCGTACCTGCGTCGTCGTCGATGATGGTCCATGACTTGCAGGTGGTGGATCGCGAAGAGTATCGGAAATGCGTGTAGCGCTGGGTCCATGACGGCGAGCAGCTTGTGGTGGGTATCTCTGCTATGTGTGTTTGCTTCGCTGTGGGGAATCCGCTGGGTTCAGGCAGGCTGTTTTTCCGCAGCGGTTTTATGTGTGTTTTCTGCCATCTTAATTTGGGGGACGGTCCTTGGCATCAGTCCGTACGGCGGTGTCTCTGGATTGGTTACGTTCGCCGCGGGGTCGGGTGTAGTTCCGCGGTGGTGCGTGCTCTTCCGTCACGCACAGTTTTTTGACATTGTTTGCAATCCTAATATGGCGGACGGGGTGACCGCGGCAGGCGGACACGGAAAAGGCTTTTTCCACCTACTCCAGGACTGCGGTCGCTCTTCCGTTCGCCATCCTAATGAGCCCCTAAGTTTTTAATTGTTAGCATTGCTGTTATGATGTCCTAATGTACATCTTTTTTTACATTTAGAGTCTGTTGAAAAGTATTGTGGTGTCTGCAACCAAGATACTTCAACAACATACATGCAAATGTTAATGGTAAGTACCCTCAGTGAGTGTAAATACACAATATCAAAATGAAGTGATTTAAGTCCTTGGACTCTTTAGAACACATTAAGAGGGTCATTAGGATGACGGGCAGACTTAGTCCGCCCGCCATCCTATCCGGACTAGGGACCGCCCGCCATACGGACGGGGGTCCCAATGTAGGAATTTGGATGCGCTCGCCACAGTGGCGGGTGCATCCCTCAGTTTTAACATTGTGGCGGGCGGTGCTCTCTGCACCGCCCGCCACAATGTCACAAATGAATGTATGCATTTGCATACAAGAAGCAGCAGGCACCGTGCAGTGCCTGCTGCTTCTTGTATGCAAATGCTGGTGGGTACCACAGGTACCCCCATGTGCACCCCCCTATTCACCTTCACTCTGGGGGTCCGCAAGGGGCCCCCAGAGTGAAGACCGCATACCTTTCCGTGGCGGCATCGCATCCACGGAAAGGCATCTCCTTTGGCCCATCATAATATGTCTGGCGGTGTCTATTGGACACCGCCACCATATTATTCCTTTCCCGCCCCGGCCGCAAGGTGACCGGGGTGGAAAAGCAGCGGACGGTCTCCTCCAGCCCCCCCGCCATTGTAATATGGCGGGGGGAATTCTGGTGATGATGTCGGGCGGATTGCCCCCGCCAAGCCAGCGGTGGCTACCGCTAGCCTGGGGGTGGCAATCCGCCCAACATCATAATGGGCCTCTAAGTCTCCAGTTCACATTTGTCTGATACAGGGTGTATATTACAATGACTCAGATAACTGAGGCATTTGCAAGGCTCTTTTTAGAGTTACGTCCACCATGTTGGAAAGCTGGCTATGCACCCTTCCAAGTTATGTAGTCATTACCACGTTTCCACTAAGTGTTGAGAGATCACTATGTTTACCATGTAAATACATATAAAGTTTTCATTTCAAAAAGCTATTGACCTTTCAACAATGCAACGTTAATAACAAGTTACTTTTCACTATCTTCCCAACAGGCCCAATGTTTCAAATGCAGCAGATGAGTCCACCTTGAATTTATGACACCAAATGTAAATCCTACTTACCTTTTACTGGTTACATATGTATAAATGTATGTTTTAAAGCAACATGTGATCGCATGAAAGATGTCTAATTAGATATTTGCGCACTCCTGCAATCTAGCGTTGTGTCCAGATATTATAAAAAGTAATGTTGAGACACACTTCTTTCAGCTGTCACAATTTGCACAATCCTTTTGGAGTTGGACCAGACTTCCTCTAACATTCCTACTTAATTTTCTTTTTTTGAAATTGAGCAATTATTTTGTTTAGCTGTTGAAATATAAATTTAAATCTTCCTCCTCTTTGAAAGTCAACAAGCAATACCGCTCCTCTACACATTATTGTTCAATGGTAGTCTAAAAAGTAGAGGTAAATACACTATCACTAAGGTAGACATCTGACAATAGAATCTATGATATAGTTACATCACTATTCCATGGTCATAATCCAAAAGGTGTGTTTAGAGTCAACAAAAAGAACAATTATGCACTTTTTATGCTGGACAGCATTGCTTCTAAACACCCTTTCAATGCTTTCTTCCATAACTTCAAAAAAGATTTCATGGATTTACATGCATAGTCTTTCAGGTCTCTATATCTCTAAAGTAAAACAAGCGTACTTGTTTTTCTTTTCTTTTGTCACTGACATATATAAACTCATCAGTCACTCCTATGGTAAGCCTTTACAATCCTGAATGCTGAGTGCTGGGTTTTGTGTGAGAGGATGCCCATGCATAACAAAGCTAAGTTTTGTTTAGCTGCATGGAAACATGTAGTGTAACCTGTCAAACACTTTGAAATGTTACCCTCCCACTAGTCCTAGAGGCGGATGTAGAATTCAACCGTTCTTCATAAAATAGAATTGGATGCCACTAAGTACAAAGGGGCATATTATCAATCCTGGGCGATAAAATTATCGCCGCTTTATCGGCAGGAAACTGCCGATAAAGTGGCGATAATGGGCTTGATAATATGCTCAATGGAATTCCAATCGAAGCTCATGTTAGATGTCCTTCACATTTAACATGAGCTTCGATTGAAATTCCATAGAGCATATTATCAAGCCCATTATCGCCACTTTATCTGCAGTTTCCTGCCGATAAAGCAGCGATAATTTTATCGCCCAGGCTTGATAATATGCCCCAAAGTATTTCTGTATTATGCAAACCCTAATGTAATTAAAAACAGGAAACAAGAGCATTGCTATCCTCCACATTAGTCTTTAGACATTTATCAAGCCTTTTTTTTTGTATCAACTACCCCGGCCTAAGGCAGTGGGAAATTTGCACAATTGCTCCCTTTCTTGGCTGAGGTTATCAATTCTTCTTCTTGTAATACAAATTCAAAGTTCAGGCCCTTTATTGAGCCTTCTTAGTAACTAGTACTCGTGAATGGCAGTAGGTAATTTCCACACTTGCAGCCTTTCTTATTGTTATGTTGTGTTATGTCAAAAACATTTATGCCATGCTCGGTCACCAGACGGTTTCATGGTGCTCAGAACAAATGCGGGAGAACAGTGCACCAACATGTATTACTTACATTATTCATCTTCCACTCAATCAATACATCATCTATTATTATTATTATTATTATTGCATTTGTAACGCACGACAGCTACCGACAAAGGGTTTCCCGCCGCAAATTTGTAAAGATACCTGAAGTCAGATTAAAAATGATGGAAAGGGTCTAGATGTTAAATAGCCAAGTTTTTAGGCTTTTGCGGAATCTACAGTAGTTGTCTTCCATGCGTACTGAAACAGGCATTGAATTCCACAGCATGGGTCCTTGGTAGCGAAAAGACTTGGCTCCCATACGGGACAGCTTAATTTTAGGAATAGCAAACTTCCTTTGTGTGGAGGAGCGCAGGGAGCGAGATGGATGATAAGGGAGTACCAGTGACAAAAGACATTTCGGGGCTTTTGCAGCATTAATTTTATGCTTAAAGCATCATGCCTTGAATCTAATTCAGTTTTCAACCTTCAACCAGTGAAGGTCCCGAAGATATTGAGTGGTGGGGGTATACCTCGGGATGCTGCATATTAGCCTGGACGCTGATTTTTGAACTACCTGAAGTTTGCGGATTGTTGCTTTATTTGAGCCTAGATACAGGACATTCCTGTAGTCTATCCGTGATGTGATCAAGGCGTTGACTGCGGTCTTCTTTGTTTGCTCAGGCAGCATCCAGCATATCTTTTTCAAACATTTTAAAATGGCGAAGCACGTGATTGCTGTTTTTTCAGCCTGTTTGTGCATCTTGAGCGAGTCATCCATAATGACCCCTAAATTCCGTGCTTGAGGTACTGGAACCGGAAGCCTACCCATCTCAGTTGGCCAATGGTGCGGGCCCCACAGGTTTTTGTTTTTACCTAAAATGACAACTTCCGTTTTATCCCCATTAAGTTGGAGAAAATTGTCCTGCATCCAGCCCGCTATTTTCTTTAATCCGCTTTTAAGGGTGGACTGGGCATCCATATTCTCAGATGTAAGAATGAAAATTAGTTGGGAATCATCCGCGTATGATTACATTACTAGACCGGCTTCTTCTACGACCTTAGCCAAAGGGCTCATATACAAATTAAATAGTAGAGGGCTTAAGATAGAACCCTGTGGTACACCATGTTCAAAAACATGAGTGTTGGAGCATGCTGTTTGGGAGAAGACCTGAAATGTCCTTCCCGTTAGGAAGGAGGTGAGCCGCTCCAATGCTGACCCACGAATACCAAGAGAGCGAAGTGTGGTGATTAGAACAGTGTGAGATACATAATCAAAGGCAGCGCTGAGATCCAATAATACAAGGGCCACCGTCTCTCCTTTGTCCAAAAGGCCCCGTATATTTTCTGTGACTCCAAGTAGCGTGGTTTCCGTCGAGAAACCCGCTCTGAAGCCGGATTGGCAAGGGGGTAATAAATCTTGGGTGGTGACAAATTTTGTTAGATTGTGATTCACATGTTTTTCTAGAATCTTGGCAAAAATGGGTAACAGGGAGATGGGTCGAAAATTAGAGGGCTGGTTTGGATCCGTTCCTACCTTCTTCGGTAAAGGATGGATCATAGCTTCTTTCCACTCAGGGGGTACAGTGTTTTCTTGTAAGGAGGTATTAAGTAGATATGTGACAATATTAAGTGAATGAGAGGTGAGCTTTTTAAGTATTTTGCAAGGTAAAGGATCTTTTGGTGACCCCGATTTGATGGAACTGAGTAGTTTAATTAGAGTCTCCGTGTCCAGTAGAGGCCATCTATCTAAGGTGTTTTCCTGGTTTTGAGGCGCATCCATGTCAGATCTACCCGCGTGAGCAGAAGGACATGGAAGCGTGCTATCCGGAGGGACCTCACTATTCTTGCCTGCCACAATTCCTTGAAGGATTATGTCCACCTTCTGTATGAAGAAGGACGCTAAGGCTTCACATTGGGCTTTATTTAGTTCGGGAGGCGTAGCTATGGTTTTAGACCCTGCGAGTTCTTTCACCAGCTTAAATAAAATTTGAGAGCGATTTAGGGCCTCCGATATAGTGGAGCATACATAATCTGCTTGTGCTTTATCGCAAAGGGTCCGATATATTTGTAACTTATTTTTGTATTCTTTTTTCGCATTTAGGAAATAATTTTTCCTCCATCTGCGCTCTAGGGTTTCACAGTCCGATTTTTCCTTTTTTAGTGTCTCGTTAAACCAAGGGGCAGACGATCGTGTACCCTTGCGTTTCGCCCTGGTAAAACGGAGGCAAGTATCTACTGCCGTCAGGAGCCAATTCTGAACTGCTGCTGATAATGACTGTACTGACTGTTTTGAACAGGGGCGATGGGAATCTAAAAAGATGTTCAGGGTTTCCAAATCCAAGTTTTTTCCAGATTCTAATCTGCCTTGAATGATCCATGGGGGCGTTGTGTTCCTGTAAGGTGACCTGTACTGAAAATCTAACCAAGTAATGGTCTGACCAGCTGAGTGGTAGTGCCGGGAGAACATTAACTGCTTTAAGATTGGAAATGATAGGGTCAAGTAAATGCCCAGCTGTGTGGGTTGCTCCTGAATTTAACAATGTCAAGTTCAGGGCAGCTAGATCGGATATAAATTCCGATATAGTAGTACAGGCTAGGTTTTCCAGATGTATGTTAAAATCTCCGATAAGAGAAAAATTAGCAGCTGCCAGAACTAGGGGGCTTATGATTTCCGGTAAAGCTGTCATCCATGCCGTGGCTGAGCCCGGTGGGCAATAGATCAACAAACCAGAGAACATGAAGTTAGGGGTAATAGCCAATGTAAAAACTGCTGCTTCCCCATTAGTGTTAGGAAGTTTCGTAAGGTTACAGTTATATTCTTTTTTAAAACGAACAGCAATGCCACCTCCAGTTTTATTAGGGCGACAAAGTCTTTCAATTGCATAGTACATCTACACATACACTCACCTACTTGCAGCCTTTCTTGGCTATAGTTAACAACTATTCTTCTGTTTCATATCTGTATTCAAAGTGCAGGCCCTTTATTGAGCCTTTTTGTTGTAACAACTACCCCGGCTGGAAGCAGTGGGAAATTTGCACAGTTGCATCCTTTCTTGTGACGCACAGTCTGTGTAATGAGATGGGTATCCAAAGATCTACTTCCCTGATAAGACAGTGGTTACTTTGCGCGTCTCCAGTCTTACTAACTTTTTACCTTATTCATCTTCCATTCAATGGACACATCATCTACACATATACACACCTACTTGCTGCCTTTCTTGGCTGTGGTTATCAACTATTCTATTTCATATTAGTATTCAAACTGCAGGCCCTTTATCAAGCCTTTTTGTTGTAACAACTACCCCAGCCGAAGGCAGTAAAAAATTGCACACTTGCTGTCTTTCTCGACTGGGGTTATCAATTATTCTTGAATTTCATATTCTGATTCAAAGTCGAAACCCTTTATCGAACCATTTTCTTGTACCTACTACCCCGGCCAAAGGCAGTGGGAAATTTGCACATTTGCTAACTTTCTTGGCTGGGGTTATCAATTATTCTTCTTGTAATACAAATTCAAACTGCAGGCCCTTTATTGAGCCTTCTTGGTAACTATTACTCATGAATGGCAGTATGTAATTTGTACAGTTCCTGCCGTTCATGTATAATGAAAAGCTTAACAAAAGTCTACCAACATTAAAAAAGAGCCAGTATGGTCTATGGTTATCAAATCTTCTGTTTGTTATTCTAATTCAAAGTACAGGCCCTTTATTGAGCTTTCTTGGTAACTTCTACCCGTGACCGGCAGTGGGTAATTTGCACACTTACAGCCTTACTTATTTTTTACATTATTCATGTTCCACTCAATCAACAAGTCATCTACACATACACACACCTACTTGAAGCCTTTCTTGACTATAGTTAACAACTATTCTTCTATTTCATATCTACATTCAAAGTGTAGGCCCTTTATCAAGCCTTTTTGTTGTAACAACTACCCCGGCTGAAAGCAGTGGGAAATTTGCACGGTAAAAAATTGTAAAAAAAATTGATACTTGTATAGCGCACTACTCACCCGCAAGGGTCTCAAGGCGCTTGTACAAATACCGCTGTGGAACCCATCCTGGCTTTCCCTGTGAGGCGTCCACTCCTGGGCACCCCCAAGGTGGAGGCCAGGCATCCTTAGCGTTGTGGGGGCTGTTGTGGAGATTAAGCAAGCTATTGCCCAGAGTGTCAGAGTGTGACTCCATGATTGGAATAGGCACCGAGGCGAGAATTATCAGGTCCGTGGAATTTTTGAGCCCAAGACCCGCCGAGGCAGGGAATTGAACCCTGGTCCCGGGTTAGACCTCTGCATCAGGGTATGCCACTCTAATCATTGAGCCACACAGTTGCATCCTTTCTTGAGACGCACAGTCTGTGTAATGAGCTGGCTAATGAAGAGAAGGTTTCCCTTGATTGTGATTAACCTAGATCTGTTATCATATCATATGCCATAAAATGTATGCAAACATTGGTATCACCATGTATACAGTCTGAAATCAAACAAATTATTGGTTATTACAAGTTTATATCTTTATTATAAAGCCTTCAGCTTTTTCTGGTTAAAAAGATTTTACGTGTTATGTTAAAAAAAGAAAAATGAAAACTCATACATAAAATACAGAAAATTCTAAACAACGCTATAGCATATTACAATTACAAAAACACATAAAAAATACAGATATTCTATTTAAAAACACTCACTATAATTAATAATTCCACATTCAATATGAACAAACTAAGACCTGCATAATCTGGACAACAACAACGTATGAAAGACTTCAAAAATCGTCTAATTCAATTGCACATTGTTATTGAAAGCCTTGGGACAATATATTCTACTTTATATTTGCACCCTTTCCTTGGCCTTTGTGTTCAATTGTGCCTCCCCTTAGCGTCGATGCGTTTCGGCAGTTAATGTTAATTTGATACCGCCTTTATCAAGACAATCAGATAATTAAGTTGTCCGCAATTTTATTCCGTACTTGTGCTACTTCACGGATCAGATAGGGATGCACTGATGTTTATCGTGACAAATTTGTTTTGAGGTGCCCTTCCAATTTAAAATCCTTTTTGTTTCGAGCCCCTTAATGGTACATTCCTTTGATTTCATGATTTTAACAATTGACTCCTTTCATATGGCGTGTCAAATGTCCCAAGTGCGGCCGTCGTCTTTTTAGACTCCCCTTTACGTCCTGCACTTGTATATCACAATGTTAAATTAAAGTGTTGGCTCCTCGTCTACTTAAATGCCCGTGTATCAATTTGTACCCGCTAGGTTGGCTCGTTCTTAAATTCGAGTCCGAGCTCTTCGCTGTATACTGCTGCAGCCCCACCCACCTGGTCTAATTTGCCTGTTCGAAATTGCACACTTGCTGCCTTTCTTGGCTGGGGATATCAATTATTCTGAATTTCATATTCTGATTCAAAATCGAAACCGTTTATCAAACCATTTTGTTGTACCTACTACCCCGGCCAAAGGCCGTGAGAAATTAGCACACCTGCGGCCTGTTTGGCTGGGGTTATCAATTATTCTAAAATTATTTAAAATGTAAAATGCAGGCCCTTTATTGAGCCTTCTTGGTAACTACTGCCTGTGAATGGCAGCGAGTAATTTGCACACTTGCATCCTTTCTACAGCATAGTGTGTGTACTTTGTGCACTTGCATTGTTTGCTTAGATGTGATACCCATTTCTCAGGCTCCCACTGCGGAATCCAACACACTGTCTGTATAATGGACTGGAAAACCAAACACCCACTTCCTTTACAAAGCAGTGGGTCGTTTTCACGTCTGCTGCTTTTCTTAATTTTCACCTTATTCTGCATCCACTAGCAGAAACACACCTACCTGCTGCCATTCTTGACTGTCTTTGCCAACTATTATTCTAATTCAAAGTAGAGGCCCTGGAAATTACCTGGTGTTGTTATTTTTCAGCACTACCGCCCAGAGTGGAAACTTAGTGCACTTGCTTTGCTTGCTTAGATATGGTATTCATTTCTCAGCCTCCCACTGCGGAATCCGACACCCTGTCTGTATAATGAGAAGGGTATCCAAAGATCCACTTCCCTGACAAGGCAAAGGGTAGTTTGCCTATCTGCAACCTTTCTTATTTTTCACCTTATTCATCTTCTACTCCATCAAGACATCATCCACACGTACACAAACTTAGTTGCTGCCTTTTTGGCTGGGGTTATCAATTACTCTTCAATTTCATATTCTGATTCAAAGTCAAGGCCCTTTATTGAGCCTTTTTCATGTAGGTACTGCCCTGCCAGAAGGCAGTGGGAAATTTGTGCACTTGCTGGCTTTCTTTGCTGGGGTTATCAACTATTCTTCAATTTCATATTCTGATTCAAAGTGCAGGCCCTTTATTGAGCTTTTTGTTGCATCAACTACCCCGCCTGAACGCAGTGGGAAATTTGCACACTTGCTGCCTTTGTTGGCTAGGGTTATCAATTATTCTTGAATTTCATATTCTAATTCAAACTCATGGCCCTTTATCGAGCCTTTTTGTTGTTACTACTTCCCCGGCTAAAGACACTGGGTAATTTGCACACTTTTGCAGCCTTTCTTATTTTTTACATTATTCATCTTCCACTCAATCAACACATCATCTAGACGTACACACACTTACTTACTGCCTTTCTTGCCGTGGTTATCAACTATTTTTCTATTTCATATTCGTATTCAAAGCACAGACCCTTTATCAAGCCTTTTTGTTGTAACAATTACCCAAGCCGAAGACAGCAAGAAATTTACACACTTGCTGCCTTTCTTGGCTGGGGATATCAATTATTTTTGAATTTCATATTCTGATTTAAAGTCAAGGCCCTTTATCAAGCCTTTTTGTTATAGGTACTACCCCATCTAAAGGCAATGGGACATTTGCACACTTGCTGCCTTTCTTGACTGGGGTTATCAATTATTCTTCTTGTAATACAAATTAAAAGTGCATGCCCTTTATTGAGCCTTTTCAGTAACTACTACCCGTGAACGGCAGTGGGTAACTTGCGCACTTGCAGCATTTCTTATTTTTTTACATTATTCATCTTCCACTCAATCAACACATCATCTACACATTCACACACCTATTTGCTGCCTTTCTTGGCTGTGGTTAGGAACTATTCTATTTCATATTCATATTAAAAGTGCAGGCCCTTTATCAAGACGTTTTGTTGTAACAACTACCCCAGCCAAAGGCAGTACATAATTGCACACTTGCTTCCTTTCTTGGCTGGGGTTATCAATTATTCTTGAATTTCATATTCTGATTCAAAGTCGAAACCCTTTATTGAACCATTTTCCTGAACCTACTACCCCGGCCAAAGGCAGTTGGAAATTTGCACACTTGCTGCCTTTCTTTGCTGGGGTTATCAATTCTTCTTCTTCTAATACAAATTCAAACTGCAGGCCTTTTATTGGGCCTTTTTGGTAACTATTACTCATGAATGGCAGTGGGTAATTTGTACACTTCCTGCCGTTCATGTATAATAACAAGCTTAACAAAAGTCTACCAATATTAACAAAGAGCCAGTATGGTCTATGGTTATCAATCTTTTGTTTGTTATTCTAATTCAAAGTACAGGCCCTTTATTGAGCCTTCTTGGTAACTTCTACCCGTGACTGGCAGTGGGTAATTTGCACACTTACAGCCTTACTTATTTTTTACACTATTCATGTTCCACTCAATCAACACAACATCTACACATACACACACCTACTTGCAGACTTTCTTGGCTATAGTTAACAACTATTCTTCTATTTCATATCTGTATTCAAATTGCAGGCCATTTATCGAGCCTTTTTGTTGTAGCTACTACCCCGGCCAATGGCAATGGGAAATTTGCACACTTGCTGCCTTTCTTGACTGGGGTTATCAATTATTCTTCTTGTAATACAAATTAAAAGTGCAGGCCCTTTATTGCGCCTTCTCGGTAACTACTACCCGTGAATGGAGTGGTTAACTTGCGCACTTGCAGCCTTTCTTATTTTTTTACATTATTCATCTTCCACTCAATCAACACATCATCTACACATACACATACCTACTTGCTGCCTTTCTTGGCTGTGGTTATGAACTATTCTATTTCATATCCATATTCAAAGTGCAGGTACTTTATCAAGCCTTTTTGTTGTAACAACTACCCCAGCCAAAGGCAGTAAATAATTGCACACTTGCTTCCTTTCTTGGCTGGGGTTATCAATTATTCTTGAATTTCATATTCTGATTCAAAGTCGAAACCCTTTGTCGAACCATTTTCTTGAACCTACTACCCCGGCCAAAGGCAGTTGAAAATTAGCACACTTGCTGCCTTTCTTTGCTGGGGTTATCAATTATTCTTCTTGTAATACAAATTCAAACTGCAGGTCCTTTATTGAGCCTTTTTGGTAACTATTACTCGTGAATGGCAGTGGGTAATTTGTACACTTCCTGCCGTTCATGTATAATAACAAGCTTAACAAAAGTCTACCAATATTAAAAAAGAGCCAGTATGGTCTATGGTTATCAAATCTTCTGTTTGTTATTGTAATTCAAAGTGTAGGCCCTTTATTGAGCTTTCTTGGTAAGTTCTACCCGTGACTGGCAGTGGGTATAGTGCACTCTTACAGCCTAACTTATTTTTTACATTATTCATGTTCCAGTCAATCAACACAGCATCTACACATACACAAACCTACTTGCAGACTTTCTTGGCTATAGTTAACAACTATTCTTCTATTTCACATCTGTATTTAAAGTGCAGGCCCTTTATCAAGCCTTTTTGTTGTAACAACTACCCCGGCTGAAAGCAGTGGGAACTTTGCACAGTTGCATCCTTTCTTGCGACGCACAGTCTGTGTTATGAGCTGGCTATCCAAAGATCTACTTCCCTGATAAGGTAGTGGTTACTTTGCACGTCTGCAGCCTTTCTAACTTTTTACCTTATTAATCTTCCATTCAATGAACAAATCATCTACACATACACACACCTACTTGCTGCCATTCTTGGCTATGGTTAGGAGCTATTCTATATCATATTCAAAGTGCAGTCCCTTTATCGAGCCTTTATGTTTTAACAACTACCCAAGCCGAAGGCAGTAAAAAATTGCACACTTGCTGTCTTTCTTGGCTGGGGTTATCAATTATTCTTGAATTTCATATTCTGATTCAAAATCGTAACCCTTTATCAAACCATTTTGTTGTACCTACTACCCCGTCCAAAGGCAGTGGGAAATTTGCGTATTTGCTGCCTTTCTTGGCTGGGGTTATCAATTATTCTAAAATGTATTAAAATTCAAAATGCAGGCCCTTTATTGAGCTTTCTTGGTAACTACAATCCGTAAATGGCAGTGAGTAATTTGCACACGTGCGTCCTTTCTACTGCACAGTGTGTGTGCTTTGTGCACTTGCATTGTTCGCTTAGATGTGATAGCCATTTCTCAGGCTCCCGCTGCAGAATCCGACGCACTGTCTGTATAATGGACTGGAAAACCAAACACCCACTTCCTTCACAAAGCAGTGGGTAGTTTGCACATCTTGTGCCTTTCTTAATTTTCACCATATTCTGCATCCACTAGCAGAAACACACCTACCTGCTGCCTTTCTTGATTGTCTTTGCCAACTATTATTCTAATTCAAAGTAGAGGCCCTGGAAAGGACCTGGTGTTATTATTTTTCAGCACTACCACCCAGAGTGGAACTTAGTGCACTTGCTTTGCTTCCTTAGATGTGGTAGTCATTTCTCAGCCTCCCACTGCGGAATCCAACACCCTGTCTGTATAATGAGAAGGATTTCCAAAGATTCGCTTCCCTGACAAGGCAGAGGGTAGTTTGCATATCTGCAGCCTTTCTTATTTTTCACCCTATTCATCTTCTACTCGATCAAGACATCATCTACACGTACACACACTTACTTGATGCCTTTTTGGCTGGGGTTATCAATTACTCTTCAATTTCATATTCTGATTCAAAGTCAAGGCCATTTATCGAGCCTTTTCCATGTAGGTACTGCCCGGTCAGAAGGCAATGGTAAATTTGAGCACTTGCTGCCATTTTGCTAGGGTTATCAACTATTCTTCAATTTCATATGCTGATTCAAAGTGCAGGCCCTTTATTGAGCCTTTTGTTGTATCAATCACCCCGCCTGAACGCAGTGGGAACTGTGCATACTTGCTGCCTTTCTTGGCTGGGGTTATCAGTTATTCTTGAATTTCATATTCTAATTCAAACTCATGTCCGTTTATCGAGCCTTTTTGTTGTTACTACTTCCCCAGCTAAAGGCACTGGTTACTTTGCACACTTTTGCAGCCTTTCTTATATTTTACACTATTCATATTTCACTCAATCAACACATCATCTACACGTACACACACCTACTTACTGCCTTTCTTGGCTATGGTTATCAACTATTCTTCTATTTCATATTCGTATTCAAAGCACAGGTCCTTTATCAAGCCTTTTTGTTGTAACAACTACCCCAGCCGAAGGCAGTAATACATTTACACACTTGCTGCCTTTCTTGGCTGGGTTTATCAATTATTCTTGAATTTCATATTCTAATTCAAAGTCGAAACCGTTTTTCAAGCTATTTTGTTGTACCTACTACTCCAAGCCGAAGACAGTGGGAAATTTGCACATTTGCTGCCTTTCTTGGCTGGTGTTATCAATTATTCTAAAATTAATTCAAATTCAAAATGCAGACCCTTTATTCAGCCTTCTTGGTACCTACTACCCGTGAATGGCAGTGAGTAATTTGTATACTTGAGTCATTTCTTGCATCCTTTCTACCGCACAGTGTGCGTACTTTGTGCACTTTCATTGTTTGTGGAGATGTGATACCCATTTCTGAGGCTCCTACTGCGGAATCTGACGTAGATTCTGTTAACTGTGACAAAATAGCATTCATAGATCTTTGTGTCAAAAACTGCCTTCAATCTGCACTGCGGACAGCAGGGTTCACAACTTGAATTCAGCTTTGGAACTAAATTTGTCTGCAATATCTGTGCTGACAACTGCCTTCGCTCTATTCTGCGATCAGTAGAGTTCAAAACTTGATAGCAGGAGCTCCACAACTATAGAAAACATTCAATCAAGCCTTGCTTTATTTAAGGTAGAGACTACTGGATTCTATGCCTTCCGATTTTGTAAAAGAATGTCACAAATAGCATTCATCTATAACTATGCTCACTAGACCTTTCAATCTACACTGCAGGCAGAAGGGTTCACAACTTTAATTCAGCTTTCCTTCTACATTAAGGACAGCATTGAATCCAGCCTTGATTTACTTAAGGCAGAGACAATTCTACTCTGTCCTCAGATTCTGTTAACTGTACAAAATAGCATTCATCAATGTTTGTGTCGATTAGTACCTTTGACATACATCACAGACACCAGGGTTCGCAACTTCAATTCAGTTTTGCATGTAAATTTCTCTTCAGTATGTGTGCTGAGAAGTGCCTTCAATCAATTCTGCTATCAGTACAGTTCACAACTAGATACCAAGAGCGCCAGCACTACAGAAAACATTCAATACAATCTTCATTTACTTAAAACAGAGACAACTGCACAATATCTTCAGATTTTCTTAAAGTTTGAACACTAGGAAATTCAGCCTTCATTTATTTTATGCTGACAAAATTCTACCATATGTCTTCACATTTTGTTTAAATAAGTGACAAAAAACATTTGTCTATGTCTGTAAACAACTGCCTTCAATCTACACTGCACAGGGAATGTACATGCTCAGCGCCAAAGATACTACTTTCTCAGTGCACCATAAATCATCACAAAGAAGAGTGAACACCTTTATTTCACAGTGAGACATACTGTCCTTTTTAAATGGAATTGTTGCAGAATTTAATCAACAATAGACATTACGTCAATTACTGTACCTCCCCTGACGACGCATCATCACAGTGTACGTTCAAGCTCAGCGCCAAAGGTAATACTGACTCAGTGCACCACAAATCATCACCACATGACCGTATTGAATGAGAAAACCTATTTATATATAAATGTATCATACTTTTTGGAGATATACTTCAACTTACTTCTGTGAATGGACAACCAATATTTATTAGAAAACTTGATTTTAAACACTTTGCTACCAATGCGTCCTGTTTGGACCACCCATCATCGCACACTCCACAGAACTTTGTTGCTTTAGGTGCACACTTGCTTCCTTTCTTGGCTGTGATGATTAATTATTCCTCAAGTTCATATTCTGATTGAACGTCAAGGCCCTTTATCGAACCTTTTTGTCATTTCCACTACCCCAGCCGAAGGTTAATACTCCAAAAGTAATCTGTAAAATTTGCCAAACAACTCTTTCAAAGGGTGATCCATATAAAAATACTTCTTTAGCACAGCAAATATAGTGCGACACATGAAGAACTTGCATCCCAACAACTTTGCTTGAGCTGCAACACATAGATTGAATGGCAACCCACCTGCTGCTGCACCAAGCACATCAACTGCTGCAACAGCATCTTCGGCAACTAGTCCACACTCACATTTTAATCTTGATTGTGGTAAACTTAAATGTCTTACATTTATTGCAATGAACTTTTGTGTACGTGAAATAGTCTATCAACTTCATCAAAAATTAGAAACAGGAGCATCGCTGTCCTCAACATCAGTCACTACACATTTATCAAGCTATTTTGTTGTAAGAACTACCCCGTCCATAGGCAGTAGGAAATGTGCATACTTGCTGCCTTTCTTGGCTGGTGTTATCAATTATTGTTCAATTTGATATTCTGATTCAAACTCAAGGCTCTTTATCAAGCCTTTTTCATGTACATACTATCCCAGCAGAAGGCAGTGCAAAATTTGCGTATTTTCTGCCTTTTTTCACAGAGGTTATGAACTATTGTTCAATTTGATATTCTGATTCAAAGTCAAGGCCCTTTATCTAGCCTTTTTGTTGTAACTAATTCCCCGGCTAAAGGTAGTGATTAATTTGCACACTTTTGCAGCCTTTCTTATATTTTACACTATTCATCTTTCACTCAATCAACACATCATCTACACGTACACACACCTACTTACTGCCTTTCTTGGCTATGGTTATCAACTATTCTTCTATTTCATATTCGTATTCAAAGCACAGGTCCTTTATCAAGCCTTTTTGTTGTAACAACTACCCCAGCCGAAGGCAGTAAGACATTTACACACTTGCTGCCTTTCTTGGCTGGGTTTATCAATTATTCTTGAATTTCATATTCTGATTCAAAGTCGAAACCGTTTTTCAAGCTATTATGTTTTACCTACTACTCGAAGCCGAAGACAGTGGGAAATTTGCACATTTGCTGCCTTTCTTGGCTGGTGTTATCAATTATTCTAAAATTAATTCAAATTCAAAATGCAGACCCTTTATTCAGCTTTCTTGGTACCTACTACCCGTGAATGGCAGTGAGTCATTTGTATACTTGAGTCATTTCTTGCATCCTTTCTACCGCACAGTGTGCGTACTTTGTGCACTTTCATTGTTTGTGGAGATGTGATACCCATTTCTGAGGCTCCCACTGCGGAATCTGACGTAGATTATGTTAACTGTGACAAAATAGCATTCATTGATCTTTGTGTCAACAACTGCCTTCAATCTGCACTGCAGACAGCAGGGTTCACAACTTGAATTCAGCTTTGGAACTAAATTTGTCTGCAATATCTGTGCTGACAACTGCCTTCACTCTATTCTGCGATCAGTAGAGTTCAAAACTTGATAGCAGGAGCTCCACAACTACAGAAAACATTCAATCAAGCCTTGCTTTATTTAAGGTAGAGACTACTGGATTCTATGCCTTCCGATTTTGTAAAAGAATGTCACAAATAGCATTCATCTATAACTATGCTCACTAGACCTTTCAATCTACACTGCAGACAGCAGGGTTCACAACTTTAATTCAGCTTTCCTTCTACATTAAGGACAGCATTGAATCCAGCCTTGATTTACTTAAGGCAGAGACAATTCTACTCTGTCCTCAGATTCTGTTAACTGTACAAAATAGCATTCATCAATGTTTATGTCGATTAGTACCTTCGGCATACATCACAGACACCAGGGTTCGCAACTTCAATTCAGTTTTGCATGTAAATTTCTCTTCAGTATGTGTGCTGAGAAGTGCCTTCAATCAATTCTGCGCTCAGTACAGTTCACAACTAGATACCAAGAGCGCCAGCACTACAGAAAACATTCAATACAATCTTCATTAACTTAAAACAGAGACAACTGCACAATATCTTCAGATTTTCTTAAAGTTTGAACACTAGGAAATTCAGCCTTCATTTATTTTATGTTGACAAAATTCTACCATATGTCTTCACATTTTGTTTAAATAAGTGACAAAAACCATTTGTCTATGTCTGTTAACAACTGCCTTCAATCTACACTGCACAGGGAATGTACATGCTCAGCGCCAAAGATACTACTTACTCAGTGCACCATAAATCATCACAAAGAAGAGTGAACACCTTTATTTCACAGTGAGACATACTGTCCTTTTTAAATGGAATTGATGCAGAATTCAATCAACAATAGACATTACGTCAATTACTGTACCTCCCCTGACCACGCATCATCACAGTGTACGTTCAAGCTCAGCGCCAAAGGTAATACTGACTCAGTGCACCACAAATCATCACCACATGATCGTATTGAATGAGAAAACTTATTTATATATAAATGTACCATACTTTTTGGAGATATACTTCAACTTACTTCTGTGAATGGACAACCAATATTTATTAGAAAACTTGATTTTAAACACTTTGCTACCAATGCGCCCTGTTTGGACCACCCATCCTCGCACACTCCACAGAACTTTGTTGCTTTAGATGCACACTTGCTTCCTTTCTTGGCTGGGATTATTAATTATTCCTCAAGTTCATATTCTGATTGAACGTCAAGGCCCTTTATCAAACCTTTTTTTCATTTCCACTACGCCAGTCGAAGGTTAATACTCCAAAAGTAATCTGTAAAATTTGCCAAACAACTCTTTCAAAGGGTGATCCATATAAAAAATACTTCTTTAGCACAGCAAATATAGTGCGACACATGAAGAACTTACATCTCAACAACTTTGCTTGAGCTGCAACACATAGATTGTATGGCAACCCACCTGCTGCTGCACCAAGCACATCAACTGCTGCAACAGCATCTTCGGCAACTAGTCCACACTCACATTTTAATCTTGATTGTGGTAAACTTAAATGTCTTACATTTATTGCGATGAACTTTTGTGTACGTGAAATAGTCTATCAACTTCATCAAAAATTAGAAACAGGAGCATCGCTGTCCTCAACATCAGTCACTACACATTTATCAAGCTTTTTTGTTGTAAGAACTACCCCGTCCATAGGCAGTAGGAAATTTGCATACTTGCTGCCTTTCTTGGCTGGAGTTATCAATTATTGTTCAATTTGATATTCTGATTCAAACTCAAGGCTCTTTATCAAGCCTTTTTCATGTACATACTATCCCAGCAGAAGGCAGTGCGAAATTTGCGTATTTTCTGCCTTTTTTCACAGAGGTTATGAACTATTGTTCAATTTGATATTCTGATTCAAAGTCAAGGCCCTTTATCTAGCCTTTTTGTTGTAACTAATTCCCCGGCTAAAGGTAGTGATTAATTTGCACACTTGCAGCCTTTCTTATTTTTGACATAATTCAACTTCCACTCAATCAACACATCATCTATACGTACACAAACCTACTTGCTACCTTTATTGGCTACGGTTATCAACTATTCTTCTATTTCATATCCATATTCAAAGTACAGGCCCTTTATCAATCCTTTTTTATTCAAATAACTACACCGGCCGAAGGCAGTATGAAATTTGTATACATGCTGCCTCTCTTGGTTAGGGTTATGAATTATTCTTGAATTTTATAATACAGTTGTGACGCATGTAATTAAGAAAGTGAAGATTTTTTTTCAAAAACGCATTTTTTAAGAATAGAAAACTATAAAAAATCTACTTGAGAAGGCTTTCAAATTGATTTTTTTAAATTTGTTTTAGTAATCAATACAATTCGATCACTAGATAAACCAATCCCTTTAATGAAGGCCAAAAGTAAGTGGAAAAGAGTCACTAACAGAAGTAATTTTTCAGAGGTTTTTTTGGGTGAATGGAACCATAGTTCAAGTTCCGAGCCTTTTTTAATGATAAGAGTTATCTTCAGAGTAATGATTTGTTGCATGCAGGTGACACTAGTGGTCGTGCTTATGAGGTTACAAATGATTCTGCTATTGAGAAAGAGAAAATTGTTCCTAGAAATGCAGAAGAGGTGTTAGATGAGGAAGTTTTAGGGAGACGTCCTAAAGCTCCATTGAACACTTGCAATTGTAGTAATATTTATACTGTAAGTTAAGAATCTATTGCTTTTTTAAACAATTTCTTAAAACTATATTAGGAAAAGTGTTAAACAAAAGATTAAGATATTGCAAGAATAAGACCCTTGCAGAGTGACAGAAAATACTGGTTTGCTAGGTCATTCTCTGGCTTGTCTTTCTAGAAAAGTTTGGCGAAGTGTTTTTCACCAATTCAGAATGTTCTCAGTTCATCATACTCAAATGAGGAAATTAGTCAGAACATTACATTACGGAAAAAAGTCCAGCACTAATGTAAAAAAAAGTTGAACAGTACTCTTTTCCATGCATCTCTATCAGATGTAACAAATGTTTCTGATGACATTCAGCCTAGTTACTTTGGTCCTCAGAAAGACAGTGCAGAAACTGAGATATTAATAGATGAAAATGTGGAAGAGAATGTACAATATTGTACTGTACAACATTTTGAGCCAGATATTACAAAGTTTAAGGTGATTTCACGAGAAACACCAAATTATTCTTCTATTTGTTTTCAATGAACTCATTATAAAATCAAACCAGGACTGTTCATCTGTATTTAAAAAGGAAAAAGGAAAATAATATTGAGTGGAAGCATTTTGCAACCTATTTGTTGGTAGAAAACTGTTTTGATTTGGAATCTGATCAGCGTATTTGTAAATATTGTGATAACAAATTAGATGAGAACAAAATGCCTGCTAGAGCTGTGCATAATAATCTTGAGTTGGTAATTATTCCTTCTGAACTGATGGATTTAAATACCTATGAGTCTATTCTTATTCAATGTTTGCATCCATTTCAGGCTATTGTTTGTATGAATCCTAAGACAGGAAAATTGCCTCCTTCAGATTTACAAACAGGATTAAAGGGAAGAGTTGTATATTTGCCTGCAGATTTTTTATAAAAAATTGAAACAATTGGTGTAGAAAATGTAGAAGATGAAACTTTAGTTATTCTTGTTAATGGTGTTCCTACTAGGAGTAAGAACATCTGGCAAGAATTACTGAATGTTAGGAAAGTGAAAAAGGCAACGTATCTGGCAAAAATCTAATCAATATTATAAAAATGTGTATTTGACCTGTGCTGAGTGCGCTTGGGATGATTTACTCCAATTTCTTCGAGACACAAATCCAAAGATACTAAATATTGAATACAAGACACCTGGAGAATTGTGCTCTTTGTATCCAGTTAATATATGCAGGTATTTCAATCATAGAATCAAAGCTATAATATCTTTTATCACCAATAACAAAAATTCTCCTCTTGGAAAGGTTTTGGATTTCTTTTGGAGAAAAAAGTATCAACCAAAAGATGCTCCTCACATACATATGCTAATATGGATCAAAGATGCTCCCAAATTTGCAACTGAGTCAGATGATACTGTGGCTGTCTTTTATTGGAAAATATGCTACATGTAATATACCCAAAAGTGCACAAGATAAGGACTTAAGACAACAAGTTTTAGGATTACAAAGCCATTGTTGTCGGAAATACTGACATCGAAACTATACATTTAAGGACAAGTTCTACACCAAACGTCATATTGGATTTCCACATCCTGTAATATTGAAAGGAAGAGTGAACAGTTTTAAGTCATCTTTGCTACATACTATCACAAGAAAGTCTCCAAAAAATACATACAACTTAAAAAGAAATGAAGAGTCAAAATACATAAATGACTACAACCCAGTCATTTTGTCCATGTGGAATGCTAACATAGACATTCAATATATTGCAGACAATTACGTTGCTGTTGCTCGATATCTAACACCCTACATAACAAAATCAGAAAAGACAGAACTGAAGGAGATGTGAGAAGAGATTTCCTACAAGAAAAGTCTAACTAAAAAATTATATCTCATCAAGAAATTGGAGCTTATGAATGTTCAGATCGCTTATCATCTGCAAGTCTTTACTCCAAATCTAGAAGAATCATTTGGCTGAGTCTAAGTCTTCACGCAACACGAAATCGAGTACTTAAATCTGTACAAGAAATTGAATATTTAACTGAAAAAAAGCCAGAAAGTATACGTATTATAGGTATTGGTTCATAATACTTCCTATTCCAACTGTTCAAAGATCCCTCCCTTTTTATTCATTCTACTTTGACTTCCTAAGAAGGACCCTCTCTTCTGAGAATCCTGTCAAATAGAAGGAAGATCACCATAATAACAGCAATAGACTTATCTTCCAGCTTTTCTTCAGAAAGATATTTCATTTCTGAAGAGCCTCCAAAGAAGAAGAAAAAAGCTCTAATTTGGAACTTATTTACAATCCCTGAAGGGCAAAAAAAGATTAACGCTCTGTTAGTAACCTGTAAAGTTTGCCAAACAACTCTTTAAAGGAGTGATCCATCCAAAAAATACTCCTTTGGCACACCAAGTATGATGCGACATATGAAGAACTTGCACCCCAATAACTTTGCTCGAGCTCCAACATGGAGGTTACAGGAAAACCCACCTGCTGCTGCACCAAGCACATCGAGTGCCGCAGCAGCATATTCAGCAAGCAATCCACACCCACAAATCGATCCTGCTTTCGATGGAATTAACATTCTATGCATTTATTGTGATGAACTTTTGTCTTACGGGGAACAGTCTATCGACCTAATAAAATGCAAGGAGCAGGAGCAACGCTATGCTCAACATTACATTTTTTGACATTATCTTGTAATTGGTATCAACTACCCCAGCCAAAAGCAGTGCTAAATTTGCACACTTGCTGCCTTTTTTGGCTGGGATTATCAATTATTCTTCAATTTCATATTCTGATTGAACATCAAGGCCCTTTATCGAGCCTTTTTGTCGTAGCTACTACTCCAGCCGAAGGTTAATGCTGCAAAAGTAATCTGTAAAATTTAACAACCAACTCTTTCAAAGGGTAATTCATCCAAAAAAGACTTCTTTGACACAACAAATATAGTGCGACACGTAAACAACTTGCACCCCAACAACTTTGCTTGAGCTGCAACACAAAAATTGCAGGGCAACCCACCTGCTGCTGCACCAAGCACATAAACTGCTGCAACAGAATCTTCAGCAAGCAGTCCATACTCACATATTAATCTTGATATTAGTAAACTTAAATTTCTATACATTTATTGCAATTAACTTTTCTGTAACGTTAAACAGTCTATCAACTTCATAAAAAACAGGAAACAGTAACATTAGATATTTATCAAGCTTTTTTGTTGTAACTACTCTGACCGTAGGCAGTTGGAAATTTGCACATTTGCTGCCTTTCTTGACTGGGGTTATCAATTATTCTTCTTGTAATACAAATTCAAAGTGCACACCCTTTATTCAGCCTTCTTGGTAACTACTTCCCGTAAATTGCAGTGGGTAATTTCCACACTTGCATCTTTTCTTCCGACGCACAGTCTGTGTAATGAGCTGGGTATCCAAATATCTACTTCCATGATAACGCAATGGTTACTTTGCTCATCTACAACCTTTCTAACTTTTCACCTTATTCATCTTCCATTCAATGAACACATCATCCACATGTACACACACTTACTTGCTGCCTTTCTTGACTGCGGTTATCAATTACTCTTCAATTTCATATTCTGATTTGAACTCAAAACCCTTTATCAAGCCTTTTTAATGGAGATACTACCCCGGCAGAAGGCAGTGGAAAATTTGCGCACTTGCTGCCTTTCTTCGCAGGAGTTATCAATTATTGTCCAATTTCATATTCTCATTCAAAGTCATGGCCCCTTATCGAATATTTTTGTTGTAGCTACTACCCCGGCCAAACAATGTGGGAAATTTGCACACTTGCTGCCTTTCTAGGATGGGATTATCAATTATTGTTCAATTTCATATTCTGATTCAAAGTCAACGCCCTTTATCCAGCCTTTTTGTTGTAACTACTTCCCCACCTAAAAGCAGTAGGTAATTTGCACACTAGCAGCCTTTCTTATTTTTTACATTATTCATCTTCCACTCAATCACAACATCAGCTACATATACACAAACCTACGTGCTGCCTTTTTTAACTGGGGTTATCAATTATTCTTGAGTTTCACATTCTGATTCAAAGTCAAGGCCCTTTATAAAGCCTTTTTGTTGAAGCTACTACCTCGGCCAAACAAAACATGACATGACAGGACGATGAAAAGCATTTAAATCCACAGCACTACATGCCAAAAAGAAATGCTTACTGTGTAAGTGACATTTTCCATTGTTAAGATATAAAATCTGTCAATAGAAAAGAAACATGTTCTCAGTGAACTGAAATGACTTTTTGTGATATATTGAAACTATTTTCACAACTTCAATACTGTTGTATGTTGTTACAGTGTTTTTTTCCTCCTCACGTTCAATATCTTAAGCTACACTGCAACTATTTTCACAACTTCATTACTGTAATATCGATGTTTATAGTACTCACATAAAACATTTTATGGCACCTTGAAACGATTTTTAAATGGGGTTTCAAGGTATAAAACACAAGTTTTTATAGTGCATCGAAGACTACATACATAGTCTATAGGAGTTTGAAGCAGTCCATGCCTTAAGGACCACTTTGCATCATGAGTACTTCAGTACTACCTGAATGATTACAATTCTGCAAGAAGTGTGTCTCAAACCATTATTATTTTATAATAATATATTTATTCTTGTAACATCTAATAATTTAATAGAACCTCTAAAATAATTTCATCATGTATTTCATTTTCCTGATTATCAATTTCAAAAGTCATATAATCGTACTCGATGTCATCTAATGCTTCCACAAAATCAGCATCCAAGCTTTCATCTACAAAATTACAAGTGGTATCTGCAGCATTCATTTCTCCCTCTTCATTGTAGCTACTTACAAAAAGTATGTTCCGCTCTTCTATGACACTGTTATTAATTTCAAAACCGTCTTCCAACTTGTTTTGTTGATTTTCCATTCTGTTTTTCTCTTTTTGTAGGTTCTTGTACAAAAAACATAAGCACTTCATTCTATCCTGACTGTAATATCAGCATATTTTATACTTGAATGTATATTATTTTGAAAACATTCGAAAAATAAATACAATAAATACAGTGTCACTATGCATTGTGTCAAGTGCTTTTTTTAGCATATACATTACTAATCCTTATCATCGAAAAAGTAACAAGTTTCTGAAATCATTTCATATGTGAGGTGTGTATGTTATCCTAATACCCAACATTCCAATGAAATGCTTTGTAGCATTATCTAATGTGCTTTAGTTGCAGTGTTCTATCTTGTCTTGGTTTGAATGTCATTACAATCAAAGGTAACATATTCCTATCTTTCCGAGAATATTTGAATATTTAAAAAGGTAAAGTAAGAGGTGAAGAACACAGATAAGAAGTTACATCTCAAGATGGAAAAATGGATGAAAAGGGTGGTCCAAGATCTCCATATCCAATACCCAGTGGAGACATTTTAAAAGCGGGTACACTCAAGGAATTCTATAATGTGCAATAAGTGTTGATGAATACACCACACAGAATGGGCAAGAACAGATAAAACAATGGATTGTATGTACTTGGACTATGATGAGAATACACTGTAGAATGACCACAGTCAAGTACAAAGATTAAATACTTAAGACATAGCAAACAAAGTGACAACAAGAACCAGGAGGGTCCAGGAGTGGTGGAAGATGGGTTTCTTAACCCGTGTCCTACCTACTGTGTTGTAAACTTAAAACAGGGATGACAGCAGTGCCTTACTTTCGCTCCCCCATTACGTTGTCAATTAGGGTGGAGGAAGAGAAAGGAAAGGAGTAAACTACATGTCTACAGATGTACTTCTATGTTCAGAACAATGGATCAAGCACTGAATAAACAAACTCAGATACAAAAGAATATACTAACCCTGGGCGTAGTGGGCGTAGTGGGGCTACACAAAGCTTCGTGAAGTGGGCATGAATCTACGCCCACCCATGCGCTTCGCGTAGCCCCACTACGCGCCGCCGCCTCCCTCCCGCCCTCTTTTATCTTCCTAATTTGGATTTTTAATAGGTTAAAAAGTAAAGAAAAACACCTACCTTTTATGCGGCGTCCCAGGGCTCCATCTTCTTCTTTGCGCCGACTTCTTCCAAACCAAATGCGCATGCGCGGGCGCCCGCGCATGTACATTTCTCGCAAGAAAAGCGCATGCGCGGCCGCCCGCGCATGCGCATTTGGTTGGATGAAGTCGGCGCCAAGAAGAAGATGAAGCCCTGGGACGCCGCATAAAAGGTAAGTGCTTTTTTTTCCCTTTTCTGCCGCGTACACGTACGATACAAGTACCCCGCGATTTCGTATTTTTTTATAAAATGCTTACCTAAAGATCCATGTAGGACCCCCTGACCATGCCTAGATGGTCAGGATGTTTCTATCCTGCACCATTTCATTATTTTTCAACTTTCTTTTACTGTATTCTTGTCACTCGGTTCTACCGAGGCACAAGATGGCTGCCAACACTTCCTGGTTTGCAGTGTTGACACACAGTAAACATCCAATCAACATGCAGCTTGTGCTCGTAATTGTACAGTTTTCAGTACACTTTCTGTACACATAGGGGGAGGGGGAGAGTGGGCGGGCAGCTGAAAACATATTTTTAAAAGAAAAAAAAAGCCCAGAGGAGGTAGCGGTCCCCGTGGCTATGGGGAGGGCAGCCGTAAGCTCCCCCGCAAGCTTCAAAATGAAACCCCATGAAGTGCCGTTCCCCATGACTCCAGAGACCTTACAAGCCCCCCATTATGGTAAAAAAATGCCCCCGGGATTTGGCCCACCTAAAACGGACTTCTACTTTTGTTTTTTCCTTTTCCACTGCGTACGCGTACGATACACATACCCCGCAATTTCTTATTTAAAAAAAATAAACATTAAAAAATTTGGACTAAAAATCCATATGGAACCCCCTGAATACAGAGACAGGATGTTTCTACCCTGCCCCCTTTCCTTATTTTTCAACTTTGTTTTACTGTTTTCTTCTGACTCAGTTCTACTGAGGCACAAGATGGCTGCCAACACTTCCTGGTTTAGTGTGTTGACAGACAGTTAACATCCAATCAGCATGCAGCTCATGCTCATAATTGAACTGATCTCCGTACGCGTGCAGTACTCCATCCCTAGATATCGCTATGATTTTACTTGTGATTTTTTCAGGAACTACTGAACGGATTTACACTATTTAACAAAAAGCACAATATGCGAACCGAACTCTGCCTCTTTGACAAATATGGTGTAATTCCGTTCAGCCGTTCGGGCTGTAGCCCTGGCTAAAGGTCCCTATGGAAAAATGCATGGGGAAAACACGTTTTGGGACCCCCATTTTTTCTTGGCCCCCGATTGACGAATCACCCCCAAACTTTCAGGGAAGGAGCGAAGCCAAGCAGGCCATTTTCTTGGAGAAAATGGCACAGATTCACCCACCAGCGCCAAAGTTATTCCAAATAGAATGTTGTGGACTTCCTATGGAAACTAGGTCGTGCACCCAAAGTGTACCTACCACATGGGGGTGCGCGTATTCTTGCCACCATTTTGGAAAAGCCATGAAGGATCCGCGTACAGTGTATGACAGGTGCGTGTTTTTCAGTTACGTCATATACGTATAATATTACGTGGTGTGCACAATTGGTATGCGACCGGTACGCGACTCCTTCTCCTGGGTATTCGCGACACATGCACATTACAATAAGCTATGCTTGCACGGTGGCTGGCCACGCGTGATGTCATATATGTGCTGGGGCTCGCTGGGTACGTGACTCGCGCAAACTTTTTCATGTTCTAAAATGATATCTATGTGTCTTTAATGTACATATTAGGGCAAGAGATAACGTAATGTATTCATAAAAATCATATATTTGCACTTGAAATAAACTTATATAGTTTTTAAATATATTTTTGCGAAGTCGCGTCGGGTGCGCTCTTTGTGAGCGCACAGGGCGCGAATCCCATGTGACCTAATAAAAAAGGATTTGATTGGTTTATAACATTTCCCACTGTAACTATTGAAGGACCCCACCCATTTTAGTCATCCGATTTAGAGAAATTCATGAGAGATATCTCTTCTGCATCAAGCGCTGGTTTTGCAATGTTTTTGGGTGTTTTTCTAATTTTTTATATGAAGAATAGCCAGTTCACAACCTCCTCATCATTCTTCGGATGAAGATATTTTGGAAGAAGATCGACCCAAGCAGAGGCCTTATTTAGTGGTCTAGAAGTGTTTTACCTTTCCTGCTGGTCAAAAATGGTAAATGCAACAAAATTCACATGCTTACTATGTTAGAGGGTCCTGTCGCGAAGCAGTGAAAAAAGATACTCCTGCGGAACGGCGAACATGTACAAACATCTACGGACCATCCACCCACGCAATCTGGCATGAGAAGAGATGAGACGTGCAGAACAAAATCCACCACCTGGCATTGCTAGAACCTCCAGAGCATCCACATCAACACCTCCGATGGACATTCGTCCAGAATTTCAATTTCTCCAGCAGCACTGCACTAAGTGAAAAGCTGTCATCTTTTACGGTGAACAATCCATGAATGCTGTTTGCACCGCACAGCGCAATCATAAATGTTAATTTAAAAATAAACAAATTGGGGAATGTTGTTTAATTCCAAAAGTTCCCTCTTTATTTTTTCCTTTACTGTTTTCTTTTTAGGAAAACACCAATAAAAACTATAAAATTGTTAAAAAAAATACAAAACAAAAAAAGGAAGAAAAAAAAAGTTCTTATCAGAACTGCCTTCTTTGGTTAAAAAAAAGAACTATAAATGCATGATAATGTCTGAAAGTTTTGTTGAATGTAAGTGTAGGACCACGGCGTTGAGGCCAATTTAATGCAATTATTGTTCACATCTTGAATTTGGCTAAATTCATGATATTGATGACCTTCGCCTAGTTTTGTTTTGTATCAAGTATATGTCTTGCAAATTTATTGTAGAGGTTTCTTAGGGTGTGTGTGGTAGAAGTGCTAGTATGATAGAATGACTGAGGAGGTGAATCTGCTAGAATTAATGGAGTATGGAGAATGCACACAAATGAACTCAGTATGTCAGTAAAACAGATGGATGTATGTGAGGGTAATTGATAGTTTTGATTTTATTGGTTCAACAATTTGAGCTTTCTGATGTTTGTATTTTTGAAGAACTGTTAATGTAACATTTAAAAAGATTCTTTTTGATTAAATCCAGTAAGAAAAGGCTATTGGTGTGACATTTTTATGTTCAATGCACTACGTTTCGGGTTTGAAAACTGAGTACCAGTACTGGCGCTCTCTTTGTTACTTGAATATATGTGTTGAGCATGATTGACTGAAAGAATGCATTAGTAGTGTATGGTGAATTTATATGGGCAGATCTATGAGGAAGTGCTGCAGTGTGACACTGCAAGCCCTTTAGCGACATTGCGCTGCAGCACTTCAGAAGCACAGGGATGTGACATATTTACATGAACATGTCGCAACTCTGTGCTTCACTTTGCACTGGGATGCAAACTGCGCCATCCGCTGATGCAGGCACCCTTGCACCACTGTGTGTTTTTGTGCATGAAGGGACACCTTCCTGCACAAACACACTCACTAAAGGCATTTTCCTCTTTCAATATGGGCTGGGGAATGCAGCTATGCCACCTCTAGGATGGTGCAGCATTCACACATATCTCCAGAGTTACGATTTCTCGTAAATCTTGAGATGTGTCTTGTTCCATGGGTGGTGTGTGGGAATATACACAGTAACACTCTTGGAACGCCCCTGCAACGCAAAATGCTGCATTTGAATGGGCTGTATTTACAAGGAGAGGAAAAGCCTCGCAGGGTGGCTTTTCTTCTCCTTGTAAATATGAGGGAGTAGCCAGCGACAACACTACATCACAAAAAGTGACGTACTGTTGACGCGGGGGCCTTGTAAATCTACCCCATAAGTGCTTGGGTATTGTTGGAGTGATACAATAAGAACTTAGTGCTGGATGGGTGATTGAGGAAGTGCATGAGACTAACAGGGAGTATCCCAGACTGCATGGGTACTACTTTGGTATTTAGTGGAGTGTACCAATAGTATGTATGTGCTTAGAGGTTTGTAGTGATTGTGCACAAAATAGTGTATGTGTTCTTGTGTTGGTGCCTAAATCATTCTATAAGAACATCACTAGTAATAGGAATGATGACAGTGCTGAAAACAGAGGACATAGTTAATTTATAAGTGCTTCATTATTGGCGGAGTAATAGGGTAAGTACATAGTGGTGGATAAGTGATTAAAGAAGTGCATGGGACAGACTGGATGATTCCTAGACTGCATAGGTACTAACTGTGTATTTAGAAGAGTGTATTAATAGTATTTAGCTAGTTAGAGGTCTGCATGGATAGTGCACAGAATATTATAGCTGTACTTGTGTTAGTGGCTAGGCCATTCCATAACTTTATAACTAGTAACTACAATAATTAAAGTACTGCAAACAGAGTGGTTAGTTAATTTATAGGTGCTTAGGTACTGGTAGAGTAATATGATAAGTAGATATTGCTGCATGGCTGATTTGAAAAGTGCATAGGAATGACAGGAAGATTTCTACATTGCATGGGTACTAACTGGGTATTTACAAGAGTGTATCAATAATATGTAGCTGGTTATAAGTCTACATGTATAGTGCACAGAATATTGTAGCTGTACTAGTGTTACTGGGTAGGCTTTTCCTTAACTACATGAGTATTAACTGGAATGATTACAGTGCTGCAAACAGAGTGTATCCTCAATTTATAAGTTATTAGGCATTGGTGGAATGATAATATAAATAGAAAGTCCTAAATTGGTGATTGGAGAACTGCATGAGATTGATAGAAAGATGTGTGGGGTTTATGGGTACTACTTGGGTATTTAGTGCAGTATAGCAATAGTATATTTGTAGTTAGACGTCTACATACATTATGCATAGAATATTGTAGGTATATTTGTCTTAGTAGCTAGGCCGTTCCATAACTACATGACTAATATGTGGAATATTTACAGTGCTACAAATGGAAAGGGGCGACCATTCGGTCCCCCCGAACGTATGGTGGAGTACCACGATCCCCCCGGGAAGCCATCTTGGGCGGGAGGCGAGTCTCGGCTGGTATGCCCGAAGCGGCGTAGCCGGGGCGCGCCTTTTTCCCGCCCTAGAGTGGGTTGTCCTAGACACTGACACAGCCGGCCACGCCCTCGGAGGCAGGCGGGGGCGGGTTTACGCCCGCCCTGAAGACGGATAAAAGGAGCAAGAAGCCAAGGAAGCATCCTCTTGTTCCTGTGCTCTGAAGCTGCACCTCCCCGCTGCACGTGAGCTCGAGACGGAACGAAGAGCCAATTTTGAGCGTTGTAATCTTTACTTTTTGTCTTACAGATATTCCGTCGGAGAATGCCCAAGAAAGTCGGGAAGCGGGTCAGTACGGATCAGATGCTTCGCATGCTCATGAAAGAGGTAGCCGATTTGAAGAAGCAGATGGCGACTAAGGACGGGGAGGGAGGACCAAAACGGCCTTTGCCGGGAGCAGTCCCCGGTGGAAGAGGCAAGAGGTCCAGAAGGGGGGCACTCGGGGGGGAAACCCCGATTCCCGATACCCCAGTTGAGGAGCCAACCCCGGTGCCGAAAAGAGGGAATCCGATCCCCGTGGTGGTCACCCCCGTGAACGGGGAGGATATGCCTCCCGAGTTAGCGGCGCAATTGGCAGCGTGGTTGGGAAAAGATAGCGAGGGCACCACGGCTGACGACACCCGCGCAGTAATGAGGCAACTGCGGGAATCTAGGGAGGCTGCGAAGGCACCATCTTCGGTTAACGCATCAGGCCCAGGTCCGGTGGCAGATGCAGCGTCTGGTTCAGGTAAGCGACCATTGCCGATTGCGGGGGAGGGGTCTGTACCTTCACGAAGGGAAAAGGTGGTTCAGCATGTTCCACTGGAAGTTAAGGAAAAGATTTGGGCGAATAAGTATGTGAACATTTTTTCTTTGCTGACCGATCATTACGAGATGGAGCACGTAAAGAGCCAAAAGGAGCTCATGCATCCGAGTGTTTGGCGCGCAAAAATGGCCGCCTTTAAGGTTGACGAAAACATTGGTACTTGGGGCAGAGCGTGGGGCATTTTTACCTCCATCATGGGCGAGCGCAGGCCCGAGTTATTGACCGAGTTGCCAATTTATCAATCACGTATCATGGAGTATTCCGTAGCATATGGGGGCAATCAGTGGTTCTGCTATGACAATCTTTTTAGAAAAGCTAAGGAACACGACCCATGTTTGACTTGGGATTGTTACGACTCCGTGTCATGGCAATAAATGGAGAGTACAGGAATGTTGAAGGTACCATTGTTAGGGAGTAGCGGGGGGGAATCTTCCCGCCAGAACTCTGGGACACCCTTTCGGACGGGTGCAGGTAATGAGTACCACTCGAAGCCGAGTGGCAACACAGGTAAAAGGGGGATCTGTTGGAATTTTAACAGAGGGAAATGTACGAGGCCCCAGGGGTCATGCAAATTCAGACATGAGTGTGGGGGGTGTGGGCAGCCATCCCATCCTGAGTCCATGTGCAGAGCCAAAACGGGTGATAACGGTGGCAAGGGAGGCGCCAAACAGGTCTGATATAGTCCGAGGGGCGCCTTTACCTACCCCGATTGATACCATGGCAATGATTCCTTGGCTCAACGAATACCCGGATCATGCTTCCGCTGGGGTGTTGCGAAACGGGTTTTCATATGGTTTCCGCATCCCAGTGGGGGATTTTCGGGGTGTAGCAAATTGTAAGAATCAACTGTCGGTCTTGCAGCACACGGCGGTGGTACAGGTAAAGATTGGGAAGGAGGTGACTCGAGGTCGCGTCGCCGGTCCATTCGATTTGCCACCGGTTGCTAACTTTGTTTGTTCCCCTCTAGGGGTGGTCCCCAAGAAGGACCCGGGTGAGTTTCGGCTGATACATAACTTATCAGCCCCACGTGGTCTTTCAGTGAATGACGCGATAGACCCGGAAGTGTGTTCGGTGCGGTACGCATCTTTTGATGAGGCCGTTGCCATGTTGAATCGCCTGGGGCCCGGGACGCTGATGGCAAAATCGGACATCGAGTCAGCGTTCCGGTTGCTCCCGGTACACCCAGACGATCAGCGTCTCCTTGGTTTTCAGTTTCAGGGTCGCTATTACATGGATAGATGTATGCCAATGGGGTGCTCGATTTCCTGTACCTATTTCGAGAAGTTCAGTTGTTTTCTGCAATGGGTATTCACAAGGAAGACAGGTTTTCAACATGTTATGCACTATCTCGATGACTTTCTGTTTTTGGGGGCAGCCGGGGATCCTGAGTGTGGGCAGGCTTTGCATGAATTTCGTGTCTTAATGAACCAATTCGGTGTGCCATTGGCACCAGGTAAGACGGTGGGGCCCTCGACCTTGCTCGAGTTTCTGGGGATCGAGCTCGACTCGGTAGAAGGTTGTTTTCGATTACCCAAGGAAAAAGTGTTAAAATTCAGGTTATCCCTTGAGATATGTATTCGTGCAACAAAAGTAAACCTGCATCAGTTGCAACAGGTGGTGGGTCAGTTGAATTTTGCCCTGAGAGTGATGCCAATGGCGCGCCCCTTTTCCCGCTCGATTGCACAAGCCATGGTCGGCCTGAAGGAAGGCCATCATCGCACGAGGCTCTCGGCAGAGGTTCGTCAGGACATGCGCATTTGGTTGGCATTCCTGGCGGATTTCAATGGTCGAGTCGTCTGGAACAGGCCGGCAGTGTCCTCCGAGGAGCTGGGGCTGTGGACAGATTCGGCGGGGAGTATAGGTTTTGGTGCCATATTTGGTGCACAATGGTCGGCTCAAAAATGGCCGTCATGGTGGCACGAGTGCGGGTTGACAAGTAACATTGCTTTTCTCGAACTTTTCCCTATTTTGGTGGCACTAAAAACTTGGCCCGAGGGGTTCCGTGATCACTCTGTGGTGTTCTGGTCTGATAACATGACCGTGGTTGAGTGTATCAATAGTCAGGCAGCACGATGCAAATTGATTCTGAGACTGCTCAAAGAAATTGTGTTGTTATGCATGCAACTGAATGTACTGTTTAGGGCGAGACATGTGCCGGGGGTGATGAACCAAGCGGCTGATGCGCTTTCTCGTTTCCGTATGCAGGCCTTCTGGGGTTTTCTGCCCACAGCGGACCCGGTGGCGGCACCCTTTCCCGAAGCTCTCTGGTCTCTCGGTGCCCCGAACTACAAAACCTCGTGGGAGAGAGTTTAGCACCCAGGCCGAGGAAGGCATATGAAGGGGCGTTCCGTTCCTATTGGGCCTTTTTGGGTACTGCTACAAACAGGATGTCTGGTGAATTTATAAGTGGATAGATATTGTTAAAGTGATTATATAAGTACATAGTGCTGGATGGGTGATTAAAGACTGAGAAGAGAATTCCTAGGCAGCATTGGTAGTATCTTAGTATTTACTAGACTGTACCAATAGTGGGTATGTGGTTAGAGGTCTGCATGCATAGTTTGTAGAATGGTGTATGCATACTTCATTTAATACCTAGGACATTCCATAAGTACATCTCTAAAAATTGGAAAGATTACAGTGCTGCAAACAGACTGCAAGGTGGTTTTATAAGTGCTTAGGTATTGGTGGTGTACTAGGATAAGTAGACAGTGCTGGGTTAGTGATTGGAAACGTATATGGCACAGACAGGAGGATTACTAGGGTAGTAATCTAATAAATAGCTGGTTAGAAGTTCATATAGATACTGCACAGCTGAATGTAGTAGTACATGGATAGTGTTTGTATTACTTAATCTTACCTTTCCAGTAGTGGATAACAAAATATTCTAAATATTTTTTGCAGTTGTTTTTTATAATTTACATTTTTAAAAATGTCAAACTTTAGACCTATGATCTGTAAATGAGAAGAAAAAATACAGTTATAATGTATAATATTATAATTTTATAAACACATCATAATTTAAGCATAATATAAAATATTTAGTTTGCCTTTTTTGCTGTTCTCAGAATATATTGAATTTCACTATAAATAGTGATTTTAATGTTACTCATCACATAACACCAGTCAAAAAAACCTATCAATAAGATTGAAAATGATCGCAGTTTTATCGTCAGGAAACTAAGTCCAAAAAGATTTTCAATTTCTATTCCTTCATTTTCCAATACTGCAAGCATATACATTAGAAATTAGTGAGCATCTTGTTGGACTGTCTGTGTAAATTGTGTAGAACCAGAACATATATCCAGAAGATTTCGAATATCTGAAACACTTTGCATTTTACTTTTATAAGTTCTCAATTTTTCATAAATACAATGCAACAAGGAACAACATCTTTTTTCTCAATTCTCCATAATTTGCTGTTGCAGACTTTCTAGAAAAAAACAACATTTACATATACATTAGCATAGCAGTTGACACCTGAACTATTTTCTAACTGATACCCAACAATCTCTTCAATACTGTCCTTTTTCTTTTTGCTTGCAATCTCAACATTATCTTTTTTTCTACTCTTTAACTTCACTACAGATATTCTCATATCTTCTTTTTCGACCCACTACATGCTTTTCATATACAGGACATTCACCTAAATTGGGAGCATACAATCTTCTTAACCGATTATACTCTCTTACACAATTTGCATCTGCACTAATCTTTCTCTCATCAAAATCAACTAAATGCAATCCGGATAAAGTTCTGATTCTGGACAAAGCAACATATGCCATACCCTCTTTATATACAGGACTTACAATGTTTACCAAAACACTGTCTACACTTAATCCTTGAGATTTATGAATAGTCACCCCATATGCCAGAGAAAGAGAAAACTGTTTCCTACGAACATAGAACTCTTTAACAACAAACCCAACAACAACCAATTTGTTTTACTTCTTCAATTTAATCAAATGTGATTGTCAAAAGTTCAATTCTTTCTCAATTTTGATAATTTACAAAATCAACAACTTTATCCATTGCTCCATTTACTAAATATTTTATACATCCAAATTACGCTGTAAAGTAGTTTACACATAGATATAAATTCTTTTCTACACCAGCAGTTGTAGATATAGATTTTTCTAAAGAATCCAATTTTGTTTTCAACTTTTCAGTCAAAATAATAGTGATTCTTTCATGCTCTATTTTATCAATGGCGTCCATTTTTACTTTTTGTTCATTTTCCAGCTTTAAAAGTTCTTCATTGAATGTAGAATTCTCTCTCAGTGTTGGAATGAGGCAGATTATCGATTTATTTTCAGCAATTTTTTTGTACATTTTTTCAGGAACTATATTTTAATTTGGCAACAAGTTTGTAAGTAGTTGAGTTCGCAAAGCTTGTTTGTCATGTTCTATCAGTACTCCAATTCTTGTATCTTGAAGAATAGTTCCATAATCAACATCATTTGCCTGTCGCATATTTTTAATGAGTTCTTTGTATTCAAAATATGACCAAATATTAACGTTTCCAATACTTCCCAAAGACTTTTTGGTGTCTTCATGAACAAGCGTTTTACATTCTGGTTGTCCTTTTAAGGAGTGAGTTGCAGTAGATCTCCAAAAACTATCACATGTTTTCCTCCAAATAAGGTATCATATTCTGGCTTTAGAATTTGCTGCATTCTTAAATGCACAAAGGCAATTATTAAGTTTGAGACCATGCTCACTGCATCAATAATCAGAAGTTTCATCTTCTTTAGCACTATTGAAACTTCATAACAAGCTTCTCCAAATATCTTGTGATATTCCAATTTGTTTTCATGTTCTGCATGTATCATTAGTGAACAATATAATGTAATTCCTTCAATGTTGTCTACATGCTGTACATCAATTGTTCTTTTTGCATTTGTTACCCCGAGTGGAACGAGTATGTTCAGAAGTGAGACCCGTGCTTTCCATGCTACTGGAGTCAAGCTATCCTGGCTGATGAGGACTGAAAGCCCGAAACTGGTCCTAGGATGCTTGTTTGTAGTCCAGGGAGGACCTGACCTGGCAGTTCGGGCTGGACTGTTCCCATTGGGTGCAGCGTCAAGACTGATTTGCATATGGCTAGTTCCAAACTGGAATGGCATGGTGAGCAAAAAGAAATGATGGATTTAGGCCCAGATCTCTGTACTGGGGTAAATGTATGACATTATTCTGCATTCTGTCCATCAATTGTTCTTTTGCATTTGTCACCCTGAGTGGGACAGGAATGCTCAGAGGTGAGTCCTGTGCTCTCCATGCCACTGGAGTTAAGCTATCCTGGCTGATGAGGGCTGAAAGCCCGAAACCAGTCCTAGGATGCTTGTTTCCAGTCCAGGGAGGGCCTGGCCTGGCAGTTGAGGCTGGACTGTTCCCATTGGGCGCAGAGCAAAGACTGATTTGCATATGGCTGTGCCCAAACTGAAATGGCATGGTGAGCAAAAAAACGATGGATCTAGGCCCAGATCTCTGTACTGGGGTGAATGTATGACATTGTTCTGCATTCTGTCCATCAATTGTTCTTTTTGCGCCAATCCATTTGGAGCCGTTACAATACAAGACTAATGTGAGTCTGTTGTTTCTGTAGATAACTGGTCAATGCTTTAATTAAGAAACTTTTTCCTGTACCACCTTGACCACTGACATACATTTGAAAAGGTTGAAATAATGTACATGAGCATTCTTTCTTTTCATGAAGAAAACCACGGTAGATCTGTTGTCTCACTTGGTGATATATTTCTTTCTGTTCAACATTTAGTTGTTCTTCCAAGTATCCTAAGTCCATAATATCTTCTTGAGCTTGATCCATTGCTGTTTTAACTTCATTCATGGCGATTGCCGCTTCATTTTCAAGAAGTGGTTGTCCTAGTGGATCTTGACGCAGTGAAGCAGAACTTTGACTATCTTGAGAACTGTCTCTGGCAATCTCAGCTCCAATAGTAGCTTCTTGATCAATTTCTTCATTCAATATTTTTAGATAATTTGCAAAAGCTGTGCATTCAATGCTATCTTTACATGTATTAAAAGAATCTTCATAGCACTGAAAATCTCCAAGTAATTCCAATTCTGTACGCCAAGGCTTGAAGCAATGCAAAAGTGCTTAATAGTTAAATTCTCTTCTATCAGGTGTATCACAAGTCAGTCTTCTGTGATTAATCAGATTTTCTTTGCTTTGTTTCACCAAACATCCTTCTGAACCAATCACTGCATATTTCCTTCATTTATGTTTTCTGTAGTATTTCTCTGAAAACTGTAATATTGCAGCAGTTCATAAAGACATATGTTTTCAAGATGATGACCTCTATTTGGATAGTATGTATCCAACATGTTTGTTTCGACAATATCTGTACTTTCCGCTTCATTTACTGTAAATATATTCAATTGCTTATATAGATTTAAGTACTCAATTTCGCATTGCAGCAAGACCTAGACTCACCCAAATGATTCTTCTAGACTTTGAGTATAAACTTGCAGATGATAACCGATCCGAGCAGTCGTATGCTCCAATCTCTCGATGGGATAACATCTTCAAACTAAAACTGTACAATTTCTTACTAAGACTCTTCTCGTGGGAAATTTCTTCCCACATTTCTTTCAACTACGTTTTTTCCGATTTTGGTATGTAAGATGTAACCTATGGGGCAACAGCAATGGAATTATCCGCAACATACTGGATATCCATATTAGCATTCCACATTGAGAGAATAACTAGATTATAATAATTGATATAGTTTGATTCTTCACTTCTTCTCAATTTGTACCAATTTTTGGGAGATTTACTAGTAATGGTATGTCTCACAGCTGACATGAAACTGTTTACTCTTCCTTTGGATATTACTGGACATGGAAATCCAAAACGACATTTGGTATTAAACTTTTCCTTGGACTTGTACTTTCGTCGACAGTATTTGCCACATCAATGACTTTGGAATCATAACACCTGTTGCCTTAAGGTGTTTCCTTCTGTTCTTTTTGGTATAGCACATGTAACATAGTCTTCAATAAAGGATAAAACACTTTCATCCAAAACAGTTCCACATTACGGTGCATCCTTGATCCATAACAGCATATGTATATTTGGAGCACCTCTAGCTTGATACTCCTTTCTCCAAAAGAAATCAATAACTTATCAAAGATGGAGGATTCTTTTTATTGCAGATAAAAGACATCAGAGCGTCAAACCTATGATTGAAATATCTACATACATTTAGAGGATCCAAAGAACACAATTCTCCAGGTGTCGTGTACTCAATATTTTTAATATTTGAATTTGTATCTTGAAGAAATTCAAGTAAATCACCCCAAGCGTATTCTGCACAGCTTAGGGTAACAAACCACATAGGAGTTCCTAAGTACCTTAACATGCATATAAGTTCTCCATGACGACGATACCAGTACTCATTAGTACCACACTGACATGCCATCAAATTAATCAGTTGAGATTCTAAATGAACATCTCGCTGATGTACTTTATCGATAATTTCCTTTGCAGAAACATTTGAAAATGTACTCCTGTTTTTAATATGTGGTTGACTGCATATGAAAGTCCAGACAAGTCATTCTCAAACAAAAGATGAAATATATATGGGATACATTGTCGAAATCTTGGATTTTCTGCATACAATCTTGTTGTTCGATATTCTGATGCAGGAATCTGCACTGATCATTCATCATATCGACCACCTTTTCTAGTTGGGAACAGCTGCGGAAAACAACAAGCTTCCAAACTTTTTTTCCCATACACTCATGGGAGTCCCCTTCGCTTTCTTCATTTAAAATAATTCAATAGTATTCCCCATCACTTCTTTTGAATGAAGTGTATTTACACTATAATGTTCATATATTTCTTGCACTTTTGGACATGTCCACTTTTTCAATTTGACCAGTTGACGTTTCACTATCATCTCCTAAAAGTATTTCTACTTTTTCCACAAACACATTTTTGTAGTATTCATTGTTTTTTATCAGATATATTGTTGCATTTTGCACTTTCCTGACATATACTAATTCCTTCCAGATTTTCTTACTCTTAGTAGGAACACCATTAACTAGAATAACTAGTGGTTAATTTCCTACATTCTCTACACCAATAGTTTCAATATATTTTTTTAAATCTAGAAGTAAATATACAACTCTTCCTTTTAAATCTCTCTGTAAGTCTGTAGGAGGCAATTTACCTGTTTTAGGCTCTCTACGAACAATAGCCTGAAATAGGTGCACACATTGAATCAGAATAGACTAATATGTGTTTACATCTATTAATGCTGGAGGAATAGTTACCAACTCAAGATTATTATGGACAGTTCTAGCAGGCATTTTATTATCATCTAATTTGTTATATTGGGGGAACTTTGCTTCCCTTGTTGTTGGTCGGAAATACCTTGCAAATACTTTGGCCACGAGACTTCTGCTGACCCCTTGTTACTAGCGCGGACCCGCCCGCCTGTCTTCCGCTGCCCGGCTGCTCTTTTCCCATCCAGAGCGGGGCCGCCGAGAGGAGACCGGCGAGGGGCGAACTACATCACCCAGTAGCCCTTGCGGTGTTCCGCGTCACCTGGGAGCGCCAGGAGGCGCTTAAAAACGGCATCAGCCCCATCAAGTGGGGGAACCTTTGCTGCCCTTGTTGTTGGTCGGAAATACCTTGCAAATACTTTGGCCACGAGACTTCTGCTGACCCCTTGTTACTAGCGCGGACCCGCCCGCCTGTCTCCCGCTGCCCGGCTGCTCTTTTCCCATCCAGAGCGGGGCCGCCGAGAGGAGACCGGCGAGGGGCGAACTACATCACCCAGTAGCCCTTGCGGTGTTCCGCATCACCTGGGAGCACCAGGAGGCGCTTAAAAACGGCATCAGACCCGTCTCGCGGCACGCCGGGCAAAGCCCGGGCAAAGGGTGGGCCCACTACGGCCCTCGACGGCCAGAAGAGGTTGGGCTGGGCCACCCCTCCAACTTCACTCTTACAACTGAGCAGGTAATCATATATCCAAAAAAACAACAAAAGCCCCTGCTCTAGGAAAATAGCAATAAAGTCTCTGTAGTTTCTGGTTGTGTTAACAATAGTAAAATATGCACATCGACAATGTTTCAAAGTCAATAGATAGCGGTGTGCCAAGAAAGAAATTTGCAATGGAGTAGAATCCTTGTTAAGGAAAACAGTTTAGTGTTCCTCTTGTTGTGGCCTTCATCGCAGGGAAACAAACTGCGAATCTTCAGGGCCTTTTAAGAGAAAAAAGCCGGGATTAGTGATGTGGCCAACGCCCAGGAGGGCGAGAGTGTGGAGAATGCGCTTTAAACGCGTAGTTAGTTAGTTCCTTATTGGGCTCATAAGGGGGGCCATGACCGGGAGGAGAATAGATTGAAGCTGTAACGCTCGAAAAAGGAAGTCAGGCGGGTGCACCTGGTTAGTTTCGTTCCCCCTCCTGTGGTTCCCGGCGCCGTTTTTCGAAAAACGGCGCCGGGAACCACAGGAGGGGGAACGAAACTAACCAGGTGCACCCGCCTGACTTCCTTTTTCGAGCGTTACAGCTTCAATCTATTCTCCTCCCGGTTATGAGCCCAATAAGGAACTAACTAACTACGCGTTTAAAGCGCATTCTCCACACTCTCGCCCTCCTGGGCGTTGGCCACATCACTTATCCCGGCTTTTTTCTCTTAAAAGGCCCTGAAGATTCGCAGTTTGTTTCCCTGCGATGAAGGCCACAACAAGAGGAACAATAAACTGTTTTCCTTAACAAGGATTCTACTCCATTGCAAATTTCTTTCTTGGCACACCGCTATCTATTGACTTTGAAACATTGTCGATGTGCATATTTTACTATTGTTAACACAACCAGAAACTACAGAGACTTTATTGCTATTTTCCTAGAGCAAGGGCTTTTGTTGTTTTTGTGCATTTTGTGTGGATTTCTGATCCACCTTTGAGCGGTTACGAGGGATTACCGCCCGCCCCTTTGCCTGGAAACTGATACCTTACAACACCACAATACCCTGCGGTCACTCGGTTGTGCGCCTATCCTAATCTGGAATACCTTAAACCCTCCCAGTGGATCAATAGGTAATCATATATCGTTTGCACCGATCTTCCCTTCTTCCATGTGAGTGGGCAACTTCAGGATCCAACTACGCTTAGACATTTCTTTTCTAGTGCTTTTTATATTACCCTGACTTGACGCAGCATGAGGAAGGGACTAAAAACTGTTAGAATGCCTACTCTACGGTTGAATACCAAACAAAAGGCGCCTACCCCTCAACCTGTCCCCACCCTTACAGCAATTGACATCATGCTGCAACAGACCATAGGGGCGGTATCCACTGCCATAGCCAATACAGAAAGGAGGTTGTCCTTACCACCGACAACACTTGTGCATGACTCCCCAGATGTAGCAGATGATCTTTTGGTTACTACTTTAGACGCCACTGATGAGTTAGATCTAAGTCTCGGAGTTACTGCCTCTTTTGCTGAGCTCCCGTGTGCTCAGCATCCTACTGAGGTAATAGGGGATTCAGAAAACACCCAGCCAGATTTAAGTCCTGTAAGGGATGGTGGAATGGTGAACCCAAGTAATACAGTGTCAGAAAAAGGCAGTGTAAGTAGTACACATAAGAAGAAGAAAAAGGCCAAACTTAACACAACTTAGTGGCCCCAATCACCAATTCTTCACCAGGTATACCTTGTTGGGTAACAAATATGGTAGCTGACCTTAAGGCAGACCTTGAGGACACGATTATTGCCCACATTAAGCCACTTATGTCAAAAATTGACAGATTGACATCCCTAATAAACACCAAAGGGATGGGTCCCAACAAGCATGGGGGTAATGAGGGTACACTATCTCAAGGGGGGTCCAAAGGGGGGCCAAAGGGGGGAACCATCAGCAACCCACCTAAAGATAATCCCACTCACTCTAACCTGCTCCCAGCAAATAAAGCTATGCAACACCCGGCCCAAACTGGGTAGAAAGCCGCTGCAGCCCCGATTCTTAATACTGCTAGTACCATTCTGCAGGCCCAACAGAATTCTGGAAATGGAAATCCCCCTAACCCAGTAGATAAGGATGGCCAAAGCACCAGAAAAAGTATAAGTACAGCCACTCCCCAAATAAAAAACCAAGAGGCAAAGGCAAGACCGGCACGCTTTAAGACAATCAACCTGCTGCCGGAAGCCTCGCCCTTTGTGGTCGTATTGACAGGAGTGCCACCTTTGAAGGAGGAAAAAAGGGAAACCCAAGTCGAGTTAAGAAACAAATGTGCTCAATGGCTTCAGCTAAACAGACCCCTACCCCCAAATATTTCTGGGAAAATACTTGCCGTCAGAAGAGGAGAGTGGATAGGCAGAAACATAAAAACAATAGCAGGGGACATTATAACCATCAACTTTAGAGATACAGCGGTAGTGAACTACATATGCAATGCCCCCCTAGTGGAGCTAATACACAAATCCACCCTTTCCATCTCTCATACTTCTACCCGTCCATACCCCAATGACAAATCCCGAGAAATAGAATACCCATAAGCAGGGCTTATCAACAAGCACCCCAGCAGAGCTTCCATCAATGGCAATTACCCTGGCAAGGCACCCTTGAGATTGATCCTTTTATATCTCAATTTGCACACTATAATAGGTTTTGTGCTCTGGATGAGTTGGACTGACTCACATTTGAAGAAACCCTCATCCCGCCCTTGGACCCGAGACGGGGGGAGGAGGGGCGCATGTTGAAGGAAACTCCAATCTTGCGCCCTTACCCTGCCTCCGTTGTAGAGTCCAGAAAAACTCAGTCAACACCTTTAACTACTCCCATGCCGTTAGTTGAGCGTTTGGGCCCCCGAAATAATAATAATAATAATGGATATGACACTAAGGGCTCACTAAAGATCCTTAGCTGGAACCTTGCAGGTATCTATAGGAAATTGGGCTCACCCGAGTGGAACGATCTAGTAGAGGCGCATAAAATCTGTTTGTTCCAGGAGACCTGGAGCCTTGAACCTCTCCATCGGGTGGGATACGTTACATATTTTGTGCTGCAGAAAAAGCCAAAAACGGGAAGGGACGCCCCTCGGGGGGCCTGCTTATCTGGGTAAGCATTTCCCTTAACTGCTGTATAACACCTAAGCAGGTTAATAGCCTAGATATCCTAGGAATCTCCTTGAGAGGTTCTTGTAGGGGTTAACCCTCGCCTTGTATAATGTCTATGTTAGAGGTACCAAATATGGGTCTATGCCCCCGGTAGTAACTACCCTTGAAGCTGAACTTAGAGAAAATGCTGAAGGTGTTCAAATTTTGGTAGCAGGAGATTTTAATTGTACTTACGAGCCACTCCCTATGGATGATATCTTAGACCTAGGTGAGGATGATGCTAGATGGGGTATTCCAGCTTTAACCATTCCCCCGATAAAAAGATGGACTCGTAGTGCAATCCAGTTAAATGCCCTGACACTGGAGTTTGGCTTAAGGGCCACTAATGGCCGCACAACTTCAGACCGCTTGGGTGCTGCCACATTTAACAGAGTTAATCATATTTCAAGGATTGATTATATTCTGTTGGATTTTAAACTATGGAGACTAGTGCAGGATATGGTAGTTTTACCCAATGTGGAAAGCGATCATAACTCGCTTTCTCTATCCCTAACAGATCCCTGGCCCAACAAACCATCTGTATCACCCCTTAAACAAACTCATAAAATCTCTGTTTCCTCCTGTGGAAGACGCCTGAAGTGAAATAAAATCTCTACTGATGACGCCAAACTTACTATTATTAATGAACTACTCATGGCCTAACAAACGGAACTGGATATTACCAATCTGGCTTCGTTAACTGAAAAGGCAACACCCATCTTTGAGGCAACACTCAGGAATATAGGGGACGTATTTCTGAAAAAGGGGTGTGCGGGGAGGAATATGGCACCCCGGAACCCCAGGGGTAAGCACGGCTGGTATACATCTACATGTAGACAGGCAAAGTCTCTCTTGATAAAGGCTGTTAAAGGCAAATCCCAAATTCTGATTCAGTTAGCCAGGAAAGAGCACAAGCGAACATTGGCATGTGCAAAAAAAGAGTGGGAAGAAGAGTACTGGCGTACTTTAAAAGAGGCTAGCTTAAAAAAAGACCCAAAGTGCTTCTGGGACACAATTAGAGCCAGAAATAGACCAGACAGTGACCTTATCACATGTAACATCTCTAGTCAGGCGTGGGTTAACCATTTCTCAAAGCTTTACACTCGTCAATCAGGCCTTAATATCATAGAAGCATCCAATGTTGATCAGGGATGGGAGACGGCCTTAACTACGATCCAAACGGATTGGGAGGCCCACTCTGAAGAGTCTGACTTTACAATAAAAGAAGTGGAGTATGCCATAATTACCATCATGCCCCAAAAAGCGGCTGGTCCGGATGTCATTCCTGGGGATCTGCTGCGGTCAGACATTCCGAAATGGGGAAATTTATCCACTGCCTGCTTATTGCCATCTGCAGGGGTGCTTCGATTCCCACATCTTGGAAAGGGGCGGAGATCGTCCCTATTTTTTAAAAACGGTGCTAGGGATGACCCGTCCAATTATAGACCTATAAGTTTGTTGGATATTAGCCAAAAAGTAGTCGGCAAGGTTCTACTGGTTAGAATATTGGACTGGATTAATCACAATAATATCCTTTCTGATTATCAGGCAGGATTTAGAGCAGGCACTGTCACAATCGAACTTGCCTTTAGATTGATGCTGGTGTACTGGAAGGTGGTGGTCATAGGCAAGGGCAGTCTTTATCTCACTTTTATTGATTTAAAGACTGCCTTTGACCTTGTACCCAGGGAGACTCTTTGGAGAGTCCTTGCTGATATGGGGATGCCACACTACATTCTTTCGCTACTCATAAGGCTCCACGAAAACAGCTTTGCCCAGATAAGATGGGGCTCAGAAGGTGAAAAAACTAGCAGTATCCCGGTCGAGAGAGGGGTCCGCCAGGGATGTGTTTTAGCTCCCACCCTTTTTTCTCTATATATCAACGGAGTGGTTGAGCACCTTCGGAAAGATCCCTCAGATGAACCATCCCTGGCGGGAGAGCGTATACCCACCCTTCTCTTTGCCGATGATACACTTTTGATATCAAAAAACCCCAATGGGCCTCCAAAAACTTCTTAATAATTTTCAGTCCTTTTGTTCAGAACGGGGCCTGGTAAGTAATACCGACAAGACAAAATACCTTGTGATGAATCCCCCTAAAAAATCTGTATGCCCCCCGAAATTGAATGCTGTACCTTTGGGGAGCGTAGAAGTATTTGACTACCTAGGCATCCGTTTGTCGCATAATATGCAATGGGCCCCACATTTAGACAAAATGCTGCTAACCCACAAGAGGGTAACAGGAGCTCTCCTGAAAGAACAGCGCTCCTGTGTAATTAGACCTATAGCCCCTGTTATTGAGATCTACACAGCAAAGGGGGTTAGTCCTGCTCTTTATGGGGCAGAATTATGGGGCTCATGCATTACCAACGAACTGCCAAGATCTGAGAGGAAGTTCTGCAGGGCCATTATGTCACTTTCCCAAGGCACTCCAACGGCTCCATTAATGCTTGATCTAGGATGCCGACCCATTGAAGATCTAGCTAAGTTTCGGCCCCTTCTGCTATGGGCGCGCCTGTGGCGAGTTCCGGAGCTCGCTAAATACGCGCAAGGGCTTCTAGAAAGTATGGCATCGCCAGGGTGGCATAGAATCAAATGGTTAAGAGACATGAAAGCTCTCTTGTTCAACTTGGGTCTAAGCGAAGCCTGGATAAATAGATCTTCTCCCCCAAAGGCAATGCTCAAGAACCTCTATTGGAACTGGATTCTGACACAACGGAGTACCAACTGCTCATTGGGTAGACTCACGGAGGATTTCCTGAAATTTAAGGACCTACCAATTCGGGAACTCTATTTAGACATTATTGAGAAACCATTTGATAGGGCCCTTTACTTCAAATTTAAAACAGGAACTCTTCCTTTGCATGCTTTCACATCCCGGTGGAAACCGCCAGCTCAAACTACAGAGTTCTGCCCAGTGTGCACATCTAGACTTGAGTCAGTGGCGCACTTCTTGTTTGAATGCCAGGAGTATGCCCTACCAAGGAAAAAATGGCTCAAGCATCTATGCCGCCAGTTGGGGACCAGGCGCCACGAGGAGGCATTACGCATATTAATGTCAGACTGTCGCACCATGTATGTTTGCACTCTTTCCAAATTCCTATCATGGGCTTGGTCTATTAGAATCAAAAGGCTTACAGCAATTGTTTAATTCCTTTTTAATTAATTATCTATGAAATGCTTCTTTTATATGAAAATTGAAACTTTTTAAAACTGACTGTAATTAAATTGTTGTATTTTCCTTCCCCTCTTTCTTCCTTTTCTTTTCTAATCAATTGAATTTATGTATTTTATTGTGAAGCTTTTATGATAACTTTTATCGAAATAAAGCCTTTTTGACTTGACTTGACTTGACTATAACAATATTTACAAATATGCTGATCAGTACCCAAATCAAAGGAATCCTCTATCAACAAATAAGTTGCAAATTCTTTCCACTTATCATTATTTTCTCTTTCACTTTTTAAATATAAATCAACGTTTCTTGTCTGATTTCTATAGTGAGTTCGTCAGCAACAAATACAAGAATAATTTTGTCTTTCACATGAAATCACCTTGAACTTTGTAATTTGTTCTTCAATCTTTTCTGTACTAATATTTTCCACATTTTCTTTAACATCTACTTCTATTAATGTCTCACTTTCTCTACTCTCTTTTTCAGGACCAAAGTAACAAAACTATTTTTCATAACACACCTATTTTATATCTGAGAATGAGCCATGCAAAAGAGCACTGTTTAACTCATTTAAAATATTGCTGGACTTTTTGCATAATACAATCTTCTGACTAACTTTTGCATTTGAGAATGATGTACTGCTAACATTCTAAAATGATAAAAAACACTTTGACATACTTTTCTAGAAAGACAAGCAAGAGAACGACCTTGCAAACCAGTATTTTCTCTCACTCTGCAAGGATTTAGTCCTTGCAACATCTTAATCTTTTGTTTAAGACTTTTTTTTACTATACTGTTATAAATAATTGTGTAAAATATCAATAGATTCCTGTTGTATACTACAAATACTACAATCACAGGTATACACTGGGGCTTTAGGACGTCTCCCTAGAACTTCTTCAGCCATTAGTACTTCTACATTTCTTGGAACCAACTTCTCTTTCCCAATTGGACAACCATTTCTAACCTCATAAGCATGACCACTAGTATCAACTGCAAACAATCATGTATTGTTTGAAACGAACTCTCTTCATTAAAAAAAGCTCTGAACTTAACTTACTTTCCATTCACCCAAAAAAATATCACAAAGTTAGTTCTGTTAATTACTTTTTTTCCTTACTTTTGGCCTTCATAAAATGTATTGGCTTATCTAGTGATTGAATTCTGTTTAACACTAAAATGAATAATTTCCTTTTTTAATTCAAAAGCCTTCTCAACAATAGTTTCAATTTGTTTTTTCTTTTTATAAAATGCTGGTCTTCTTTTGTATTTCTTCACATCCTTATACAAATTAAAGACAACTCTATTGTAAAACATCTTCTTTCTTATTTCTTCATCCTAACTTTTCATCTTTTTACCATACATTTTGTCTTTTGAATGTGATTTCTCATTATTTATGTTTCTTTTCTTCTTATTGTTTTTTTTGTTGTTGAGGCATTGTTTGTACTTTCAACAATGTGCACACTGTTTCTAGGCTTTGAAAGTTGTTTTAATAAATTATTTTGTTCTCTTACCACAAGACATTTTCTTTTGTCCCACATGTTGCTGTTCAGCTAATTCTTGCTGTTGAATTTTCTTCAAATAATAGTCCTTTTTCTGTTGTTTCCTCGTTTCTGTTTTTCTAGTCATGGTACCTTTATTTTAATGATGATGAACAATATCTGTAAAAAATAAATATATATAATATTGTTTTAATATTTCTATAAAATGTACTATTCTATTATTAAATAAACGCATTCTACATACACACCATTTAAACACTTTCTTTTGAAATCACAATTAATATACTGAAGTACACAAGTACTAATTGAAAAAACATTGGAATTAATGCATAGACAGTGAATGAGTATCTAGAGTACTGGTACTTAACAGCACAGCAACTTTATAAGTGCTTATGTTTTAGCAGAGGTATTCGATAAGGACATGCTTCAGTGTGATTCCAGACAAGCATGACTATTACCTGGACTTTTACAGGACTGACTAAGTAGTCTGCAAGGGGTTAAGGGACCGCATACATTGTGCACATTTGACTATACCATTGCTCGTCTCAATGCCTGAGTCATTCTGCAAATGCATAGATTCTGGTAAGACACTCCTTCTGTGGGCGTGTACACTTTTTCCCTCATTGTGTATACAGCGGGTTGTGGGACTCACCTCCATGCTATATTTGTGGCCAGGACACTAGCTTTTTCTTCGAGCAGAGTAACTGTATTTTTTAAAGTGCCGTAAAATAACTTGAACCACAAAAAATGACATCCAGTGACGCGCTCCGGAACCGTGAAACAGCAGCGGAGGCGCTGTTTGAGAACCTTCCAGTTGTTGTAAATGAACAACCTAATGCGGCAACCACCACTACAAACACCGATGCTAAAACCCTAATTAAGACCTTGAAGACGCTGCTGCGCAGTGAGCTTTCTAAGTGGTGGGAGAAGAAATCGCTAGAAAAATACTGTGATGCCAGCAGAGTGCCGCGAGGTTTGCGCGTACTTATTGTGCCGACATATGAAAATCCCAATCCACAGATGTTGCAGGAATGGGCTGAAAACAATCTACAAAGCTCTATGAATATGATCCATATCTTGATCAAGTATGCAGAGTCTGACCGCGATGCACTTCTAGTGGAAATCGACCGGATCAATACCCTCTTGGAAGCAACTGGGGAGACTGAATTCATCAATAAGAGCAAGGCTGAAATTGAAGTTCGCATTAGAAAGCTGGAGGAATTGATCATAGAGCGTAAAGTATTCAAGTTCGCTCGTGATAAAAACGATTTTGCCACAGATAAAATTTTCACTTTTGCGCAGAAATACGACAACTACAAATGCAAGGTATTAACCAGCACTAATGAGCAAGCTCCAAACCAAGCAGCAGGACCAAGCGGAATGTCTTCTAGACAAGTTGAAACTGATTCGGTGTTTTTTAATTCTTTGACATCCAACAGTGACTCTGATGACACTGCTTTAGGACTAACACCACCAGGTCTTGCCGGGTTAGCCAATTTTTCATTAATTGATGAATTACATTTTGTCAGCGAGGACCGGCGGTACTCCTTGCGCCCCCGCAAACCTCAGTCCAAGCAAGGAAATCCAGCAGCCAGTGTAGGCGCGCAAGGAAGCGCAAGCACAAACAAAAATTCTACGCAAGGAAAGGTGAAAAAGAATTGGAGAAAATAACTTCGGCTATGGAAAACACAGTTATGAACCTGACTAACATTACACTCTCTAAAGCTGAGGAGCAATTACTATCGCTAGGGTTAACTTTTTGTCCCAGCAATAGGTTCTCCTTTAACCAAACCCGCATAGATGTTTTTAAATGTATTTGTAAAATTAAACTCATCAAGTATTTTCAACTCAACTCTGCACGAAAAAAGGTTTCTAAGGATACGGCAGCTGAGGACACTGCAACATCAATATGTATGGATGATATTACTGGTCTGCAGAATCTTTACGATCTTGCTTGTGAAGATGATTCTCAACCCGCTCCTATAGTCAGTCAGGTTATCAATTTGAATAAACCAGCTCCTAGCCCTTTCCGACCTAAATCTACTTTCCTCCCACTCATGGCCAGGGATGCAGTGGACGTTTTCAGAGACAGGGTTATTACAGAACTTAAGGAATTAAACAGAAAAGGTCTAAATAACACCAAACAATCCAACTACAACAACAGCCAATACCATCGGTTGGTCAGAAAATTGCAAGGCAACTGCGATGTTATAATAAAAAATTCTGACAAAGGTGGAAATACGGTACTTTGGGCCCGTTCTGATTACATGGCGGACGCTAAAAGACATTTGTCTGATAATACTTGTTATGCCTTATCCACACAATTTGCAATGTATAAGAGTGATGATAATACACGCAAAAAGATCCATTTCTGGTACAGAACTGGCCTTTTGTCTAAAGATGAATCGAAATTTCTAAATGTAGAATTTCCGATAGTCCCTATCCTGTACTTCCTCCCTAAAGTTCATAAGTTGGTTACCCCTGTTCCTGGTCGCCCAATCATTTCTGCCATTGGCAGCATGAATGAGAACATCTCAAAATATGTAGATTTCTATCTCCAGCCACATATGTCAGATTTGCCATCTTATTTGAAGGATACAACTGATTTCCTTGTAAAGATCAAGAATGTTAATTGGTGTTCAAGCTATTTATTTTTGGTGATGGACATAGAGTCATTGTATACTTCCATTAACCATCATCATGGTATTAGGGCTGTTAAATATTATTTGAGCAGACGTGATGTTTTTTTTCGGGGCCATAATGAAATGTTGACTGAAATGATCAGGATCTGTCTAACCTCTAACTTCTTCAGATTTCACAGTAACATCTACCAGCAGTTACGTGGGGTGGCAATGGGTTTGTGCTTCTCTCCCAGTTATTCATGCTTGCATGTTGGCTGGTGGGAGGAGCACGTGCTTAGTGTCACACACAAACACTGGCAGCAATTTATTGTTCATTACTGGCACTACATGGACGATGTTTGCATAATCTGGAGAGGGTCAACTGATGATGCGTTGGCATTTGTCAATGATATTAACACCAACAAACTCAACCTCAGATTTACTGCCACTATTAACAACCAGGTGGCTGAGTTCTTGGATGTACCGCTCTATGTGGACAATGGGGAACTTAAGACTAGGCTTCACCGTAAATCCACAGCGGGCAATTCTATCCTTCATGCCAGGAGTGCCCATCCTATGCATACTATCAATAGTATCCCCTATGGGGAGTTTATCCGAATTTGTCGGATATGTAGCGATAGGGCAACAACTGACAAATGTTCAGATGAATCTGTGGAACGATTTCTTTGTAGGGGGTATACCAAGAGAATCCTGGATCAGGCTTTAACTAAAGCAAAGTCTGTTGGTAGGGAAGCCCTCCTAGCTCCCAAAATCATTAGCTCCAATACCATCACTGAATGCTCAGTAAGATTAATTACCACTTTTTGTGCCCAAGAAAGGACCATCCGCTGTATTATCTGTGCGGAATGGCCTATTGTCTTAACTGACAATATCTTAGGACCCATTCTGCCCAGTTTACCATCAATTACATTCAGAAGGGCTCCCTCCATGCGTGATGCCCATGATAGACCTATGCATAAGGTTTCACCTAAAAAGTCCTGGCTAAGCAAACTGGGATTTTTCAAATGTACATCTTGTCGGGCCTGCACTTTTGCGAAAAATACCACTCACTATACAACAGCTTTTAGTGAAGTTCAAATCCCTATTCAAGAATATTTAACATGCAGGTCGGAATTCGCTATTTATAAACTAAAATGTACCTGCAATCTTGAATATATTGGGAGTACTAAACTCCCTGTGCATAAACGCATCTTGCAGCACATAAGGGCTATTGTTAACTGCAATAATGATTACCCAGTGGCGAGACACTTTAAGGAAGTTCACAATAACCAGTTGAAAGATCTTAAGTACACTGTCTTATGCTCTGTTCCACACCCCGGACGGGGTGGGAACCGTGAAAGATTACTTAGACAGAAAGAATCACACTTTATTCTATCTCTTGATACCAGGGCCCCTAACGGTTTGAACCTAACGGAGGATTTACACAACTTTCTCTGAATATATTGCATAGGTTTTTAATGTATCCTTCTAGTTTAGCTTTAGGTCATACGGATGTGATGATTTAGAACTATCCGAATTATGGCCTTAACCATTTTTGTATCTTTTCTCACTGCATGACAGTTTATTTAGGGCTGACAAATATGTCTACATCAATCTATTTATCTGTTTTTCTGTGGTAATGACCAATTAAGGATCCATTTTTTATATATACAATCATGTTGCCACTTACTAGGCAAAGGTTTGTGTTCTCTTTATAGTTGCTTCATAAAAGCTGCGAACATTATTTTAATGGCTCTTGATAAATGTACCACGTTAGTACCATGTGATTTTTTAATATATAGTTCAAGTTCAAGAATTTGTATAGCGCACTACTCACCCAGAGGGTCTCAAGGCGCTTGGGGAGGGGGTGCATTATTTATTGAATAGCCAGGTTTTAAGTTCCTTTCTGAAGGAAATGTGGTTCTGTGTAAGGCGGAGGTGAGTGGGGAGAGAATTCCAGGTTTTGGCCGCTATATATAGCACTTATGCGCTTTTTTTGCTATACACCTATGTTGACACTAAAGTATCATCTTTGTTGACCTGGTTATAGCCGGAAATTCTATTAACCACATATGCTACATTATTCAGCAATTTCAATATGGAGAATGAATAGTTTAATGTTATGAATATTGATATTTAATCATGAATTTAGTAACTATTATAGGACACTAGTCATTTCTTTTTATTTTTTATGAATATTGTTAGTGAACAGTACACTATTTTTCCTCTCAGTATGAATTATTTTGACACTTGTCAAAACTGATTTGCTGTTTCTTTTCATTTTTTCTATATGTGGTTTTCTGTACTGTAATTGGTAATTCTCTATGGTCCGAACTTTGATTCAACACTTGTTGATTACTGGTTAATGGTGTATTGGCAAATCTGTTTTTTATTTCCTTACTTTAGGTAGGGGTTGTATCCGTTGGCCTATTTTTGTGTTTACTACAAATTTGCTATGCATTGTGGGGCACGCAATGTGACCAAGCTCCTTTGGGGAGCGAAACGCGTCATGGATTGACATTACGTCTTTTTATTTTATTTTTGTGAAATAAACTTTCACTCTGCTCTTCACTTGAGTATTGTGTACCGTGTCCTGATTGCTGCAGATGCATGGAAGTGTATTAGAGGTCTACTCCTGGCTCTCCTCGCCTTGCATTGGCGAGCAGGAACATTGTTTGATATATATCATAAAGAATTAGCACTTCCAAACTTCTGGGTCCGCTGTCGTCTTTTGGATTTCGTGGTTGGCGACTGTCACTGCATACATATATATATATATATATATATATATATATATATATATATATATATATATATATATATATATATATATATATATATATATATATTCCAACACATAGTCCGTCGATACGAACAGACGTACTCGAACACTGAAGTTGCTGGTGCAGGAAACAACGCGTTTCACCTCTCGGCTTGATCATGTATATATATCCAAACAAAAGAGAAAGAGGACTGCTCTCAGGCACCAACCACATATGTTACATCCGCCATGATTGAACGTAAATGTCAATAAATAAAAGTGCATTGATAGAACTGAACAATTCATTTGATTGTGTGTGCTCAGATAGTTCACAGTTCCCACAATAACTTGGGGCAGGTAATACACTTCGCATGTGTGCAATACATATAAATGGAAATATAACCGAAAATTTGTTACATCCAAAATCAACAAATGTGACAGCCGTCCCGCTGCTGTAAATTAAAGGGCAATATCACACCAACTCTTGCTGCGCCCCACATTGGTGTCCATAGTTCATAAATATGAGAATATGCAGAACAAATTGAGTATTCATGGCCAGTTACCACGTACAATACATCATCCCAGTCCCAAAAATCCCACTGTTGCAAACATTTGCGCAATTCACTTTGGTCGAAAGATGTGAAGCATAACAACTATTCTAACCTGGGTCAACAGTTACCATGTAAAATACATGATTGCAATCCATGCAAATTCGCTAACATACACAGTTCATTGTAGAGCAACTATGTATGTAAAATACATCATAAAAACTGTAAACCAGTGCGATAATTCTTTCAGCTCAGGTACATTCTTGCAGTCATTCTGGCAGAACCCAACATCCAACTGTGGCATCCATATCATTGTGGATGAGGGTGCGACACGGGGAAACGAACTGCTATGGCAGACTTGCAGCTGTGGGCTATGGTGCAAATGATATTAAAGCGCAGTCTTCCTATTCACAGAAATTCCGCCCGTGCTTATCAGTGCTGACGTGTTCATTGGTGACATGATTAGAAGAAGGTGGGTTGCCCGTGAAAAGTAAGTGAAGTGAATGGGCCTCTTTCTCTTCTCCTGTAAACAAAATAAAGATACAAATTAATAAACAATTAAAATCAATAAAACACATGAACAACTACTTGTGCACATCATTGTATGGAGGGAGAATACAGACAATATAGAACGCAGGCTCATAAATGGACACTAACCATCAATCTGAGCAATCATACACAGTCTGATCCGAAAGTATTAATTGTCTCTAAGGTGTATTGACAGCTCCTCATCTTGATTGAGGCCACCCGGATATTTCGATTGGAAGTCCATAATGAGTTTGGACTCCCTTTGTCTCAAATTCAATGTACTGTTGCCCCCTCTGGGGGTTCTGACTGTTTTCTCAAGAATCAAATATTTTAACAATGATATATTGGAAAAGTGTACATCTCTAAAATGGCGTGCAACTGGGTATTTCTCATCACAATGGATGATCGCCCGATAATGTTCTAGCACACGTTTCTTGGCTGGTCGAGTGGTACTTCCGATGTACCACATTTCACATGGGCATATGAGCGCATAGATGACATATGTGGTGCTGCATGTTAGAAACTGTTGGATATCCTTGGTGACCCGGTTGTAAGTGACTTTGTTGATCAATGAGCTGTTCTTGCATGCTTTGCAGTGGCCACATAGGAAAAAATCCATGAGACCATGTTCGTGACCTGCACAATAGGTGGTCAGGTCGCTATGTACAAGTATGTCCCTAAAATTCCTGCTTTTCTGTATGTTACACTATATATATATATATATATATATATATATATATTACCTACTGGCGGTCGCCAGTAGGTAGTTATAGTTAGGATAATTTTCAATGTTAAATCTCAACATTCTATTTTGAATAACTTTGGCGCCGGTTGACGAATCTGCCTGAAATTTTCAGGAAAATGGTCTCATGGCGGTCCGGTCTTTCCCTGAAAGTTTGGGGGGGATTCGTCAAGCGGGGGCCGAGATAAAAGGGGGGTCCCAAAACGCGTTTTCCCCATGTTAATTTCCATAGGGCGGTCGATTTCACTTTTAGCTCGAACGGCTGAATGGATTTCCACCAAACTTGGCAAAATTGTAGGGACTGGTAGCCCGATGTGCCTTTGCTATGTCTCAAGATATGTGCTCCAGTGGATTTTGAGTAATTTAGGTTCAAAAAAATATATATATCTATAGCCGCGCTCCGGTGCGCGCACCGGAGAGCGCTCGAGGCGCGACACGCGACTTGCGCGCAGGAAGCTGATTGGATCTCAGTTGTCTGTAAACATTCTAAACAGTCTGGAGCGGCCGCCATCTTGTGTCTCGGTAAAATCGAGACACAAGAGGTGGCTAAAAGAAAGGGGGAAATGACAATAAGGGGGAAGAGTACACCCCCTCTGACCCCCTAGTTTTGATGTGGGGGCCATTAAAGGGCCCCGCGGGGCCTCAAAAAAAAATTATTTTTTTTCGATTTCCGCGGGGGGCGCACCCGGTACGCGTACCGGGGAGCTTACTGAGGAGCGTACTAAGGAGAAAAAAAATGACAGATTTTTTTCACAAAAAAATGCATTTTTTTATAAATTAGAGGTAGTTCTGAAAAGAACTTTTTTTTTTCTTCTTTTTGTTGTTTTATATTTTTTTGTGTTTTTTGAACTTTTTGAACTTTTTTTGGCTTTTTAAAACAATTTTATAATTTTTTTGGATTTTTGTCAAGGGAAAAACAAAAAACAGGAATTCAAAAACGGCTCAACAGGAGCAAAAAAATGTGAAAATTTAGGGACTGTCAGGGCAGCGGTGTTGCTGTTTCTTTAGGGCAATAAGTTCAACACTCTGCTCCCCATAGCAGAGCAGTTCGTTACACTCCGTGCACAGAAATTTGATGCCTGCAAACTCTGGCTGTATGTTAGGGACCATTCTTCTACGGGATGGTCCCGAAGGTGTTGCTCCACCAGTGGAGGTGCTGCCGCCATCTGTGGGTAATTTCCGTGCCAGGTCTCTGACACTCTCCCTCGCAAAGTTGTTTGGGTGTCTTCTTTTGACATGCCTGATTAAATTGGCATTACCAAAACTATATTTTTTCAGAGGATTGCCTCTGGATAAAGTACTCCCACATATTTTGCAGGTTACTTTTGGAGCGTTGACTTTTTTTTCACCTTCAGGGATGTTATAAAATTTCCAGATGAAATGGATTTTTTTCTTCTCCGTAGGAGGGTCCTCATCTACAAATGCATCTGAATCACTGCTGGATGACTCTCTTGCAGCCATTGCTGTAGATCAGGAAAGTAGGAGATGAAGATAGTACACAGAACAGCTCTTGCTCTCTCCAAGTACAAAGCAATAGTGAAGGAAATGGGTGGGGATTTCATTCTTTGTAAAAAAAACTGTTAGCAACCAATGAAAAGTGTTATTTTAGGGTCACATGACCCGACGCGCTTACGCTGCGCGCTTCGGAGCACTTCCGGTGCGTTTACGCGGCGCGAGCGGAGGCGCTTCCGGGGCGCAAACGTGGCGCGATCGTAGGCGCTTCCGGGTGCGTTTACGCGGCGCGATTTGAGGCGCTTCCGGGGCGCACATATGACGCGACCGTAGGCGCTTCTGCGTGCGTTTACGAGGCGCGAGCGTAGGCGCTTCCGAGGGCACTTACGTTGCGCGCCGAAGTGATGTCATCAAACTTTTACAGAAATGCATAATCATTTTCCTTATTAAAAAAAACTGATTTTATTTGTATAGTACGAAAAGTTTTGCATTATTATTATCTTTTCATTCATATTTTTTTTCACGAGCGACAATAGCGCTCCGGGTGCGCTTTCTGCTAAGCTCACCGGAAAGCTTACGGGAGCGCTTAGCTGAAAGCTTCTCGGAGCGCGCACCAAGAGCGCAAAAAAAAAAAATATATAAAAAAAAGAATACTTACAAAAAAACAGCAAATTGTAAAAAAAAAAAGGATACAAACTCGATATAGAAAGGAATTAGCATTTAAAAAACCTATGAAATTCACTGAAAAAACCATAGGTTTCACACCAGTTATAGTTAGGAATTAGCATTTAAAAAACCTATTAAATTCACTGAAAAAACCATAGGTTTGACCCCAGTTATAGTTAGCTGGAAATTTTACTGATATAAAACCATTGAAATTCACACGTTATAGTTAGTCGGACTCACTATAACTTGCGCGTGCAATGCACTGCTGATGACATCACATATTACATCACTCATGACATGGTCAGTGACATCACTCATGACATCACTGATGACACCATCCAGTGAATATGTGCCTTTCTGAAAAAGTAAATATTAGTGAGTAATGTTTAAATATTTAAATATATATATTAGTGTTTTACTTTGTGTATAAGTGGCTACATGTGTTGGTAAGTAGCTACATGCGTATGTATATGGGTTATTAGATGTTTCTCTTAGTATCAGTATGAGTGTCTATATGGTTTGGTGGGGGTATTACTTAGCACATAGATGCATGAGTGACTGACTCTCTGTTTCTATGTGTTTTGAAGACAGCATATGTACAGGACTGTATGGGTGGATGAGTGTCTATATGTGTTTGTTAGTGAGTGAATGACTGTCTCACTAGTGTCTTTATCAGTAACTACATATGTTTTAATCTAGTATATATGAATATTGATGTATATAAGTGAGTATATGTGAGAGTAAGAGATTGTAAGAGTTCCTGTTTAAATAAGTATGTGTTTCTATAAGTGATTGTTTAAGAGAATAAATATGTGTAATTTTAAATAGAAGTAAGGTGGAAGTGTGTGTATAACTCTATATTCAAATAAATGGATGTCCAATAGTTTATTTGCACGTGTGAATATGTGTGTGAGTAACTTTTGGATGAATGTCGGTGTGTAACAGGATGTATAGGTGTATCACTTCATATGATGAGTGAGTATATGTATGAGTGACTATATAAAACTATTGGTGAATGAGTGGATGTGTATATAGATAGTGGAATTACTGAATTGCTTGTTGTAACTGATATAGGTATCTCCATTTTTTTAAAAATTTCAGTTTCTATTTTTGAATATGTGTCTCAAGGGTTACATTATAGTGAAAGGAGGTCTGTCACTATGTCACAAGGATGGTGTCATGAGTGATGTCACTGACCATGTCATGAGTGATGTAATATGTGATGTCATCAGCAGTGCATTGCACGCGCAAGTTATAGTGAGTCCGACTAACTATAACGTGTGAATTTCAATGGTTTTATATCAGTAAAATTTCCAGCTAACTATAACTGGGGTCAAACCTATGGTTTTTTCAGTGAATATATATATATATATATATATTACCTACTGGCGATAGCCAGTAGGTATATATAGTTAGGATTTTTTTCCTATGGGATTTTTGAAAATTCTATGTCGAATAACTTTGGCTTATGAGGACAGAATTGGCTGAAATTTTCAGGAAAATGGAACATTTTGTTTCTGAGCAGCCCCTGAAAATTTGGGGGGGTTTCGTCAAGGGGGGGCCGAGAAAAAAGGGGGGTCCCAAAACGTGTTTTTCCCATGCAATTTTCCATAGGGCGGTTGGCCTCACTTTTAGCCTGAACGGCTGAATGGATTTAAACCAAACTTGGCTAAATTGTAGGGACTGGTAGCCCGATGTGCCTTTGCTATGTCTCAAGATATAGGCTCCAGTGGTTTTTACGAAAATTAACTTTGAAAAATATATATTGGGCTACATTGGGCTATATATATGTTGGAGCCCAAATGTAGCCCAATGTAGCCCAATGTAGCCCAATGTAGCCCAATGTAGCCCAAAGATGGCCACCAGAGACAAAAAAAACCAAATGTAGCCCAAATATCAGCCAGATGTAGCCCAACTATAGCCCAATGACAGATTGTCCCAGAGTATTCTAAAGAACAACTAGAGTGCTAACAGTCCTACTTATTACAAAGGTATGGCACACCTGAAGCCATCTTGATTGGAATAAAGTGGTAACTCTTAAAACATTTAATTTAAAAAGGAACAAAATGAGGGGGTTCATTTTGCCATAGAAAGTATGATTAGCGAATATATGACGAAATCCCGCATACCATCAGTCCGCAAAAAAAATCCCGCATGTACTATTAGGCCGCAAATTAAAATAACGAAAACTTTTAGAACGAATATGCCTTTAGCATACACTAAACAACTAAACAACTAAACTACCCTAAACCCTAAAACACTACCCCCAGCATGACCCTACACTACACAAACAGTACAACACTACCCTAAACCCTAAAACACTACCCCCAGCATGACCCTACACTACACAAACACTACAACACTACCCTAAACCCTAAAACACTACCCCCAGCATGCCCCTACACTACACAAACACTACAACACTACCCTAAACCCTAAAACACTACCCCCAGCATGACCCTACACTACACAAACACTACAACACTACCCTAAACCCTAAAACACTACCCCCAGCATGACCCTACACTACGCAAACACTACAACACTACCCAAAACCCTAAAACACTATACCCCAGCATGACCCTACACTACGCAAACACTACAACACTACCCTAAACCCTAAAACACTACCCCCAGCATGACCCTACACTACACAAACACTACAACACAACCCTAAAACACTACCCCCAGCATGACCCTACACTATGCAAACACTACAACACAACCCTAAACCCTAAAACACTACCCCCAGCATGACCCTACACTACGCAAACACTACAACACTAACCTAAATCCTAAAACACTACCCCCAGCATGACCCTACACTACGCAAACACTACAACACTACCCAAAACCCTAAAACACTACACCCCAGCATGACCCTACACTACGCAAACACTACAACACTACCCTAAACCCTAAAACACTACCCCCAGCATGACCCTACACTACGCAAACACTACAACACTACCCAAAACCCTAAAACACTACACCCCAGCATGACCCTACACTACGCAAACACTACAACACTACCCTAAACCCTAAAACACTACCCCCAGCATGACCCTACACTACGCAAACACTACAACACTACCCTAAACCCTAAAACACTACCCCCAGCATGACCCTACACTACGCAAACACTACAACACTACCCTAAACCCTAAAACACTACCCCCAGCATGACCCTACACTACGCAAACACTACAACACTACCCAAAACCCTAAAACACTACCCCCAGCATGACCCTACACTACGCAACCACTACAACACTACCCAAAACCCTAAAACACTACCCCCCAGCATGACCCTACGCATGACCCTACACTACGCAAACACTACAACACTACCCTAAATCCTAAAACACTACCCCCAGCATGACCCTACACTACTCAAACACTACAACACTACCCAAAACCCTAAAACACTACACCCCAGCATGACCCTACAGTACGCAAACACTACAACACTACCCTAAACCCTAAAACCCTACCCCCAGCATGACCCTATACTACGCAAACACTACAACACTACCCTAAACCCTAAAACACTACCCCCAGCATGACCCTACACTACGCAAACACTACAACACTACCCTAAACCCTAAAACACTACCCCCAGCATGACCCTACACTACGCAAACACTACAACACTACCCTAAACCCTAAAACACTACCCCCAGCATGACCCTACACTACGCAAACACTACAACACTACCCAAAACCCTAAAACACTACCCCCAGCATGACCCTACACTACGCAAACACTACAACACTACCCAAAACCCTAAAACACTACCCCCCAGCATGACCCTACACTACGCAAACACTACAACACTACCCAAAACCCTAAAACACTACCCCCAGCATTACCCTACACTACGCAAACACTACAACACTACCCTAAACCCTAAAATACTACACCCCAGCATGACCCTACACTACGCAAACACTACAACACTACCCAAAACCCTAAAACACTACCCCCAGCATGACCCTACACTACGCAAACACTACAACACTATCCTAAACCCTAAAACACTACGCCCAGCATGACCCTACACTACGCAAACACTACAACACTACCCTGAACCCTAAAACACTAGCCCCAGCATGACCCTACACTACGCAAACACTACAACACAACCCTAAACCCTAAAACACTACCCCCAGCATGACCCTACACTACGCAAACACTACAACACTACCCTGAACCCTAAAACACTACCCCCAGCATGACCCTACACTACGCAAACACTACAACACAACCCTAAACCCTAAAACACTACCCCCAGCATGACCCTACACTAAACAACCACCACAACTCTACACTACACTAACACAACACTACACTACACAACACTACACTACACTACACAATCACTAACCCACGAAAAAATTAACACAAACCCACTTACCTCTCTCGTCATCGTGGTTTTCACAACGCAAATGCATTTACCATACATGCCTTTAAAACGTAATTCTTTGTAAAGGCATGCGCGATAAATGCACATGCGTTTTGAAAAAATGCGGGATAATGGTATGCGAGCTCAATGACCTTGCGGGATAATGGTATGCGGACTGAAAGTCTGCGGGATAAAAAATGCGGGAAAATGGCTGCAAACCATGATTAGCAGCAGACTTCCCTGGTGAGCACTAGCTTTACTACAGTGATCTAATGAGCAACTAGAGTGCTAACATTCAGAATTTATGGCAAATGTGTGACACATCTGAATGCCTTCTTGATAGAACCAAAGTAAACAAGCATTGAAAATGCAATAGATCTCGCCCTCGTTTAAGTTAAAGCCATTCTGTTTGTAATGAGGTGGCTTTTTAGCTTTGCTTTTATTAGTGTTTTTAAAACTTTCATGTAAATAACATGCATATGTATGCATATAGGTATATGTATGCATGCATTTATATTTATATAGATATGCAGATTACATATGTTTATATATGTATATTACCTACTGGCGATAGCCAGTGGGTATATATAGTTAGGATTTTTTCTCTATGGGATTTCTGAAAATTCTATGTCTAATAACTTTGGCGTTTGTGGACGGAATTGGCTGAAATTTTCAGGAAAATGGCACCTTTTTTTCTGAGCAGCCCCTGAAAATTTGGTGGGGTTTCGTCAAGGGGGGGCCGAGAACAAAGGGGGGTCCCAAAACGTGTTTTTCCCATTCATTTTTCCATAGGGCGGTTGGACTCACTTTTAGCTCGAACGGCTGAATAGATTTACATGAAACTTGGCAAAATTGTAGATATGGTTTGCCCGACGTGCCTTTGCTATGTCTCAATATATGTGCTCCAGTGGATTTTGAGAAATTAACGTTTAAAAAAATATATATATCTGTGACAGCGCTCCGGTTAGCGCCCCGGTTCGCATACCTGACGCGTAACGGAACTTCGCGAAGCGAATCTGATTGGCTCTCCGGTGTCTGTCAACATTCTAAACAAACCGGAGCGGCCGCCATCTTGTCTCTCGGTACGATCGAGAGACAAGATGTGGTGAAAAACGAAGGGCGAAATGAAGGAAAGGGGGCAAGGTAGACCACTCCTGACCTCCTAGGATTGATGAGGGGGATATTAAAGTGCCCCGCGGGGCAAAACATTTTCCGATTTTACGCCGTAGAGGCGCGTCCCGGTACGCGAACCGGGCAGCTCACCGGGCAGCTAACCGGGCAGCTAACCGGCAGCGTAACTGTCAACATTGTAAACAGTCCGGAGCGGCCGCCATCTTGTCTCTCGGTAGGTTCGAGAGACAAGATGTGGTGAAAAAAGAAGGGAGAAATGAAGGAAAGGGGGCAAGGTAAACCCCTCCTGACCCCCTAGGATTGATGAGGGGGATATTAAAGTCCCCCGCGATTTTTCGCGGTAGAGGCGCTTCCCGGTACGCGAACCGGGCAGCTAACCGGCAGCGTAACGGGAGTCCGCCATCTTGTGTTTTTGGAGCGTCCGGTTTGCTTACCGGGTAGCGTGCTGGTAAGCGTAACAAGGGGAAAACCAAGAGAAACAGTAAAAAAAAAATTAAGGGAATAGATTTCCAGCAAACTTGGCAAAATTGTAGGGACTGTTTGTTTGATGTGCCTTTGCAAGGCCTCAAGATATGTGCACGTGTGGATTTTGTCTAATTAAGGTTAAAAAAAAATATATATCTGTAAGCGTGCTCCGGCACGCTTACGTTACGGGTTTTGTTTGCGCTGCAGAACCGATACGTCACGGTTATGCGACGCGTCATGAGGCGTCTCACGTGGCTACGTGATACGTCACGTAATAAAGAATATATTTTACAGCTATAGATATTAGCTTTTAAAAAACCAATGAAATTCACTGAAAAAACCATAGGTTATAGACCATATATAGTTAGGAATTTGCATTTACAAAACCTTGAAAATTCACTGAAAAAACCATAGGTTAGAGACCATATATAGTTAGCTGGACATTTTATTGACATAAAACCAATGAAATTCCATATATAGTTAGTTGCACTAACTATATATCGCGCACCCGCAATCCACTGCTGATGATGTCACATATTACATCATTCATGACATGGTCAGTGACATCACTGGTGACATCACTGATGACATCTCAAATGACATCACTGATGACATCACTGATGACATCTCAAATGACATCAGTGATGACATCATGACACACCAATACCAGTTACTACATACGCACTCACTGATTCCTACGTCTACACACACATTCACTCATTCACCCATACAATCACTCATACATACAGTCACTCATTATTACAACACTATCATATGCACTCATACACCTATGCAGACACTCACACACTGCCACTCATCCATGGAGTTACTCACACACCTAGTCAGTCCTGTAAAGAATCAATCACACTTCCATTTCCTCATCTATACAGTTAAACACAGAACACCCTACTTCAGTGACATCACTGATGACATCACTGATGACATCTCAAATGACATCACTGATGACATCTCAAATGACATCACTGATGACATCATGACACACCAATACCAGTTACTACATACGCACTCACTGATTCCTACGTCTACACACACATTCACTCATTCACCCATACAATCACTCATACATTCAGTCACTCATTATTACAACACTATCATATGCACTCATACACCTAGTCAGTCCTGTGAAGAATCAATCACACTTCGATTTCCTCATCTATACAGTTAAACACAGAACACCATACTTTTCACACATATACTAACACATACTTACTCTCTTATACAATCACTGATACAAGTACACATTGATATGCACAGAGTCACACACCTCCCAGCCAGCCACACACACACTCAGTCTTCCATACATCCACTCATTCTTCAATATGTAAAACATATTTAAACTTTACAAAAACACACAGACACTAGATGATGTCATCAGTGATGTCATTTGAGATGTCATCAGTGATGTCATCAGTGATGTCATTTGAGATGTCATCAGTGATGTCATCAGTGATGTCACTGACCATGTCATGAATGATGTAATATGTGACATCATCAGCAGTGGATTGCGGGTGCGCGATATATAGTTAGTGCAACTAACTATATATGGAATTTCATTGGTTTTATGTCAATAAAATGTCCAGCTAACTATATATGGTCTCTAACCTATGGTTTTTTCAGTGAATTTTCAAGGTTTTGTAAATGCAAATTCCTAACTATATATGGTCTATAACCTATGGTTTTTTCAGTGAATATATATATATATATATATATATATATATATATATATATATATATATATATATATATATATATATATATATATATATATATACCTACTGGCGGTCGCCAGTAGGTAGTTATAGTTAGGATTTTTTTCAATGTTAAATCTCAAAATTCTATTTGGAATAACTTTGGCGCCGGTTGACGAATCTGCCTCAAAATTTCCTCAAAATGGCCTCGCGGCGTTCCGGTCCTTCCCTGAAAGTTTCGGGGGGATTCGTCAAGCGGGGGCAGAGATAAAAGGGGGGTCCCAAAACGCGTTTTCCCCTTGTTAATTTCCATAGGGCGGTCGATTTCACTTTTAGCCCGAACGGCTGAATGGATTTCCACCAAACTTGGCAAAATTGTAGGGACTGGTAGCCCGATGTGCCTTTGCTATGTCTCAAGATATGTGCTCCTGTGGATTTTGAGTAATTTAGGTTCAAAAAAATATATATATCTGTAGCCGCGCTCCGGTACGCGCACCGGGGAGCGCACCGGGCGCGACACGCGACTTGCGCGCAGAAAGCTGATTGGCTCTCAGTTGTCTGTAAACATTCTAAACAGTCCGGAGCGGCCGCCATCTTGTATATCGGTAAAATCTAGTCATAAGAGGTGGCAAAAACAAAGGGGGGAATTGACCATAAGGGGGCAGGGTAGACCCCCCCTGACCCCCTAGGTTTGATATGGGGGCCATTAAAGGGCCCCGCGGGGCCTCAAAAAAATTTTTTTTTTTGCGTTTTTCGCGGGGGAAGCGCCCGGTACGCGCACCGGGGAGCGCTCCAAGGAGGGTACTATGGAAAAATAATCACTTTAAAAAATTGTATGTTTATTAATTGTTTTTTATTTTATGTAAGTACCTACATGTAGGTACCAATGCAGAGACTTTAATTTAATGTACACCATCTCCTCTGTAGATATCTTGCAGGTTGTTATTGTATTTCTTGTGGTATATGGAAGTTATAACATAGTCTGTCTGGAAAGCAGAAACAGATCTTTTAAGCACTCCCTGAGAATTTCTAGGGGATCATGAGTAGTCTATCCTGCTCCCTTATGAAAAAGAGGTGTAAAATATACATAGGAGATAATATAGTGGGAGAAAGGTAGTAACTATGAGTAAACTTACTATGTAACAGAAAAATAGTTGAACAGTATACTATAAGTCTCACTTTATATTTTAAAAATTTTTGGTAATACTTTATGAATTACATATTAAAATGAATATTGTCTCAAACAATTTGAAATTATTAAATATAAATTTATTCCTCTGATTCTTTTTCATAATTTAATAAAATTTCTAACATAATATTGTCCGGAATTTCCTCATAATTATTAGTACATGATTCCATTTGTTCCAAACATTCTATATACTGTTGATCCAAAGAGTCATCCATGAAATCAAATTCATCTTTTTGATCTTCTGGTTTTTCCACCTTTACTTTGATAGAAGTATCATTTGCCTGATTTTCTCCTTCCATTTTCTTTCTGAAAATTGCATACAAATTAACTATATTAGTAGAGTTAGGGTACTGTATACCAGAGAAGCCTAACTCAATCCATAACTATTACAGAGAAGTCTATCTCTATCTATAACTATCAAAGAGGGATAGCATATAACTAACAGAATATTTTTTCAGAAATTAACTTAAAGTGTACAATATACTTCCATAATAACAACTTACCTTAGAGAAATCAGTTGAAGTTGTCAGTGATATTTGTTTTCAAATGTACTTCTGGAAGCAGTAGTCAAAATGGCTGTGTTTCCCTCTCTTCTTTTATATATATTCTTGTACTTAACCAATCAAACGTCAGGAAATAATCGTAGAAAATGAAAGAAACTTTTTAATTGGTTGTAAATTCTAACATTACAAGTGTGTTTTTGTCATGTAATTTACCTCAGGATATTTAGACAGGCCTGTAGCCTAAATGTCTCAATGGAATTTCACCAAATTTGGGCAAATGGTAGGGACTGCTATGTAGTAGGGCGTATTCTATATTTGATGAAAGTGTCTCCATTGGGTTTTCCGTAAATTACTTTCCCACCTTTTTTTATTGTGCGCTTACTGGTGCGCGCTCTGGTACGCGCACCGGCAGCGTAACGGGAGTCTTCCATTTTGTGTTTCGGGACAATCGAGACACAAGATGGAGGGCAATCAATGTTCGGTATGGCTAGAAGGGAGCACAGTAGAGACTTATTGACCCTCTAGGTTTTCTGAGGGGGTCTTAGGAGGCTCATAAAGGTAAAAACAAAAAAAAAATGTAATATTTTTCGCGGGGGAAGCGCCCGGTACGCGCACCGGGGAGCGTACCGGAAAGCGTACTTTGGTGAAAAATAGTGAAAAAAGTTAGAAAAAAATAAACGTTTTGAATGATCAGAGGTAGGGTAGCTCTGAAAAGAGCTTTTGGGTTCTGTTGTTGATTTAGGTACCTACAAGTAGGTTCCAATACACATTCTTAAATTCAGGAGGAATATTCTATTCCCCTCATCTGAGAAGTGCACTCCATCTCCTCTGTAGATGTCTTGCATGTTGTAACGCAAGTTATTATTGTATATTGAACCCATTCCATAGTCTCTCATGTAAGCAGAAACAGATTTATTCACATGTTTCCGTGCTTTCTCAAATTGTGGACAAAATTGGTTGGACCAGTTCCATTTCTGTCTTTGGCATATATTGGAATATACCAAGGCAGTTTGGGGAAAAAGTATCATCAATTGATGAGGTGTCCTTTAAAAGCATTTCCAGACCTACCCCAGTCAATGTGCCTAGATCGTTTCCACCACAGTGCACAATTATAAGGTCAGGTTCTGGCAGATGCAAAAAGGTTTTCACCAATGGTATCAATTGGTGACATTTTAATCCTCTGTGGCCAATCCACTTGATTTCCACATTTGATAAATCAAGGTTATGAAAATTTCTGCTAGCTGCATACCTTTGAGCCCAGTGGATGTAGCTATGTCCAATAATCCAGACAGAATACATGATGTGAGAAGGTTCTGGTCCAGTCAGATGAAGTGTGGGAATGAAATGGCAGTTGGAACAGTAGGAGTTTACAAAAAAATAATTGTGGAGTTTCTCTGCTCTTGAATCACAAGCAATGATTGGTGGATTCAGATAGTTGAAAACTGAAAGTTAGGGTGCATGGTTATGTTGTGTGAAAGAAGCAATTTGAATGGTTTAAAAAAAGTCACCAAAAGCAAAAATACCCTGGATAGGCTGCTGTATTGAGAGGTCAAACATCCTTGCTGAGTTAATTTGCAACATTGTAAGATAAACTTTTGAACCTTAGAGTTCAGTTAGGAGGGAGTTGCTATGGTAACAGATAGAAAGGTCTGAGAGGGGGATGGGTGTTGGTTTGAAAATAGTGAGGGAAGACTTTTGATTGGTTGAATTAAGGCATATGTGTACAAATATAGACATTTTCTATGCCAGTCTTGGTTTCAGTGTATTGAGAGCACACCTTTTGCTCTGATAAAGAAAAATTGGTATGTGTGTCTGACACTGTTCTCAATCTCCAAAAGCATTTGTAAAGGTAAGTAATGATTTATTTAATTTAGATAGAGACTTATTTGCTCTATGGAGAATATTTAGAAGCAGATAGTTATGTTTTAGAAGTGAAATTGTATGTTAGTATATAAGTCCTGTGTTGTGTTTCTAAAATGTTATACAAAAAACGATTTTGGGTGCAAATGAATGGTATTTTTATTTGGCCTTTTTTTATGATTGCCATGTGCAGCTGATGCATCACTTTAAACATGGGTAATAAGTGATGCAGTGGTGGCGCAAGGTTTTTATAAATAAGGCCCTGACTTTGTTTGATGATATTGAGTGGTTGTACATAGGTTCTGCGCAGTGTTTCTTACATGTTATTCAAAAATCGATTTTTGGGTGCAATTGATTGGTATTTGCATTTGGCCCTTTTTTATGATTGCCTTGTGCAGCTCATGCATCACTTTAAACATGGGTAATAAGTGACGCACTGGTGGCGCAAGGCCTTTATAAATCAGGCCCTGACTTTTTTTGATGATATTGAGTGGTTGTACATAAGTTTTGCGCAGTGTTTCTTACATGTTATTAAAACATCGATTTTTGGGTGCAATTGATTGGTATTTGCATTTGGCCCTTTTTTATGATTGCCTTGTGCAACTGGTGCATCACTTTAAACTGGTTCACTTAGTCCCTTTGTGACACTCCTTCTTTTACTCTCTCTCTTCTTTCTCTCTATTACTCCCCATGTGTTACCCTTATTCACTTACATGTACCCTCTTTCACCCCTCTTTACTTATATTCACTGCTATTTACTTACCCTCCATCACTGCTATTCTTTTCCTCTGATTCCGTCACTACCTGTCATTCCCATACTTAACTGTCCTTCTTTTTACTTTCAACATCCATTTACATTCTCCCTTAACCTCTGCTTTAGTCTTCTTCCTATTTCTTCTTTCTTTTGCTCCCTTATTCATTTTTCTTTTCTCAGTTACTTCCTCTTACACTTTTTATCTGTCTTACTATCTATTACACAGTCCCTCCTTCATTATTTTTTTTTCTTTTTTTTTCTTAGTGCGCTGACGGTACGCGCACCGGTGCGCGCACCGGAAGCGCACCAGAGTGAAATATAAAAAAAAACTATTTTAAATTAAAAATATTATCTCAATATACATTATAGTGTTCATTTTTAGAAAAACATACTTTAGCAATTCACTAAAAAACACATAGGTATGAGTCTGTATAAAAAGTTAGGAATTAGCATTAAAAAAACCTATGAAATTCACTGAAAAAACCAAAGGTTTCACACCAGTTATAGTTAGGAATTAGCATTTAAAAAACCTATGAAATTCACTGAAAAAACCATAGGTTTCACACCAGTTATAGTTAGGAATTAGCATTTAAAAAACCTATTAAATTCACTGAAAAAAACATAGGTTTCACACCAGTTATAGTTAGCTGGAAATTTTACTGATATAAAACCATTGAAATTCCCACGTTATAGTTAGTCGGACTCACTATAACTTGCGCGTACAATGCACTGCTGATGACATCACATATTACATCACTCATGACATGGTCAGTGACATCACTCATGACATCACTGATGACACCATCCTTGTGACACAGTGACAGACCTCCTTTCAGTGTAATGTAACCCATAAAACACATATTCAAAAATAGAAACTAATATTTTCAAAAAAGTGGATATACCCATACCAGTTACAACAACCAATTCAGACATTTTACTATCTATATACAAATTCACACATTCACCAACAATTTTATGTAGTCACTCATACATATACTCACTATTCATATATAGTGATACCCCTATTCATCCTGTTACACACCGACAGTCATCAAATAGTTACTCACACACATACTCACACATGCAAATAAACTATTGAAAATCCATTTATTTGCATATACAGATTTACACACACTACCACCTTACTTCTAAGGAAACTTACACATATTTACCCTCTTAAACAATCACTTATAAAAACACATACTTATTTAAACAGGAATTCTTTCAATCTCTCACTCTAAGATATACTTACTTATATACATTAATGCTCATATATGCAAGTTTAAAACATATGTAGTTACTCATAAAGACACTAGTGAGACAGGCATTCACTCACTAACACACACATATACACACTCATCCACCCATACAGTCCTGCACATATGCTGTCTTCAAAACACATACAAACAGTAAGTCAGTCATCAACCCATGCAGCCACTTATACACAAAGTGAAACACTGATACATATATTACAAAATTAAAACATTACTCGTTAATATATGTATTCACTAAGATACAATTAAAAGGCAGTTAACCAATCAATTCTTTTAAAAAAAACATCCATTTACACACTTATTTAACCATTTATTCTTCCATCGTGCTTTACAAATACATATATAAAACATATTTATTTTTTAAAAAGACACACATTCACTGGATGGTGTCATCAGTGATGTCATGAGTGATGTCACTGACCATGTCATGAGTGATGTAATATGTGATGTCATCAGCAGTGCATTGTACGCGCAAGTTATAGTGAGTCCGACTAACTATAACGTGGGAATTTCAATGGTTTTATATCAGTAAAATTTCCAGCTAACTATAACTGGTGTGAAACCTATGTTTTTTTCAGTGAATATATATATATATATATATATATATATATATATATATATATATATATATATATATATCACCTCCACAACGGTTCCTGCTCAGGATCTGCGCAGCGCTCATGCATGTGCGTTATCCTGCGGCTGAACCACGCCGCTCAATCTCTCCACAACTTTTCCCAAGGGGGAAACAACGGGTCGCACAACCAACTGGAGTTTTAGCAGCAATCTCCTTTTATTTTTCAAATAAACATAGGGCAAATAGAGCACTTGATCTACGCGTTTCGGTGTGTCTCCACCTTGCTCACGATCACCGGGTTTGCCCGACCCATGTACATTTATAACCATTCTTTTTCAAAGTAATGTCACTTCCTGTCACATGTTATACTAAGGATTCTGGTCCTTGTAGTTTAGCAAATTGTTCGAAACAAAATACCAACTTATTGGTGCACCAAAACAAAATAATTTGAACTCATTATTACTGAGCATCTTACTAGTACTTCATTCAACTTGTTAATATAACTGTATCAACCGCCTTCCAATAGGCTGATGTCTATATTGTTGTTCTGCCTCCAAATAGGCACACTGTGCCATCATGCTTTCAAGTTAATATTCATTGTCCATTTCTAAGTTCCATTGTGCTGTTTATTTACAGGTGCACATATAATTCCTCCGATCGATTCAACCCGTTTGGGTGCAGGGTCCTCAGGTTGATGATAAATCTCGATTCTGCTTGCCTTAGTTTTCTTTCTCGATCACCTCCCCGCTCACCTTTGGCGATCATTTGTATGCCATAAAATCTCAGTTGTTGCCAATCACCCTGGTGTGATTGTTCCATATGTTTTGCTATGGCGTTGGAGCGGTCCTTATGGATAGTTGCACGCATGTGCTGCAATATGCGATTTTTTAGTTCTACAGTCGTACTCCCCACATATTGCATTGGGCACGGGCACTCTACTACGTAAACAGTGAATGGGGTTTTGCATGTGATGCACTGTCTGATTTGCCATTTCTTCCTGTTTGCCAAAGTTATTTCCTTCGTTTGCTTGGCTATTTGGCACATTTTGCAGCTGTGGCATTTCACGAAACCTTTGGTTTTAAGCCAATCGTCCTGTCGTTTTTTCTGGAAATGGCTGTGTATCAGATGGTCCTTTAAGTTTTTTGCACGTCTGTATGTTATGGTTGGGTGAGTGCCAACAATTTCCTTCACTGTGTTGTCCAACTGTAGTAGTTTCCAATTTTTTCTTAGAATTTTGGATATTTTTTCACTTTCTTGGGAGAAATCCATGATCAGACGGATTTTGTCTGTTTCTGTGTCATCCTCTGGTCTTTTCCTTTTGAGGCATTCCTCTCTGGTCTTTGTGCTGGTTTTTATCAAACAGTTTTTGACTATTTTGGCTGGGTATTTCCGTTTTATAAATCTTTCCATTGTTTTTTTGCTGTTCTTGTCCCACTCATCTTGTTCACTGCATATCCGCCGGACTCTCAAGAACTCTCCGTACGGTATGCTGTTCAGTAATGTTTTCTTGTGGAAGCTGGTGGCTTCTAGTGTCGCATTAGTCGATGTTAGCTTTCTGTGGAGAGTGGTGTGTATATGCTGGTCCTTGATGTAAATTTCGGTGTCCAGGAATATGATTCTGTCTCTGCTCATGTTGTAAGTGAATTTCAAATTTTTCACACTGTTGTTCATTATTTGAAAATATTCCTGGAATTCTGCTTCGGTACCATCCCAAATGATCAACAAGTCGTCGATAAATCTCTTCCAACTTACAATTTTGTTGACTGATGTTTCATTATTTGAATTCCAAGCTATTTCCTGCTCCCACCATCCCATTGTGAGACATGCGTATGATGGGCTAAAGGAAAATCCCATTGCGGTGCCGTTTCGCTGTTTGAAAATTTCTCCTCCGAATGTGAAGATGTTTTGTTCCAAACAAATTGTAATCATTTCCAGTAGCATCTGATTATGGCTACTGAATTCCAAGTTTCTCTCCTTTAAGAAAAAATTACATGCTTTCACACCCATCTCGTTATCAATGTTGGTGTATAACCCAATTACATCCATTGATATCAACCAATAGGATTCTTGCCAAGGTGTGTCCAGTAGTGTTCGTAGTAGGTCACTCATGTCCTGTATGTAGGAGTTTAGTTTGGCAACATAAGGCTTTAGGAAGTGATCGACATATTCCGCAACCGGTTCCAACAATGATCCCTTTGCGGATATTATCGGTCTTCCCGGGGGATTTTTTGGGTCCTTGTGTATCTTAGGCAAGAAGTAAATAGTTGCCATTATTGGGTGTGATACAGTGAGAAATTGTCTCTCCATCTCATCGATTAATCCTTTTGTTGTCCATGCACTTAATTTCTCATCAATTTTTTTCTTTATATCCATCACTGGGTTTTGTTTCAATTTTTCATAATGCATGTTGTTCCTTAACTGCCGATGAGCTTCTCTCATATATGCATTTCGGTCCATGATTATCACGTTTCCGCCCTTGTCGGCAACTTTTATTTCTATTTTTTCATCCTCCGACAAGTTTTTTAAAGCCAATCGTTCCTCTTTTGTTAGATTGTCCTGACCATAATTCCATTTAGGATTATACAGATCCTGTATTACAGCTTCTTGAAACAAATCAACTTTGTTTCCAGGAGTTAGTTGTGGGTAGAATTTGGATTTTGGTTTTTTTCCACTTAGTCCTGCCCCACATTGTGTTACGGCCTGTGATAGAGACACTTCTTCAGTTTGTTCTTGAGTCATATTTATAAGAGTCAGAAAGCCGTCTGCATCTTTTAGTTGTAGATTTTCCTCCGATGTTTCAGATTGAATAGTATTTTTTTCTTTCAATGTCTTTTCCTTAAAAGCTTTTGCTAATTTGATTTTCCTGATGTATAGGTATAGATCGATTCTCACCTGTGCAAGGTTCATGTGGCTTTTTGGGCAAAAATGTATGCCTCTCTTTAATAGGGATGTTTCCGTTATTGTCAGTTGTCTGCTCGATAAATTTATTACTTGCAATTCGTCCGTTGTTACTTCCGTCTCTGCCTCATGGTTCTTGTTTCCACTCCTGTTCTCTCTGTTCCACCACTTGCTCCTTTTTCCTCTTCTGTTACATTTCTTCCAGGCCATTGCCTTCCTCTTCCCCTTCCTCTCCGTGGCTGGAATTGTGGGGTTGGACGATTCCGCTCCCAATATCGTTGTTGTAAGATGAGGCGCATGTCCCCTAAAAAAGGAACCCTTCTATTAGTATCATTTTCATTGCCACGTGTTTGTTCATTTGATAGTGTGGAGGATGCCGAGCTCGACATACTTGACATGCTTTTCCAAGCCATTTGTTCTTTTAATCCGTCAAATTTTCTAGCAAAAGAGAATATGCGGCCTTCCGCACAATCATTTGTGTCTCTGATAAATTTTGAGTGTTTTCGGTCCATCACAGTTTCCTCATGTTTGTCTATTTCTGTTTCCAAGTCTTCTTTGAATTTTGTCATTTCCGATGTTAATTTGAGGGTGGCTATTTCTTTTTCCACTTCCTGCAACTCCTCTTTGAGTTTTTCCAGAGCTATTTCGATGTGTTTGATTAGGATTACAATTAATCCCAATGAGGATTGCAGTATGAACTCACCCCATTCCTCTAACAGTTCGTTGGATGCATCGTTGTTGTTGGGCATAAGTAAGATCCTAAGTCCTCTAGTAACCATCTTTGCCTCTAAATATTTTTTCAACGTGATAATCTCCCATGATTTGTTGATCTCTTTTCTGCTCAATTTCTCCCAATTTTTTAATTTACTTCTGGCATCAGTTTTTCCTGAGGTTGATGCTGCACCCATCTTCTCTTTTGGGTTGCTTTTGTCAAACAATTCATTAACTCGTGCTGTGCGTTTTGCTTCTCGTTTCTCCATAATTGCGCTATTTGATCACCTTCCCTTCTTTGTTGGGATCGTTTTCCACTGTTTGAGCCTTGCTGTCGTGCCCCCTGTGTTGGCCGGTAATCCCAAAGTGACTATTCAGTAGTGAGAATCGATCTATACCTATACATCAGGAAAATCAAATTAGCATAAGCTTTTAAGGAAAAGACATTGAAAGAAAAAAATACTATTCAATCTGAAACATCGGAGGAAAATCTACAACTAAAAGATGCAGACGGCTTTCTGACTCTTATAAATATGACTCAAGACCAAACTGAAGAAGTGTCTCTATCACAGGCCGTAACACAATGTGGGGCAGGACTAAGTGGAAAAAAAACAAAATCCAAATTCTACCCACAACTAACTCCTGGAAACAAAGTTGATTTGTTTCAAGAAGCTGTAATACAGGATCTCTATAATCTTAAATGGAATTATGGTCAGGACAATCTAACAAAAGAGGAACGATTGGCTTTAAAAAACTTGTCGGAGGATGAAAAAATAGAAATAAAAGTTGCCGACAAGGGCGGAAACGTGATAATCATGGACCGAAATGCATATATGAGAGAAGCTCATCGGCAGTTAAGGAACAACATGCATTATGAAAAATTGAAACAAAACCCAGTGATGGATATAAAGAAAAAAATTGATGAGAAATTAAGTGCATGGACAACAAAAGGATTAATCGATGAGATGGAGAGAAAATTTCTCACTGTATCACACCCAATAATGGCAACTATTTACTTCTTGCCTAAGATACATAAGGACCAAAAAAATCCCCCGGGAAGACCTATAATATCCGCAAAGGGATCATTGTTGGAACCGGTTGCGGAATATGTCGATCACTTCCTAAAGCCTTATGTTGCCAAACTAAACTCCTACATACAGGACACGAGTGACCTACTACGAACACTACTGGACACACCTTGGCAAGAATCCTATTGGTTGATATCAATGGATGTAATTGGGTTATACACCAACATTGATAACGAGATGGGTGTGAAAGCATGTCATTTTTTCTTAAAGGAGAGAAACTTGGAATTCAGTAGCCATAATCAGATGCTACTGGAAATGATTACAATTTGTTTGGAACAAAACATCTTCACATTCGGAGGAGAAATTTTCAAACAGCGAAACGGCACCGCAATGGGATTTTCCTTTAGGCCATCATACGCATGTCTCACAATGGGATGGTGGGAGCAGGAAATAGCTTGGAATTCAAATAATGAAACATCAGTCAACAAAATTGTAAGTTGGAAGAGATTTATTGACGACTTGTTGATCATTTGGGATGGTACCGAAGCAGAATTCCAGGAATATTTTCAAATAATGAACAACAGTGTGAAAAATTTGAAATTCACTTACAACATGAGCAGAGACAGAATCATATTCCTAAACACCGAAATTTACATCAAGGACAGGCATATACACACCACTCTCCACAGAAAGCTAACATTGACTAATGCGACACTAGAAGCCACCAGCTTCCACCAGAAAACATTACTGAACAGCATACCGTACGGAGAGTTCTTGAGAGTCCGGCGGATATGCAGTGAACAAGACGAGTGGGACAAGAACAGCAAAAAAACGATGGAAAGATTTATAAAACGGAAATACCTAGCCAAAATAGTCAAAAACTGTTTGATAAAAACCAGCACAAAGACCAGAGAGGAATGCCTCAAAAGGAAAAGACCAGAGGATGACACAGAAACAGACAAAATCCGTCTGATCATGGATTTCTCCCAAGAAAGTGAAAAAATATCCAAAATTCTAAGAAAAAATTGGAAACTACTACAGTTGGACAACACAGTGAAGGAAATTGTTGGCACTCACCCAACCATAACATACAGACGTGCAAAAAACTTAAAGGACCATCTGATACACAGCCATTTCCAGAAAAAACGACAGGACGATTGGCTTAAAACCAAAGGTTTCGTGAAATGCCACGGCTGCAAAATGTGCCAAATAGCCAAGCAAACTAAGCAAATAACTTTGGCAAACAGGAAGAAATGGCAAATCAGACAGTGCATCACATGCAAAACCCCATTCACTATTTACGTAGTAGAGTGCCCGTGCCCAATGCAATATGTGGGGAGTACGACTGTAGAACTAAAAAATCGCATATTGCAGCACATGCGTGCAACTATCCATAAGGACCGCTCCAACGCCATAGCAAAACATATGGAACAATCACACCAGGGTGATTGGCAAAAACTGAGATTTTATGGCATACAAACGATCGCCAAAGGTGAGCGGGGAGGTGATCGAGAAAGAAAACTAAGGCAAGCAGAATCGAGATTTATCATCAACCTGAGGACCCTGCACCCAAACGGGTTGAATCAATCGGAGGAATTATATGTGCACCTGTAAATAAACAGCACAATGGAACTTAGAAATGGACAATGAATATTAACTTGAAAGCATGATGGCAAAGTGTGCCTATTTGGAGGCAGAACAACAATATAGACATCAGCCTATTGGAAGGCGGTTGATACAGTTATATTAACAAGTTGAATGAAGTACTAGTAAGATGCTCAGTAATAATGAGTTCAAATTATTTTGTTTTGGTGCACCAATAAGTTGGTATTTTGTTTCGAACAATTTGCTAAACTACAAGGACCAGAATCCTTAGTATAACATGTGACAGGAAGTGACATTACTTTGAAAAAAAATGGTTATAAATGTACATGGGTGGGGGGGGCGTGGCTTGGACGCCGATCGGGATGGCGGCGTGAGCTCGCAGCTCCGCGCGGAATCCCGCTAATTCTCCTGTTTTCGGAACCCTAGCCGACCCGAAGACGATGCTCCTGCCCTCTGAAGTGTAAGGGGACAGCTGGGCACAATCGGAGAGTCGCTGGGGGACTGCTGGCCCCGAGACGACCGAGTTGAAGAGGCGGCCGAGGTGTTGCCGAGGGCGCGAAGAAAATGGCGGCGAGGAGGTCGGACGGCCCCGACCCTCGGCCCTGAGCCAAGTTGTCGCCGACTGGCAAGAGATCCTGCAATCGGCTGATCGAGGCACTAGGATCGGCGATGCTGTGTCCTGAGACCAGGGGACGCTGACCTGATTCGCCCAGGAGCTTGGGGACCTTCGTTGGCCACCGCCCTAAGACTCATCCTTCCCCCCTCAGGCTCCTGAGGAGGGCGACGGAACGGAGCTCGTCTAACGGGTCATTGCTCCTGAGAGCGTCGGTGGGGACATTGCACTGCCCGGTGCCCGGAGACTGGCACGGAACCACGGGCGCCGACGCAACACGGGCTCCTGGACCTGTGACGCAGCACCCTGGAATGGCGGCGATCGGAGGGCCGGTGGCCGAGGGACGCGCTGAGGGGGACTCGGCGACATCAACCCGGCTGGGCGAGAGTCCCTCCCCGGAGCTCGACCAAGAACAGCGGCTGAACCGGCGTTTGGATGCCATACTTGATGCGACCACCTCAACTAAGGAAGCATTGCACCAAGACATTGCCCAAGTGGCCACGGGCCTGGGGCTGCTACGCGCGGATCACGCGAAGCTGGCGGACAGGGTCAAGGACCATGACCAACTGTTGCTGGACCTGAAGCCATCGGTGGTGACCGCGGAGCACAGGATCACGGACATATTGGCCCGACTGGACTCGCTGGAGCGGAGGGCGGAGGATGCCGAAGGCCGCAATAGACGGAACAACGTGCGGGTCATAGGCCTGCCGGAACGGATTGAGGGGGAGGATGCGGTGGCCTATATGGAGAACTGGTTCCGCACTGTGGTAGCGCCGGAGGGGCTTACTCCTTTTTTCACTCTGGAGCGAGCTCACCGGGTACCTGCTCGCCCGCCGGGGCATGGCCGCCCCCCCCGACCGATGGTGGTGCGGCTCCTCCACTACAAGGACCGGGATCTCCTCATCCAGCGGGCCAGGATGTCGGGCCCGTATGAGGTGGAGAACAGTAAGGTTACGATCTTCCCGGACTACACTCAAGCGGTCCAGAAGAACAGGGCATCGTTCCTCGCGGTGAAGAAGGAGCTCAGGGAGGAAGGCATCCAGTACTTCTTGCTCTACCCGGCTAAGCTGAGGATCATAATGGATGGCTCTACGCACTTTTTTCAGACTCCGGATGAAGTTTGGCAATGGCTGGAGTCGTATAGAGCGGGGACGGACAGATCGCATAAAAGTAGGCGAGACCAACCCAAGCAGCCCCGGGTGAGGCAATCACAACGCATCAGATCCCGCAACAGGCGCCAGCGGGAGAAACGGGAGGCTCAAATGGCGGCGGAGAAGAGGGATGCGCTCGCAGCGACGGCGGCCATTACAGGGTCGCAACAGAACAGTGAACGGGCAGAAACGGACTCGGGAGGGGAAGGCAGCAGGACGGGAGAGGAACTCTCAGAGGCGGAAAGCTCGAAGGGGCCGATAGTGACCCCACAGACATCGGATGGTATCTTCTGCGGCTGAGATTGAATTGGGACTAGATCGAGACTTCATGGTAGGGTGGTATCCTGTTGATGGAGGGCGGGTTGCCGGGAGGGGGAGCTGTGCGCTTCGGAGGGGATGAAGGCGCGGGGCGCGGGCTCCGCTTGCTGGGGTCGGCGGTGACTCACCCCCCTTGGGCCCTTAAGGCCGACTGTGGTGGAGACCACAGGGTAAGAGTGCGAGAAGTTGGTTCAAGGTTTGGATGGGGGCGGCCATTGGGTTCGTGTGCTCTGTCCTGGGGAGTGGGGTTTGGGAAGTTTTTCTGTTTTGGGTATGTTCGGGGGGGGCAACTGCATTGGGGGGGCTAAGAATCTTCGTTATTTGAATCGGACTGTACGAAGCTGGAATGGGGACATTACCTAATTTGAAGTGCCTGACGTGGAATGTCCGGGGGCTACGAACTATGGTGAAACGTCACAAAGTCCATGCATATCTAGTACGCAGGGGGGTTCAGATTGCTATGCTCCAGGAGACTCATCTCACCAAAAAAGAGTGCGCTACCTTGCAGAAAAGATGGCGGGCCAGGTGTTTGGCACCACTTACTCAGCGTATGCCAGGGGGGTGTTGATCTGGGTGAGGGCGGGGATACCCTTTCAAGTGCTGAACCAAGTGGTGGACCCGGATGGCCGGTTTGTGGCGGTGGAGGGGAGGTTATATGGACGGGATGTGGTTTTCTGCTGTGTATATGCACCGAACACTGAACAAGCTCGATACTTTGATAGCCTCTCGGGGTCCTTGGCCTCTTTCCTGGCGGGCCCGATAGTGTTAGGGGGGGACTTCAATTCGATCACGGATGTGGCTCTGGATAGGTCCCATCCCCCCCTGGTGGACTCCCCGGTGCGCAGGCTGGCCGCGCACAGGAAGGACTGGCAGGATAGATGGGGGTTGCTGGATGTCTGGAGGGAGCGGCACAGGGGAGCCAGGGATTATTCCTTTTATTCTGCTCTCCATGATCTGCATGTCAGGATTGATTCGGTGCTCTGCGGTGGATCCCTAGCCCCATTGATTTCCCATGCGGAGTACCTGGCTAGGACTATCTCCGATCATAACCCCCTATTGGTACACATTCAGTGGCAGAGAGAGCGCTCAGTGATACCAACATGGCGGCTTCGGCCGGAGACGCTTGAGGATTCTGTGTTCAGCGACGCGGTTCGGCAAGGCATTGATAGCTATTTCGGAGTGAATGAGGGCACGGCCACGAGTAGGTCCACTGAATGGGATGCAATGAAAGTGGTGGTGAGAGGGGTGTGTTTGGGTAGGTTCTCGAATGCTCGCACGACTGTCTTGAACGACCTCATGAAAGCGGAAGAAACTTTGAGGGACTTGGAGCGCCGCAGGCCGGCTAGGCCAGACTTACAGGCCCAGTTATTGGAAGCGAAGGAAGCGGTTGCCACCGAGACGGAACGTTTAAGGTGTTATGACTACAGTCAGTATATCATCAGGGCACATGCAGAAAGGGACAAGGTGGGTACCCTCTTGGCCAGACTAGCTAACCCGGAACTTAGGGGCTGCCCGATCCTCAGCATTAATAATGCGCAGGGAGAAATGGTGTACTCCCAGGCAGCGGTATTGGAACGTTTTAGGGGGTATTATGAGGAACTGTACCAGAGTCAGCTGGGAGTGGGGGTTCAGGACATTGCGGAATACCTGGGGGAGAGGCAGCTTCCGGTCCTGGACGAAGAGGACGCGAAGGAGCTGGGTAGCCCGGTCACGCTCACAGAAATACGGGTGGCCATTAAACATATGGCCCGCAACAAGACGCCCGGGGTGGACGGACTGCCGATTGAATTTTATCAACAGTATGTGGACAGCTTGGCTCCCAGGCTGCTGGTGGTGTATACGGAAGCTTTCGAGGCTGGGGCATTGCCTGGGTCCATGCGGGAGGCCTTGATTGTACCGCTCCTAAAGCCTGGCCGGGATGCCGCGGATGTGAGGTCTTATCGCCCGCTATCCATGCTGACGGTAGATTATAAGATTCTGAGCCGAATCCTAGCCACCAGGCTGGCCCCACATATGACGGGCCTGGTACACAGGGACCAGGCCGGGTTTATACCCACGAGGAGCACGGCGCTGAATATCCGCCGCCTGGTGGGAATAATGGACGCCATCTTGGACGGGGAGGGAGCTCCGGCGGTCCTGTCCGTGGACATCGAGAAGGCCTTTGATAGTTTGGAATGGTCTTTCCTGGATGGAGTGTTAGAGAGGTTTGGTATGGGCGAGGGGTTCCGCAGGTGGACGAGGGTCTTATATACCTCGGCAACGGCGAGAGTGCGTTTGGGCGGCCTGGTGTCTGCGGCGTACCCGGTGGGCAGGGGCACACGACAGGGATGTTCTCTCTCCCCCCTATTGTTTGCTCTGGCGATGGAACCCTTGGCGGTCCATGCGAGGTCAAGTGACAGGTACGCGGGGATAGCCAGCGGCGGGCAGTGGCATTATATATCGCTATATGCGGATGACTTGCTCCTGTACCTAGCTGACACCTCGGGGGCATTGGTCGGAGCGATGGATCTGTTGTCTGAGTTCGGCCGGCTGTCGGGCCTTAAGGTCAATTGGGCGAAGACTTGTGTGTTCCCGCTGGAAGCGGGATCGCCGGTCCCTGGCAGCGATTTGGGCGTGGTATGGGAGCCCTCTTGCTTCACCTATCTGGGTGTTCGCATTTACCACGCGACTGCGGACTTATTGGAGGGCAACATTGGTCGCTGTGTCCGGGCACTGAGGGGCAGCTTGTCTTTCTGGTCGACCCTCCCGCTGACGGTTCTGGGTAGGATTGCACTTTTGAAAATGGTGGCGCTCCCCCGCTTCCTCTATTATTTCCGAACGCTGCCTGTCTGGATTCCCCAGGGGGTCTTTAGAGACCTGCGGTCAATGATTATTGGCTTCCTATGGGGGCATGGCCGCCGTAGAGTGGCCCTGAGCACGCTACTTCGCCCCAAGCTAGAAGGGGGCATGGCTGTGCCCGACTTCGAGCTGTATTATCTTGCGGCGCAGTTGCAGGTCCTTACACAGAACGTAGCTAGGGTGTTTCGGGGTCCAGAGGAGGACCGGGATCGGGGGATACAACGCCACGTGCTGTCCTACATCATCATGCAACAGAGGCTCGAGTTGCGGGCCCTCACCATGGAGGAGCGGACGCTCCGGCTGTGCTGGCAGAGGAGCCTTCGGAGAGCGAAGGCATCGCGGCCTTATGCACCGGAGATCCCGATCGGAATGCTGACGGTTTTGCCGCACGGGGGAGATTGGTCCCCGTTGCTGGATTGGGAAGAGGCGGGACTGCAGGTAGTAGGCGACCTATACATAGACGGGGCTTTGGCGCCGTTCGAAGCGCTCCGGGACCAGTTCGGGCTGCCAGATGGGGGGTTCCTCCTACACGCGGCAGTGGTGGCTGCCATACAGAAGCACTGGAAAGGGGGGCTCGTGGAACCAACAACGACTATGGCGTGCCAATATGTGGTGATGGCGGCGGGTACGTTCAAAGCTGTGACGTGCCTCCATAATAGGATGCTGAATGAGGGACTGGAACCACTCCAAGGGCTCAAGGCTAAATGGGAGGAGAGCGTGGGCCGGCCCATACCGGATACGGCATGGGGCCACATCCTGCGGCGCACGTGGAAGGGCACGAGAAATGCGCGCTTTCAGCAAGTACATTTCTATGTGCTTCATAGGGCTTATGCCCACGGTGTTCGTCTCTGGGAGCGGACATGGACCATTTGTTTTGGGGGTGCTCACACCTGGGGACCTATTGGGCGGAGGTAGGGGAACTCCTGAACAAAGTGACTGACAGGGAGGTGGAATTCGATATGGCGGCGTGCCTGCTGCTCTGGTTCCCGCATACTAAACACACCAAGGTGACAAGCAAATTCATGGACCTGGGTCTGATACTGGCGCAGAGGGAAATATCGTGGCATTGGAAGTCCAGGGGGGACCCTCACTGCGTAGATGGAAGAATGAATTGCTGCGGTGGTCTGACTGCAAGAGTGTGCTCCGGATGAAGCAGGCTGTCAAGATGGGGAATGAGAAGGCATTGGATGCGGCGCGTGCATGGGAGTTAGTGGTACAAGCTTTGCGTGATCTTCTGGTAGAGGATGAGGATGGTGAGAACTGAGCCGGTGGACACCGCGGGGCGAATACAAAAGTATTGTACCACGCACTGTAGTGGATCCATCCAATTCGACATGACGAGGCATACACCTTAGCAGTTGCCAGGGGAGGGGGGCTTTGGGGGGTCTGGTTCATGGGAGTTTGGGGTGGGCCGGAAGCCGTTAGATGGTAGCCCGTTAGGGCACCTTGGATCTACTAGGATGGTGGGTACTGTGTGGAGTGTGGAATGGCTGGGGAGGGCGGCCAGGCGTGACAAACCCATAGCGCCTAGGGCAGGTCCCGACAAGGGCGGTCCCACTGATTATCACAGGGATGGCTGACGGGAGTGATGTTGTGGGTGGGGGGGTAAAAGCAGATACGCAAAACGACATTTCAACCATGGTCCCTATGGGACGTGCACCGTGATGTTTTCCTATTGAATGAAGTAATATGCCGCCCGGCCTCCGGGATGCGGGCTGAATGGCTGTGTACGATTTGGATTTCTTATTGGATGGGGGGATATCACGAGTGAACTGGCTGATTAATTGTATCCTGTGGTTTATAATTCTGCAATAAAAATACATTTAAAAAAAAAAAATGTACATGGGTGGGGCAAACCCGGTGATCATGAGCAAGGTGGCGACACACCGAAACGCGTAGATCAAGTGCGCTATTTGCCCTATGTTTATTTGAAAAATAAAAGGAGATTGCTGCTAAAACTCCAGTTGGTTGTGCGACCCGTTGTTTCCCCCTTGGGAAAAGTTGTGGAGATATATATATATATATATTACCTACTGGCGCTCGCCAGTAGGTAGTTATAGTTAGGATTTTTTTCAATGTTAAATCTCAAAATTCTATTTGGAATAACTTTTGCGCCGGTTGACGAATCTGCCTGAAAATTTCCTGAAAATGGCCTCGCGGCGTTCCGGTCCTTCCCTGAAAGTTTGGGGGGGATTTGTCAAGCGGGGGCCGAGATAAAAGGGGGGTCCCAAAACGCGTTTTCCCCATGTTAATTTCCATAGGGCGGTCGATTTCACTTTTAGCCCGAACGGCTGAATGGATTTACACCAAACTTGGCAAAATTGTAGGGACTGGTAGCCCGATGTGCCTTTGCTATGTCTCAAGATATGTGCTCCAGTGGATTTTGAGTAATTAATGTTCAAAAAAATATATATATCTGTAGCCGCGCTCCGGTACGCGCACCGGGGAGCGCACCGGGCGCGCCACGCGACTTGCGCGCAGAAAGCTGATTGGCTCTTAGTTGTCTGTAAACATTCTAAACAGTCCGGAGCGGCCGCCATCTTGTCTATCGGTAAAATCTAGTCATAAGAGGTGGCAAAAACAAAGGGGGGAATTGACCATAAGGGGGTAGGGTAGACCCCCCCTGACCCCCTAGGTTTGATTTGGGGGCCATTAAAGGGCCCCGCGGGGCCTCAAAAAAAAATTTTTTTTTTTGCGTTTTTCGCGGGGGAAGCGCCCGGTACGCGCACCGGTGAGCGCACCGGGGAGCGCTTCAAGGAGGGTACTTTGGAAAAATAATCACTTTAAAAAACTTGTATGTTTATTAATTGTTTTTTTTATTTTTTGTAAGTACCTACATGTAGGTACCAATGCAGAGACTTTAATTTAATGTACACCATCTCCTCTGTAGATATCTTGCATGTTGTTATTGTATTTCTTGTGGTATATGGAAGTTATAACATAGTCTGTCTGGAAAGCAGAAACAGATCTTTTAAGCACTCCCTGAGAATTTCTAGGGGATCATGAGTAGTCTATCCTGCTCCCTTATGAAAAAGAGGTGTAAAATATACATAGGAGATACTATAGTGTGAGAAAGGTAGTAACTATGAGTAAACTTACTATGTAATAATAGAAAAATAGTTGAACAGTATACTATAAGTCTCACTTTATATTTTAAAATTTTTTCGTAATACTTTATGAATTACATATAAAAATGAATATTGTCTCAAACAATTTGAAAATATTAAATAAAAATTTATTCCTCTGATTCTTTTTCATAATTTAATAAAATTTCTAACATAATATTGTCCGGAATTTCCTCATAATTATAAGTACATGATTCCATTTGTTCCAAACATTCTATAAACTGTTCATCCAAAGAGTCATCCATGAAATCAACTTCTTTTTTTTGCTCTTCTGGTTTTTCCACCTTTACTTTGATAGAAGTATCATTTGCCTTATTTTCTCCTTCCATTTTCTTTCTGAAAATTGCATAGAAAATAACTATATTAGTAGAGTTAGGGTACTGTATACCAGAGAAGCCTAACTCAATCCATAACTATTACAGAGAAGTCTATCTCTATCTCTAAGTATTAAAGAGGGATAGCATATAACTAACAGAATATTTTTTCAGAAATTAACTTAAAGGGTACAATATACTTCCATAATAACAATTTACCTTAGAGAAATCAGTTGAAGTTGTCAGTGATATTTGTTTTCAAATGTACTTCTGGAAGCAGTAGTCAAAATGGCTGTGTTTCCCTCTCTTCTTTTATATATATTCTTGTACTTAACCAATCAAACGTCAGGAAATAATCGTAGAAAATGAAAGATACTTTTTAATTGGTTGTAAATTCTAACATTACAAGTGTGTTTTTGTCATGTAATTTACCTCAGGATATTTAGACAGGCCTGTAGCCTAAATGTCTCAATGGAATTTCACCAAATTTGGGCAAATGGTAGGGACTGCTATGTAGTAGGGCCTATTCTATATTTGATGAAAGTGTCTCCATTGCGTTTTCCGTAATTTACTTTCCCCCCCTTTTTTATTGTGCGCTTACCGGTGCGCGCTCCGGTGCGCGCACCGGCAGCGTAACGGGAGCCCTCCATTTTGTGTTTCGGGACAATCGAGTCACAAGATGGAGGGCAATCAATGTTCGGTATGGCTAGAAGGGGGCACAGTAGAGACTTCTTGACCCTCTACGTTTTCTGAGGGGGTCTTAGGAGGCTCATAAAGGTGAAAACAAAAAAAAAATATGTGATATTTTTCGCGGGGGAAGCGCCCGGTACGCGCACCGGGGAGCGTACCGGGAAGCGTACTTTGGTGAAAAATAGTGAAAAAAGTTAAAAAAAATAAACGTTTTGAATGATCAGAGGTAGGGTAGCTCTGAAAAGAGCTTTTGGGTTCTGTGGTTGATTTAGGTACCTACAAGTAGGTTCCAATGCACATTCTTAAATTCAGGAGGAATACTCTATTCCCTTCATCTGAGAAGTGCACTCCATCTCCTCTGTAGATGTCTTGCATGTTGTAACGCAAGTTATTATTGTATATTGAACCCATTCCATAGTCTCTCATGTAAGCAGAAACAGATTTATTCACATGTTTCCGTGCTTTCTCAAATTGTGGACAAAATTGGTTGGACCAGTTCCATTTCTGTCTTTGGCATATATTGGAATATACCAAGGCAGTGTGGGGAAAAAGTATCATCAATTGATGAAAGGTGTCCTTTAAAAGCATTTCCAGACCTACCCCAGTCAATGTGCCTAGATCGTTCCCACCACAGTGCACAATTATAAGGTCAGGTTCTGGCAGATGCAAAAAGGTTTTCACCAATGGTATCAATTGGTGACATTTTAATCCTCTGTGGCCAATCCACTTGATTTCCACATTTGATAAATCAAGGTTATGAAAATTTCTGCTAGCTGCATACCTTTGAGCCCAGTGGATGTAGCTATGTCCAATAATCCAGACAGAGTACATGATGTGAGAAGGTTCTGGTCCAGTCAGATGAAGTGTGGGAATGAAATGGTAGTTGGAACAGTAGGAGTTTACAAAAAAATAATTGTGGAGTTTCTCTGCTCTTGAATCACAAGCAATGATTGGTGGATTCAGATAGTTGAAAACTGAAAGTTAGGGTGCATGGTTATGTTGTGTGAAAGAAGCAATTTGAATGGTTCAAAAAAGTCACCAAAAGCAAAAATACCCTGTATAGGCTGGTGTATTGAGAGGTCAAACATCCTTGCTGAGTTAATTTGCAACATTGTAAGATAAACTTTTGAACCTTACAGTTCAGTTAGGAGGGAGTTGCTATGGTAACAGATAGAAAGGTTTGAGAGGGGGATGGGTTTTGGTTTGAAAATAGTGAGGGAAGAGTTTTCATTGGTTGAATTAAGGCATATGTGTACAAAGATAGAGATTTTCTATGCCAGTCTTGGTTTCAGTGTATTGAGAGCACACCTTTTCCTCTGCTAAAGAAAAATTGGTGTGTGTGTCTGACACTGTTTTCAATCTCCAAAAGCATTTGTAAAGGTAAGTAATGATTCATTTAATTTAGATAAAGATTTATTTGCTCTATGGAGAATATTTGGAAGCAGATAGTTATGTTTTAGAAGTGAAATTGTATGTTAGTATATAAGTCCTGCGCAGTGTTTCTTACATGTTATTCAAAAATCGATTTTGGGTGCAAATGAATTGTATTTTTATTTGGCTTTTTTTATGATTGCCATGTGCAGCTAGTGCATCACTTTAAACATGGGTAATAAGTGATGCACTGGTGGCGCAAGGCCTTTATAAATCAGACCCTGACTTTGTTTGATGATATTGAGTGGAAGTACATAGGTTCTGCGCAGTGTTTCTTACATGTTATTCAAAAATCGATTTTTGGGTGCAATTGATTGGTATATGCATTTGGCCCTTATTTATGAATGCCATGTGCAGCTGATGCATCACTTTAAACATGGGTAATAAGTGATGCACTGGTGGTGCAAGGCCTTTATAAATCAGGCCCTGACTTTGTTTGATGATATTGAGTAGTTGTACATAGGTTCTGCGAAGTGTTTCTTACATGTTATTGAAAAATCGATTTTTGGGTGCAATTGATTGGCATATGCATTTGGCCCTTATTTATGAATGCCATGTGGAGCTGCTGTATCACTTTAAACATGGGTAATAAGTGATGCACTGGTGGCGCAAGGCCTTTATAAATCAGACCCTGACTTTGTTTGATGATATTGAGTAGTTGTACATAGGTTCTGCCCAGTGTTTCTTATATGTTATTCAAAAATCGATTTTTGGGTGCAATTGATTGGTATATGCATTTGGCCCTTATTTATGAATGCCATGTGGAGCTGATGCATCACTTTAAACATGGGTAATAAGTGATGCACTGGTGGTGCAAGGCCTTTATAAATCAGGCCCTGACTTTGTTTGATGATATTGAGTGGTTGTACATAGGTTCTGCCCAGTGTTTCTTATATGTTATTCAAAAATCGATTTTTGGGTGCAATTGATTGGTATATGCATTTGGCCCTTTTTTATGATTGCCATGTGCAGCTGATGCATCACTTTAAACATGGGTAATAAGTGATGCACTGGTAGTGCAAGGCCTTTATAAATCAGGCCCTGACTTTGTTTGATGATATTGAGTGGTTGTACATAGGTTCTGCGCAGTGTTTCTTACATGTTATTCAAAAATCGATTTTTTGGTGCAATTGATTGGTATATGCATTTGGCCCTTATTTATGAATGCCATGTGGAGCTGATGTATCACTTTAAACATGGGTAATAAGTGATGCACTGGTGGCGCAAGGCCTTTATAAATAAGACCCTGACTTTCTTTGATGATATTGAGTGGTTGTACATAGGTTCTGCCCAGTGTTTCTTACATGTTATTGAAAAATCGATTTTTGGGTGCAATTGATTGGCATATGCATTTGGCCCTTATTTATGAATGCCATGTGGAGCTGATGTATCACTTTAAACATGGGTAATAAGTGATGCACTGGTGGCGCAAGGCCTTTATAAATCAGACCCTGACTTTGTTTGATGATATTGAGTAGTTGTACATAGGTTCTGCCCAGTGTTTCTTATATGTTATTCAAAAATCGATTTTTGGGTGCAATTGATTGGTATATGCATTTGGCCCTTATTTATGAATGCCATGTGGAGCTGCTGTATCACTTTAAACATGGGTAATAAGTGATGCACTGGTGGCGCAAGGCTTTTATAAATAAGACCCTGACTTTGTTTGATGATATTGAGTAGTTGTACATAGGTTCAGCCCAGTGTTTCTTATATGTTATTCAGAAATCGATTTTTGGGTGCAATTGATTGGTATATGCATTTGGCCCTTATTTATGAATGCCATGTGGAGCTGATGTATCACTTTAAACATGGGTAATAAGTGATGCACTGGTGGCGCAAGGCCTTTATAAATCAGACCCTGACTTTGTTTGATGATATTGAGTAGTTGTACATAGGTTCTGCCCAGTGTTTCTTATATGTTATTCAAAAATCGATTTTTGGGTGCAATTGATTGGTATATGCATTTGGCCCTTATTTATGAATGCCATGTGGAGCTGATGTATCACTTTAAACATGGGTAATAAGTGATGCACTGGTGGCGCAAGGCCTTTATAAATCAGACCCTGACTTTGTTTGATGATATTGAGTAGTTGTACATAGGTTCTGCCCAGTGTTTCTTATATGTTATTCAAAAATCGATTTTTGGGTGCAATTGATTGGTATATGCATTTGGCCCTTATTTATGAATGCCATGTGGAGCTGCTGTATCACTTTAAACATGGGTAATAAGTGATGCACTGGTGGCGCAAGGCCTTTATAAATCAGACCCTGACTTTGTTTGATGATATTGAGTAGTTGTACATAGGTTCTGCCCAGTGTTTCTTATATGTTATTCAAAAATCGATTTTTGGGTGCAATTGATTGGTATATGCATTTGGCCCTTATTTATGAATGCCATGTGGAGCTGCTGTATCACTTTAAACATGGGTAATAAGTGATGCACTGGTGGCGCAAGGCCTTTATAAATCAGACCCTGACTTTGTTTGATGATATTGAGTAGTTGTACATAGGTTCTGCCCAGTGTTTCTTATATGTTATTCAAAAATCGATTTTTGGGTGCAATTGATTGGTATATGCATTTGGCCCTTATTTATGAATGCCATGTGGAGCTGATGTATCACTTTAAACATGGGTAATAAGTGATGCACTGGTGGCGCAAGGCCTTTATAAATCAGACCCTGACTTTGATTGATGATATTGAGTAGTTGTACATAGGTTCTGCCCAGTGTTTCTTATATGTTATTCAAAAATCGATTTTTGGGTGCAATTGATTGGTATATGCATTTGGCCCTTTTTTATGAATGCCATGTGGAGCTGATGCATCACTTAAAACATGGGTAATAAGTGATGCACTGGTGGCGCAAGGCCTTTATAAATCAGACCCTGACTTTGTTTGATGATATTGAGTAGTTGTACATAGGTTCTGCCCAGTGTTTCTTATATGTTATTCAAAAATCGATTTTTGGGTGCAATTGATTGGTATATGCATTTGGCCCTTATTTATGAATGCCATGTGGAGCTGATGCATCACTTTAAACATGGGTAATAAGTGATGCACTGGTGGCGCAAGGCTTTCATAAATAAGGCCCTGACTTTCTTTGATGATATTGAGTGGTTGTACATAGGTTCTGCCCAGTGTTTCTTATATGTTATTCAAAAATCGATTTTTGGGTGCAATTGATTGGTATATGCATTTGGCCCTTTTTTATGATTGCCATGTGCAGCTGATGCATCACTTTAAACATGGGTAATAAGTGATGCACTGGTGGCGCAAGGCCTTTATAAATCAGACCCTGACTTTGTTTGATGATATTGAGTAGTTGTACATAGGTTCTGCGCAGTGTTTCTTACATGTTATTCAAAAATCGATTTTTGGGTGCAATTGATTGGTATTTGCATTTGGCCCTTATTTATGAATGCCATGTGCAGCTGATGCATCACTTTAAACATGGGTAATAAGTGACGCACTGGTGGCGCAAGGCCTTTAAAAATAAAGCCATGAGTTGCTATTGTATAAACTTAAATATGTTGCAATTTATTGTTTATATTGTTTGCTTTTTAACATTACTTTGTTGTTTGCTAATAGTGGTCTTTAATGTGTTTTTTTAACAGAACAACAGATTCAAATCAACTTCTGAAAAGGAAGCAAAAATGCCTTCAAGGCAAAGAAATATCAAAAATACCATACGGAAAAGGAGAACATCAACAACAGACTTTATGGAATCCTCTTCAACAAGTACTTTAAAAAACACCAGAAAAGCTTCTGGTAAGCCAATTAAGTCCTTTCTTCGCAACATATGTCGTAGGAAAAAAAATGAAATTGCTAATGTGAATATACAGAAAAAGTCAACAAATCTAAAAAGGAAAGAGAAGCCCACAAAAAATGTTTCCATTGGACCAGGAGAGAAGAGAATGGTTAGCAATAGAAGGGTAAATGTTTTTAGGGACATTCGTAGGCGAATGTTTCGCAATAGGGTAGTTTTAAATTTGCTAAAAAATGATAAGAAAAGTAAACTAAAAGCTGCTTTTTACAAGAAAAAGAAAAGTGTAGAAAAGATTGTTGATCAGGCTTTTGAAGTTAAGAAAAAATTATTTATTTTAATAATCAATAGAATTAGGATACTTAATAAGGCAATGGATGTTTTCAAATCGAACAGTAGATGGAAAAGAATTATTAATCGGAGTAATTTTTGTGAAGTATTTTCTGGTGAATGGATGCATAGTTCAAGTTCTGAGCCTTTTTTTAATGAGGAGAGTTACTTTCAGGAAAATGATTTGGTGCATGCAGTTGACACCAGTGGTCGTGCATATGAGGTGAAAGATAGTTGTGTGATGGAAAAAGAGAAACTTGTATCTAGAGATGCAGAAGAGGTGTTAGCTGATGAAGTTTTAGGGAGACGTACTAAGGGTCCAGTGTACACATGGAAATGCAGTAGTATTTGTAGTGTGCGACAGGAATCAATTGATTTGCTTCGAAATTTCTTACGTACATATAGTAAAAAAAGTCTCAAACAAAAAATGAAGATCCTGCAAGAGTTAGATCCTTGCAGAGTGAGAGAAAGCACAGGTTTGCAAGGGCATTCACTAGCATGTCTTTCTAGAAAAGTTTGTCGGAGTCTTTTTCATCATTTTAGGATGTTAGCAGTGCATCATAATAACGTAAGGAAATTAGTGAGGAAGTTGTATTATGCAAAAAGTCCTGCACTTAAGCTTAAACAGTTAAATAGTGCTCTTTTGCATGGATCTGAAGTGGATGTGAAGACTATTTGTGAAGAAATTGAGTTTTGTTATTTTGGGAACAAAGAGGACAGTGTAGAAATAGATATAGTAATGGATGGTAATGCAGAAGATAATGGACAAATTTCAAGTATTGAAAAGTTTGATGAGGAAATTATCAAGTTTAAGGTGAAATCAAGTGAGAGGCCTAATGTAACTTGTGTGTGTTGTCGACGGACTCATTATAAAATTCAGACTAGGTTAGTTGATTTATATGCAAAAAGTGAATTGGAAAATAATAGTGAATGGGAGGATTTTGTAAGTTATTTGTTGGTGGAGAATTCTTTTGATTTGAGTTTGGATCAGCGTATTTGCAATTATTGTTTGAAAAAATTAAATGAAAATAGAATGCCTGCAAGAGCAGTTTATAATAATCTTCAGTTGATAGATATCCCTTCTGAATTGATGGATCTAAATACTTATGAATCTATTTTGATTCAATGTGTCCATCCTTTTCAGGCTATTGTACGCATGGAGCCTAAGACAGGGAAATTGCCTCCATCAGATTTACTGAGAGGATTAAAGGGAAGAGTTGTTTATTTGCCTCTAGATGTAAAGAAAAATATTAATACAATTGGTGTAGAAAGAGTAGAAGAAGATCCTTTAGTTATTCTAGTTAATGGGGTTCCAACAAAGAGTAAGAAAATTTGGCAAGATTTAGTGGATGTTAAAAAAGTCAAGAAGGCAACGTTGTATTTAGTTAAAAACAATGAGTACTACAAAAATGTAAGTGTTGGAGTAGAGGAAACAGCTGCAGAAGAAGATAGTGATTCTTCAGTTGGTCAAATTGAAAAAGTTGATGTGTCTAGAACTGAAGAAATATATGAACATTATACTGTTCATCCTTTGCATTCCAAAGAAGTAATGGGAAATGCAATTGACTTATTTCAAATGAAAGCAGCAAAAGGAAGTCCCATTAGTGTATGGGAAGAAAGTTTGGAAGCTCGTTGTTTTCCACAATTATTTCCAACAGGTTGTGGTGGACGATATGATGATCGACCAGTTCAAATTCCTGCAGCTGAATACCGGACTCTAAGATTATATGCAGAAGATCCAAGGTTTCGTCAATGCATTCCTTATTTATTTCATCTACTGTTTGAAAGTGATTTGTCTGGGCTTTCTTATGCAGTTAATCATATATTAAAAAGTGGACCTCATTTGCAGAATGTTTGTGCGAGGGACTTTATGGAGAAAGTTAATCTGCAAGACAGTATTTTGGAATCTCAGCTAATCAATCTCATGGCATGTCAACGTGGAACCAACGAGTATTGGTTTCGTCGTCACGGAGAATTGAAATGTATGCTAAGAAACTTAGGAACTCCTACATGGTTCCTCACTCTTAGCTGTGCTGAGTATGCATGGGACGATTTACTTCAATTTCTACGAGAGGCAAATGAAAACATACGAAATATAGAATTGAAAACACCAGGAGAACTGTGTTCTTTAGATCCAGTGAATGTTTGCAGATATTTTAATCATAGATTTGAAGCTATGATGTCTTTTATTACCAACAAAAAAAATCCTCCCCTTGGAGAGGTTTTGGATTTCTTTTGGAGGAAGGAATATCAAGCGAGAGGTGCTCCTCATATACATATGTTGTTGTGGATTAAAGATGCACCCAAATTTGGATCAGATTCAGATGAAACAGTGATGAGTTTCATTGAAGAGTATTCAACATGTGCTGTTCCAAAATCTACTGAAGAAAACAATTTAAGGCAACAAGTTTTACGTTTTCAATCTCATCGTTGTGGAAAGTACTGTCGTCGAAAAATTAAAAACAAGGAAAAGTACTACACGAAATGTCGTTTTGCATTTCCTCGACCAGTGATTTCTAAGGGAAGAGTAAATAATTTGATGTCATCTCTACGACATACTGTGACGAGAAAATCTCCCAAAAACACATATAATTTGAAAAGAAATGAAGAATCTAAGTACATCAACGATTACAACCCAGTGATTTTGTCCATGTGGAATGCTAACATGGATATTCAGTTCGTTGCTGACAACTCTATTGCTGTGGCTCGATATGTGACATCTTACATCACCAAAAAAGAAAAGACAGAACTGAAGGAAATGTGGGAGGACATTTCACATGAAAAGAGTCTAAGCAAGAAATTATACAGTTTCAGTCTGAAGATGTTGTCGCATCGAGAAATTGGAGCATATGAATGTTCTGATCGGTTATCATCAGCAAGTCTCTATGCCAAATCAAGAACAATCATTTGGGTGAGTCTTGGTCTTGCTGCAACACGAAACCGAGTTTTGAAATCTGTACAAGAAATTGAATATTTGGCGGAAAAAGAACCAAACAGTACAGATATTTTGAAGACAAATATGTTGGATACATACTATCCAAATAGAAGTACTCACCTTGAGAACACATGTTTGTATGAAGTTCTTCAAAACTACAGTTATAAGAGGAACATCACAGAAGATATCAATAATGGAAAATATGCACTCATTGGCAATGAAGGATGTCTAGTGAAGCAGAAAAAAGGCCATTTGATTAATCATCGAAAATTGAGTTGTGAAGTTCCAGACAAAAGAGAATTTTACTATTTAGCTCTTTTGCAACTCTTTAAGCCATGGCGTACAGAAGAGGAACTACTTGGAGATTTTCTGTGTTATGAAGACTCTTTTAATGCAACTAAGGATACCATAGAATGTCCTATTTTTCTAAATTATCTGCAAATGTTGAATGAAGAAATGGAGCAAGAAACCACAATTGCTGAAGAGATAGCTAGAAACAGTTCTCAAGATAGTCAGAGTTCTACTTCATTGAGCCAGGATCCACTAGGAGGACCAATTATCCAAAATGAAGCTGCCACTGCCATGGATGAGGTGGAAAGAGCTATGGAACAAGCTCAAGAAGATGGAGTTAACTTAGAAGATTTGGTAAAGCAATTAAACATTGAGCAGAAAAAGATATATGATGAAGTCACAGAGCAGATTGAACATGGATTCAGACATGAGAAAAAAGAGTGCTCATGTATATTATTTGACCCTGTCCGACTGTATGTAAGTGGAGAAGCGGGGACAGGAAAAAGTTTTCTAATTAAAGCCGTTGCAAGTTATCTGCAGAAAAGGACTGATTCACCACTGTCTTGTGTTGTAACTGCTCCAACTGGTCTGGCAGCACATAATATTAAAGGGATTACTCTACATCGTTTATTGATGCTGCCAGTTGAACATGATAATAAATTGCATTACAACAAGCTATCTGGAGATGCGTGTTCTGAAGTTTCAAGAGTCTTGAAGAAAATGAAACTTCTTATCATAGATGAAGTAAGCATGGTCTCAAATCTAATGCTTGCTTTTGTGCATTTGAGAATGCAAGAAATTCTTAAAACAGACTATGATGTGTTATTTGGAGGAAAACACATTATTGTTTTTGGAGATCTATTGCAGTTGACTCCAGTAAAAGGACAACCAGTGTTTAAAATGCTCACGCATGAAGATACCAGGAAGTCCCTTGGAAGCATTGGAAATGTTAATATATGGCTAAATTTTAAATATGCTGAACTGCTTCAAAATATGCGACAGGCCAAGGATGAAGATTATAAAAATATTCTACAAGATGTAAGAATTGGAAAAATGACTGAGAAAGGGAAAAAAGCTTTGCATAGTCGATTAATTTCAAATTTGTATGCAAATGAAAACATTCTTCCAGAAAATATTTTTAAAAAAATGACTGAGAAGAAATCTGGGATATGTTTGATGCCAACTCTGCAAGAATGTTCCATCTTCAATCAAAAAATGTTAGACTTAGAAAATGAAGAGATTGTGAAACTGGAAGCAATAGATAAAATAGAGCATATGGGTGCAACAATTGTTTTGTCAGAAAATTTGAAAACTAAATTGCATTCATTGGAGAAAAGTATTTCAAAAACAGCTGGTTTTGAAAAGACTCTGAATGTGTGTTTAAATTGTCGTATCATTTTGAGAAGGAATTTAAATGTTGAAAGCGGTCTGGTAAATGGAGCAATGGGTTATGTTGTTGATTTTGTGAATTACAGAAATAGAGATGGAATTGAATTTTTAAAAATAAAATTTGATGGCATTGAAGAAGTACAACAAATAAGTCGTTGTTCTGCTAGATTTTTACTTGTAAAAGACTTATATGTTCGCCGAAAACAGTTTCCTGTTTGTTTAGCGTATGCGGTGACAATTCATAAATCTCAAGGTTTAAGTGTAGATAGTGCATTGGTGAACATTGGAAGATCTGTGTTTAAAGAGGGTATGGCATATGTGGCATTATCTCGAGTCAGAACTTTATCAGGATTGTACTTGATTGCGTGTGATGAGACAAAGATTTCTGCCGATCTAGATTGTGTTAAAGAATACAATAGGTTAAGAAGAGAGTATGCTCCACATTTGCCTCAATATCCTCTGTTTGAAAAACGTGTGGTAGGCCGAAAAAGAAGAAATGAGGATAATTGTAGTGAGGTAGTTGCAAAAAGACAAAAAGTAGAGAAAACTGTAATTGAAAACAGGAAGAAAAAGAATTGTGGAGAAAATGTTGTTGGATTTCAGTTTGAAAATAGTTCTGGTGTCAACTGCTATGCTAATGTAGTGGTTAATGTTGTTTTTTTTCTTAAAAGTTTACAAGAACAGATTGTTGAAAATCGGGATCAAAGATTGTGTGGTTTATTGAATTCTGTGTTTCAGAAATGTAGCAGTGGTACACCACAAATAGAAAGTGTAACGGAAATTCGAAATATTTTAGATTTGTGTTCTGGTCAAGATAAATTTTCACAAAACATTCAGCAGGATTGTCAGGAATTTTTAATGTATATGTTTGGTGTTTTGGAAGATGAAGGAGTAGATGTAGATAATCTTTTCAGTCTTTCTTATCAATGGCAGCATGACTGCCACAATTGTAGTTTATCAAGTACTACTAGAATAGACACTGAAAGATTTATATATTTGACTTTACCAGACTGTAAATCAGTGTCTTTTAAAAATCTAGTTAAAGCAGCAGATCATAATATGGTGTGTACCCAATGTAACTGTACAATGCTGTCCACATTATTTATACAAAGGTATGGGCAGTATATCATTTTAGTTTTCCAACGATGTAGACCTGATGGAACTAAATTGACAACTTCTATAAAAATTTTTGTGGCTTCTCAGTTATCAATTTCTGGAAGGACCTTTACAACTGAAGCTATTATTTATCATGATGGACCTTCGACCACCTCAGGACATTATACATGCTACTTAAAATCTGAAAATGGATGGAGTTACTGCAATGATTCTCATTTAACTTATAAACAACGTTTGCCTTATGACTCTACAAATTCTTATCTAGTGTTTTTAAAACCAAAGTTTTAGTAAGGGGAATTGGCCTTTGAAGACGGGAATAGTTAATAAAAGTTAGTTAGTTAGTTAGTTAATCTAATATTTTAAATTATTTATCTCATGTAGATACTTTAAGTGGATCTCAAAGTAAAAAATACCGATATATCAGACACAAATTGGCCGTGAGGATTGTGTATGGTATGATGTTTTTAGATCTTTTTTCATAGGAAGTCGATGAAATGGAACTTATAAGGAACAGCAGACTTTTTTTCTACCAAAAGGACCTTCACTATCTTCTACTTGGCCTCATGGAAAAGTAAGTGAATCAAAGATTAGTGTACATATATGAGATGTATGTTTGAATGGGTTTTTTTAAACACAATCTTTTAGATTGTGTTTTTTTTTTCCCGCTGTTATATGATGAAGACTTTGAACTCACTAATTTAAGTGGAATTCAATATATTCTGAGAACAGCAAAAATAAATAATGTAACATATTGTAGAAGTTATTGTGTAGTTTGCATTATGTAATTTATATTGTGTTCACATTGTTATGCACTCATTTTCTTCTTCACCCTTATTTACCTCTCTTTACTAATTTACACTCTTTTTTCATTGCTGTTTCTTTACTGTACTTCATTCACAACTTCTTAATGTAATAAGAACTATCTGCATTTCCTCAGTTCCTTCCACCACTTTTTATCTTTTTTATATTCTCTTAGTACCACTGCTTTAGTTTCCTAACCCTCTTTCTCTTTCTCCATTTTTTTTTTCTTTCACACTCATTGTACTGTAGTTCAGTTAGTTCTTCCTTTTGTCTTTCTTTTACTCTCTCTCTTCTTTCTCTCTATTACTCCCCATGTGTTGCCCTTATTCACTTATATGTACCCTGTTTCACCCCTCTTTACTTATATTCACTGATATTTACTTTCCCTCAATCACTGCTATTCTTTTCCTCTGATTCCGTCACTACCTGTCATTCTCATACTTATCTGTCCTTCTTTTTACTTTCAATATCCATTTATATTCTCCCTTAACCTCTACTTTAGTGTTCTTCCTATTTCTTCTTTCTTTTGCTCCCTTATTCATTTTTCTTTTCTCAGTTACTTCCTTTTAAACTTTTTATCTGTCTTACTATCTATTACACAGTCACTCCTTCATTTTTTTTTCTTTTTTTTTTGTTAGTGCGCTGACGGTACGCGCACCGGTGCGCGCACCGGAAGCGCACCAAAGTGAAATATAAAAAAAAAATATTTTAAATTAAAAATATTATCTCAATATACATTATAGTGTTCATTTTTACAAAAACATACTTTAGCAATTCACTAAAAAACACATAGGTATGAGTCTGTATAGAAAGTTAGGAATTAGCATTAAAAAAACCTATGAAATTCACTGAAAAAACCATAGGTTTCACACCAGTTATAGTTAGGAATTAGCATTTAAAAAACCTATGAAATTCACTGAAAAAACCATAGGTTTCACACCAGTTATAGTTAGGAATTAGCATTTTAAAAACCTATTAAATTCACTGAAAAAACCATAGGTTTCACACCAGTTATAGTTAGCTGGAAATTTTACTGATATAAAACCATTGAAATTCCCACGTTATAGTTAGTCGGACTCACTATAACTTGCGCGTACAATGCACTGCTGATGACATCACTCATGACATCACTGATGACACCATCCTTGTGACAGAGTGACAGACCTAATTTCAGTGTAATGTAACGCTTGAAACACATATTCAAAAATAGAAACAAACATTTTCAAAAAAATGGAGATACCCAAACCAGTAACAACAACCAATTCAGTAATTCCACCATCTATATACACATCCACTCATTCACCAACAGTTCTATATAGTCACTCATATATACTCACTCATCATATGTAGTGATACACCTTCACATCCTGTTACACATCAGCAATCATCCAAAAGTTACTCACACACATACTCACACATGCAAATAAACTATTGAACATCCATTTATTTGCATATACATTTATACACACACTGCCACCTTACTTCTAAGGAAACTTACCCATACTTACTCTCTTAAACAATCACTTATAGAAACACATACTTATTTACACAGGAACTCCTACAATCTCTCACTATATATACTATACTCACTTATATACATCAATACTCACATATACTAGATTAAAACATATGTCGTTACTAATGAAGACACTAGTGAGACAGTCATTCACTCACTAACACACACATATATACACTCATCCACCCATACAGTCCTGCACATATGCTGTCTTCAAAACACATACAAACAGTGAGTCAGTCACCAACCCCATGCAGCCACTTATACACAAAGAGAAACACTGATACAAACATTTAAATATTTAAACAATACTCGCTAATATATGTATTCACTAAGATACACATAATATGCCAGTTACCCAACCAATTTTTTTTAAAAAAACATCCATTTACACACTTATTTAAACATTTATTCTTCCATCGACCTTTACAAATACATATATAAAACAAATTTATTTTTCAGAAAGACACACATTCACTGGATGGTCTCATCAGTGATGTCATGAGTGATGTCATCAGCAGTGCATTGTACGCGCAAGTTATAGTGAGTCCGACTAACTATAACGTGGGAATTTCAATGGTTTTATATCAGTAAAATTTCCAGCTAACTATAACTGGTGTGAAACCTATGGTTTTTTCAGTGAATTTAATAGGTTTTTAAAATGCTAATTCCTAACTATAACTGGTGTGAAACCTATGGTTTTTTCAGTGAATTTCATAGGTTTTTTAAATGCTAATTCCTAACTATAACTGGTGTGAAACCTATGGTTTTTTCAGTGAATATATATATATATATATATATATATATATATATATATATATATATATATATATATATATATATATATATATATATATATATATATTACCTACTGGCTATCGCCAGTAGGTATATATAGTTAGGATTTTTTCTCTATGGGATTTCTGAAAATTCTATGTCTAATAACTTTGGCGTTTGTGGACGGAATCGGCTGAAATTTTCAGGAAAATGGCACATGTTGTTTCTGAGCAGCCCCTGAAAATTTGGTGGGGTTTCGTCAAGGGGGGGCTGAGAAAAAAGGGGGGTCCCAAAACGCGTTTTTTGCATTGAGTTTTCCATAGGGCGGTTGGACTCACTTTTAGCTCGAACGGCTGAATGGATTTGCACGAAACTTGGCAAAATTGTAGGGACTGTTAGCCCGATGTGCCTTTGCTAGGTCTCAATATATGTGCTTCAGTGGATTTTGAGAAATTAACGTTTAAATCAAGATATATATCTGTAACAGCGCTCCGGGCAGCGATCCGGTCCGCTTACTTTTCGCGTTTCGGAACTTTGCGTGCAGAAAGCTGATTGGCTCTCCGGTGTCTGTCAACATTCTAAACAGTCCGGAGCGGCCGCCATCTTGTCTCTCGGTAGGATCGAGAGAGAAGAAGAGGTGAAAAACGAAAGGGGAATTTAATGAAAGGGGGCAAGGTATCCCCCTCTTGACCCCCTAGGAATGTTGTTGGGGTTATTAAAGGGTCCCGTGGGGAAAAGAAAAAAAAAATGATTTTTCACGGTAGAAGCGTTTCTCGGGCCGCGAACTGGGCCGCAAACTTGTAGCGAAACGGGAATTCGCCATTTTGTGCTTCGTTTTAATTGTTTTGAGACAAAAATTATCGCCGCACATCGGCCACAATGCATGAATATCGTTGAAAAGTCAGCGATATTCATGCATTATCCAGCAAATGCTCTTAGCCATGTTATCCACCTTCCATTGGATAACATGGCTAAAAACTGCTCTGTGCGTGACGTTTGTTAACGTTCGATTCGATGGAAATCAGGAAGTGTTGAACACCATTTTGTCACTGCGAGTAAATATTTTGTTATAAATGAATCCTTATTGATAAACATTGTCTGCGCCATCTTGCGTTTTTGTCCAATGCCACAATTTTGTCGTGCACGGCAGCCATTTTAGATGCCTTGACCAGGGCCACTCTCTGCACGCCGCCGATTCTCAGCATGGCTCCCCACCCTCGCACGCATCTCCCCCACGCACTGGTCACCCCCGCTCTCTCTCTCATGCATGGGACATATACTTCCCCCATCTGCGCTGCTCTTCTCTGAGAATCACACCCTGTGCCCGCTCGACACCTCCCTTTCACCCTATTCACTACCGCACCCTCTGACACTCCTCTTCCTCTGTGTCCGATTGTCCAGGCCGGACCTAGGCTATCACCTAGCCCTGCGGATGTAGTTTATGGCCCCAGCTGTAGAGTATCCAGACATGCCAACCCTCCCGATTCAGGCGTGAGACTACTTATTTCAGTGGTAGTCTTTCGCTTCCCGTTTCCTGCAAGGAAAAACCCGGGGGCATATTACCAAAAACTAGCGGTAATTTTTGTCTCTAACTTGTTTAGAGACAAAAATTATCGCCGCACTTCGGCGAATTTTATCGCACATAAACCTTGCTATTAGCAAGGTTTATCGCAAATGCGATAAAAAACGGCCGCAATGCATGAATATCGTTGAAAAGTCAGCGATATTCATGCATTATCCAGCAAATGCTCTTAGCCATGTTATCCACTTCCCATTGAACAAGCGCATGGTCTTTTAAAGATTTGTGAAGTACTCGGGGCGGCGGTGTGTGTGTGCCCTCTTTCAGGAGCGGGCGGGGGGGCACTGCCAGCAATTTGCAGGCCAGGCAGTGTTCAACACGTGCATCACCCTTTCTCTGCCTGCTATTGCGCTCCATGCTTCGGAAAGGTAAGAAAAAGAACGTGCATTTGAGTTTGAAATGTCCGATCTTGTAGCAGTACACTTGCAAAGCCCACACATGACAATAACCCGATTCAAGGCCCCATTCACCCGATTTTTAAAAAAAATATAGTACTCCAAGACAGTTACATTTTAAAATTTTATTAACATTTAAATATAACGAACGCAACAAAAACTGTAAATATATTTAACCATTTTTTGAAATTAACCAGAACTATAACGATAACAACAACAACAACAATAATATAACTTTTATGCCTAAATTACGCAAACATTTAGCGAATCTGCTAAAGGGGGGAGTCGCCATTTCTTTACAATAATCAATAATGAAAAATCCACATCAATAGGGTTGCCCGTTTTCTCGATGCAGCACTATAGTGCAATATACACAGCACCTGGGGTGTCAAGAGTGAACAGGTCTTTCTTTGTTCCTTAAGATGTTATCTCCGAGAATGCTGATGCATTGGTGTCTGTACACTTCTTTGTCAATTCTGGCAAGATGATAACTGCTTTATAAACAGACGATATCTTTGTTTAGTCATTAGTGTTAAGTGTGTCTGAAACTACAGTGCCCTTCTGTTTTTTTTTCTTCAGGCTCTACAGAGTTTTGTGTGTTGTTCTTTTGAGCGACAATTATTCCAGAGGTTTCAGGTTCACTTGTTTTGTCCTGCAGTGAGTTAACAGCTTTAGAGAGTTCATGTTTATTTACTATGTCCTGCTGTTCGTCAACTGCTTCAGAGACGTCAGCCTCATTTTTTATGTTTCAGTAGATCCTGGACCTGCCCGGCCGCGCCCAAAATGGCGCCGGTGTAAATGGGACTCGTAACTGCTTGTTCTGTACTGGTTGCCCAACCTTGATATCACGAGATACATATGCAGTTTTGAAGCACATGGCGGAGGCTTGTCTGCTGTAGTGGGGCGCCCCTTTATCGTTTCAGTCGCCATTCCGCCCGCTTTTGCTACACTGTGCCTTTTCCGCCATTCAGCTGTTTAGCGCCCGCTCTTACGGCTACAGCGTCTCGCTCACCATGTAGTTGAGTTGTTCCCACTCTTGCGGTGCAGCGATAGGCGGCTGCCACAGGACTCTTAAAATGGCGGCCGGCTCTTCGGATTTGGGCCTGGTCCAGTAAAATGGCCCTGGGACACCTTGGAACTCGGACGCTTGTCTGCCAGGGCTTGGGTTCCATTCTCGAAAGCGTCCCCTCAGCCTTGAAGATTGTACAAAAGTCTTGGGGGCCCTCGACTCCCGCAGGCTTCCGGTGGGGAGCGGCTGCCATGATTGCTTGCGGAATGGCCACGACGGAGCTACGAGATGGTGGTGCTCTCATGGTGACGCCAGCTTCAGTCTGAAACATCCAGAAACAAGGTGGGGCTTTCATCGTTTGGGGAAAAAAAATGTTTTAATCCAATGAAAAGTGTTATTTTTAGGTCACATGACCTAGTCTTACATAATTAGGAAAAGAAAAGTAAAATGAACCAATGAAAAGTTTTATTAACAAGTCACATGACCTGTTATGCTTACGTTACGCGCTGCGCGGCGCGCTCTGGATCGTTTCCGGGAAGCTGCGCCTTGCGCACCGGAGCACTTCCGGGTGCGCTAACGCGTCGCGTCATATGACGCATTACGCGACAATGCAGGTGCAGAATATAGTCAAAATGTCTCCACCAACCAGCGGTCGGAATACAACCGCTTTCAGCAGTCCAAAAAGTTCGGTAAAATCTTAAGAGCGGGAGTAACTCAACTACATGGTGAGCGAGACGTTGTAGTCGCAAGAGCGAGCGGTAAACAGCTGAATGGCGGAAGAGGCACAGAGTACCAAAAGCGGGCGGAATGGCAACTAAAACGGTAAAGGGGCGCCCTACGACAGCGTGTCTTCAGGTGAAACGGATTGTGGGACAAGGTCCAGAATGAAAGATTCTTCAAAAGGGAAAAAATTCCGCTGGACCCCGGGAGCCGGCCGCCTATGCCGGGGGCGATCTCAGGCCTCACCAGGGCAACACGACTTGGGGAGGGGGCAGGAGCCAAGCGCCCCCTCTCAGTCCGCGCCATCTCACCGCCCCTCGGGGGCCTCCGTCAAGCGGTTTAGGGAGGCACCGTATCACATTGTTTTCCAATGCAGTCAGGTCCACAAATGGACCCCACTTACTTTGAATAGTGAAGCTGCAGCAGGTGCAAATAAGGTTTAAACAGTGTTACAAGAGCTGCTTAGAACTCTGAAGTATGGCACTCAACAGCCAGGACTTATGCCATTTATGTAAGGCAGTGACATGGAAGCAACTCAGGGACAAAAAGCATGAACGAACATTCACGTATGAAAATCTTATTTGGAGAAGGGGTAGAATCCAAACGCCCCCTGCCAGTTCGCGCCACTATACCGTATGTGGAAAATCTGAAGCCATCATTCTACAAACTCTCAACGCTTGTTATCAGTGCATGAGTTTCATGCTCGATCGATTGAGCTAGCCGGATCGGGCAATAAAAAGTATAAAATAGTTATGTAAATAGTTATTTAATAAAATGTTTTACTCTGTTTCTTTGGTGGTGTGTTGTGTATATTTATAATATTTGCATAGGGTTTGCCGTTATTTTGGGCGGTGTGGGTGGCGGAGTCGAGCTGTTTTGCAGCCCTCATGGTGTGGAGCTCAGTTCATTTCACTATTTTCGCATTTCTCATGAAGGGTTATTCCTAATGTTTGTATTTTACCGAGGTCAAAAAGAGATCGAATTAGTGGTCTACTGATTTTGCTCGATTACTTTTATTTTTTTACACGATTTTTCAATATCTGCAAAGACTAAACAGAGTATTGCGACTTTGTGCTTGTTTGTAAATAGAGAATGATCCAAAGAGAACCAATTGTAAAACAGTAAATGCTTGGATAATAATCAATCAAATGGAGAGACAAGCAGGTACGACGGATTACAACAGGGATAAAGGTCTGAGTTAACTACCGTTCACTATCTGCAAAGAGAGAGTACTACTAAGAGAAAAGAGGGGAGTGGGGGGGGGCAGCGTTCAAAGCACATCAGCGTGCATAAACACGAAAACGTTTTTACCTATCACGTACTTGACATTTGACAGCTTTTGATACTTGCTATTAAAAAACCATTGAAATTCACAGAAAAAACCATAGGTTATACTCCATATATAGTTAGGAATTTGCATTTACAAAACCTTGAAAATTCAATGAAAAAAACATTGGTTTTAGGCCATATATAGTTAGGGATTTGCATTTAGAAAACCTTATTTTACTCGCATAAAACCATTGAAATTCCATATATAGTTATAAGCGCTAACTATATATCGCGCACCCGCAATCCACTGCCGATGATGTCACACATTACATCATTCATGACATGGTTAGTGACATCACTGATGACATCACTGATGACATCTCAAATGACATCACTGATAAAATCACTGATGACAACATCCAGTGACTGTATGTTTCTGTAAAGTTAAAATATCTCTTACATATTGAAGAATGAGTGGATATATAAGTGTCTGGATGAAGGATTTAGTAGGTGCATGACTGACTGTATGAGTGAGTGATTAAATGTGTCTCACTGAGTGCATGGGTTAGTGACTAAACTGTCTTAATTTGTGCATCATTATGTCTGTTGTTCTGTAAACTGTTGCATGTGTTGATAAGTAGCTATATGAGTAACTATATGGGTTATTGATTGGTTGCCCAAGTATTTGTATGGGATACTGAGTGTGTGTGTGGGTGGCTGGGAGGTGTATGACTCTGTGCATAGATGTGTGAGCAGTTGATTCACTAGATGTATGGTTTCAAAAGTGCATGTGGAAACAGCTGTATGGGCGGTTGACTGTGTGCATGAGTGCATTGGTGAGTGAATGGATATCTCAGTGCTACATGTCAAAGTAAGTACATATGTAAAACACAGTACATGTGAGAGTTGACATATTTAAATAACTGTGCATAAGAGCCAGTGAATGTGTGAGTGGCTGTATGGATCATTGTGAACTTGTATCAGGGATTGTATAATAGAGTAAATATGTGTTAGTATATGTTTGAATAAGTAAAGTTTGTATAACTGTATAGTTGAGGAAATGGAGGTGTGATTGATTCTTTGCATGACTGACTAGGTGTGTGAGTAACTCCATGGATGAGTGACAGTCTGTGAGTGTCTGTTTACACTGATTGTATCTAAGGTTATATTAGAGTCTGAAGAGGTTCATCGTATTATCACATGAATGATATCATCAGTGATGTTATCAGTCATGTCAAATGAGATGTTTTCAGTGATGTCATCAGTGATGTCATTTGAGATGTCATCAGTGATGTCATCAGTGATGTCACTAACCATGTCATGAATGATGTAATGTGTGACATCATCGGCAGTGGATTGCGGGTGCGCGATATATAGTTAGCGCTTATAACTATATATGGAATTTCAATGGTTTTATGCGAGTAAAATAAGGTTTTCTAAATGCAAATCCCTAACTATATATGGCCTAAAACCAATGGTTTTTTCATTGAATATATATATATATATATATATATATATATATATATATATATATATATATATATATATATATATATATTACCTACTGGCGATAGCCAGTAGGTATATATAGTTAGGATTTTTTTCCTATGGGATTTTTGAAAATTCTATGTCGAATAACTTTGGCTTATGAGGACAGAATTGGCTGAAATTTTCAGGAAAATGGAACATTTTGTTTCTGAGCAGCCCCTGAAAATTTGGGGGGTTTTCGTCAAGGGGGGGCCGAGAAAAAAGGGGGGTCCCAAAACGTGTTTTTCCCATGCAATTTTCCATAGGGCGGTTGGCCTCACTTTTAGCCTGAACGGCTGAATGGATTTACACCAAACTTGGCAAAATTGTAGGGACTGGTAGCCCGATGTGCCTTTGCTATGTCTCAAGATATAGGCTCCAGTGGTTTTTACGAAAATTAACTTTGAAAAATATAAATTGGGCTACATTGGGCTATATATATGTTGGAGCCCAAATGTAGCCCAATGTAGCCCAATGTAGCCCAAAGATGGCCACCAGAGACAAAAAACCAAATGTAGCCCAAATATCAGCCAGATGTAGCCCAACTATAGCCCAATGACAGATTGTCCCAGAGTGTTCTAAAGAACAACTAGAGTGCTAACAGTCCTACTTATTACAAAGGTATGGCACACCTGAAGCCATCTTGATTGGAATAAAGTGGTAACTCTTAAAACATTTAATTTAAAAAGGAACAAAATGAGGGGGTTCATTTTGCCATAGAAAGTATGATTAGCGAATATATGACGAAATCCCGCATACCATCAGTCCGCAAAAAAAATCCCGCATGTACTATTAGGCCGCAAATTAAAATAACGAAAACTTTTAGAACGAATATGCCTTTAGCATACACTAAACAACTAAACTACCCTAAACCCTAAAACACTACCCCCAGCATGACCCTACACTACACAAACAGTACAACACTACCCTAAACCCTAAAACACTACCCCCAGCATGACCCTACACTACACAAACACTACAACACTACCCTAAACCCTAAAACACTACCCCCAGCATGACCCTACACTACGCAAACACTACAACACTACCCAAAACCCTAAAACACTACACCCCAGCATGACCCTACACTACGCAAACACTACAACACTACCCTAAACCCTAAAACACTACCCCCAGCATGGCCCTACACTACACAAACACTACAACACAACCCTAAACCCTAAAACACTACCCCCAGCATGACCCTACACTACGCAAACACTACAACACAACCCTAAACCCTAAAACACTACCCCCAGCATGACCCTACACTACGCAAACACTACAACACTAACCTAAATCCTAAAACACTACCCCCAGCATGACCCTACACTACGCAAACACTACAACACTACCCAAAACCCTACAACACTACACCCCAGCATGACCCTACACTACGCAAACACTACAACACTACCCTAAACCCTAAAACACTACCCCCAGCATGACCCTACACTACGCAAACACTACAACACTACCCAAAACCCTAAAACACTACACCCCAGCATGACCCTACACTACGCAAACACTACAACACTACCCTAAACCCTAAAACACTACCCCCAGCATGATCCTACACTACGCAAACACTACAACACTACCCTAAACCCTAAAACACTACCCCCAGCATGACCCTACACTACGCAAACACTACAACACTACCCTAAACCCTAAAACACTACCCCCAGCATGACCCTACACTACGCAAACACTACAACACTACCCTAAACCCTAAAACACTACCCCCAGCATGACCCTACACTACGCAAACACTACAACACTACCCTAAACCCTAAAACACTACCCTCAGCATGACCCTACACTACGCAAACACTACAACACTACCCAAAACCCTAAAACACTACCCCCCAGCATGACCCTACACTACGCAAACACTACAACACTACCCAAAACCCTAAAACACTACCCCCAGCATGACCCTACACTACGCAAACACTACAACACTACCCTAAATCCTAAAACACTACCCCCAGCATGACCCTACACTACGCAAACACTACAACACTACCCAAAACCCTAAAACACTACACCCCAGCATGACCCTACACTACGCAAACACTACAACACTACCCTAAACCCTAAAACACTACCCCCAGCATGACCCTACACTACGCAAACACTACCCAAAACCCTAAAACACTACACCCCAGCATGACCCTACACTATGCAAACACTACAACACTACCCTAAACCCTAAAACACTACCCCCAGCATGACCCTACACTACGCAAACACTACAACACTACCCTAAACCCTAAAACACTACCCCCAGCATGACCCTACACTACGCAAACACTACAACACTACCCTAAACCCTAAAACACTACCCCCAGCATGACCCTACACTACGCAAACACTACAACACTACCCTAAACCCTAAAACACTACCCCCAGCATGACCCCACACTACACAAACACTACAACACTACCCTAAACCCTAAAACACTACCCTCAGCATGACCCTACACTACGCAAACACTACAACACTACCCAAAACCCTAAAACACTACCCCCAGCATGACCCTACACTACACAAACACTACAACACTACCCAAAACCCTAAAACACTACCCCCAGCATGACCCTACACTACGCAAACACTACAACACTACCCAAAACCCTAAAACACTACCCCCAGCATGACCCTACACTACGCAAACACTACAACGCTACCCAAAACCCTAAAACACTACCCCCCAGCATGACCCTACACTACGCAAACACTACAACACAACCCTAAACCCTAAAACACTACCCCCAGCATGACCCTACACTACGCAAACACTACAACACTACCCTAAATCCTAAAACACTACCCCCAGCATGACCCTACACTACGCAAACACTACAACACTACCCAAAACCCTAAAACACTACACCCCAGCATGACCCTACACTACGCAAACACTACAACACTACCCTAAACCCTAAAACACTACCCCCAGCATGACCCTACACTACGCAAACACTACCCAAAACCCTAAAACACTACACCCCAGCATGACCCTACACTATGCAAACACTACAACACTACCCTAAACCCTAAAACACTACCCCCAGCATGACCCTACACTACGCAAACACTACAACACTACCCTAAACCCTAAAACACTACCCCCAGCATGACCCTACACTACGCAAACACTACAACACTACCCTAAACCCTAAAACACTACCCCCAGCATGACCCTACACTACGCAAACACTACAACACTACCCTAAACCCTAAAACACTACCCCCAGCATGACCCCACACTACGCAAACACTACAACACTACCCTAAACCCTAAAACACTACCCTCAGCATGACCCTACACTACGCAAACACTACAACACTACCCAAAACCCTAAAACACTACCCCCAGCATGACCCTACACTACGCAAACACTACAACACTACCCAAAACCCTAAAACACTACCCCCCAGCATGACCCTACACTACGCAAACACTACAACACTACCCAAAACCCTAAAACACTACCCCCAGCATGACCCTACACTACGCAAACACTACAACACTACCCAAAACCCTAAAACACTACCCCCAGCATGACCCTACACTACGCAAACACTACAACACTACCCAAAACTCTAAAACACTACACCCCAGCATGACCCTACACTACGCAAACACTACAACACTACCCAAAACCCTAAAACACTACACCCCAGCATGACCCTACACTACGCAAACACTACAACACTACCCAAAACCCTAAAACACTACCCCCAGCATGACCCTACACTACGCAAACACTACAACACTACCCAAAACCCTAAAACACTACACCCAGCATGACCCTACACTACGCAAACACTACAACCCTACCCTAAACCCTAAAATACTACACCCCAGCATGACCCTACACTACGCAAACACTACAACACTACCCAAAACCCTAAAACACTACCCCCAGCATGACCCTACACTACGCAAACACTACAACACTATCCTAAACCCTAAAACACTACGCCCAGCATGACCCTACACTACGCAAACACTACAACACTACCCTAAACCCTAAAACACTAGCCCCAGCATGACCCTACACTACGCAAACACTACAACACAACCCTAAACCCTAAAACACTACCCCCAGCATGACCCTACACTACGCAAACACTACAACACTACCCTGAACCCTAAAACACTACCCCCAGCATGACCCTACACTACGCAAACACTACAACACAACCCTAAACCCTAAAACACTACCCCCAGCATGACCCTACACTAAACAACCACCACAACTCTACACTACACTAACACAACACTACAATACACAACACTACACTACACTACACAATCACTAACCCACGAAAAAATTAACACAAACCCACTTACCTCTCTCGTCATCGTGGTTTTCACAACGCAAATGCATTTACCATACATGCCTTTAAAACGTAATTCTTTGTAAAGGCATGCGCGATAAATGCACATGCGTTTTGAAAAAATGCGGGATAATGGTATGCGAGCTCAATGACCTTGCGGGATAATGGTATGCGGACTGAAAGTCTGCGGGATAAAAAATGCGGGAAAATGGCTGCAAACCATGATTAGCAGCAGACTTCCCTGGTGAGCACTAGCTTTACTACAGTGATCTAATGAGCAACTAGAGTGCTAACATTCAGAATTTATGGCAAATGTGTGACACATCTGAATGCCTTCTTGATAGAACCAAAGTAAACAAGCATTGAAAATGCAATAGATCTCGCCCTCGTTTAAGTTAAAGCCATTCTGTTTGTAATGAGGTGGCTTTTTAGCTTTGCTTTTATTAGTGTTTTTAAAACTTTCATGTAAATAACATGCATATGTATGCATATATGTATATGTATGCATGCATTTATATTTATATAGATATGCAGATTACATATGTTTATATATGTATATTACCTACTGGCGATAGCCAGTGGGTATATATAGTTAGGATTTTTTCTCTATGGGATTTCTGAAAATTCTATGTCTAATAACTTTGGCGTTTGTGGACGGAATTGGCTGAAATTTTCAGGAAAATGGCACATTTTTTTCTGAGCAGCCCCTGAAAATTTGGTGGGGTTTCGTCAAGGGGGGGCCGAGAACAAAGGGGGGTCCCAAAACGCGTTTTTCCCATTCATTTTTCCATAGGGCGGTTGGACTCACTTTTAGCTCGAACGGCTGAATAGATTTACATGAAACTTGGCAAAATTGTAGATATGGTTTGCCCGACGTGCCTTTGCTATGTCTCAATATATGTGCTCCAGTGGATTTTGAGAAATTAACGTTTAAAAAAATATATATATCTGTGACAGCGCTCCGGTTAGCGCCCCGGTTCGCGTACCTGACGCGTAACGGAACTTCGCGAAGCGAATCTGATTGGCTCTCCGGTGTCTGTCAACATTCTAAACAAACCGGAGCGGCCGCCATCTTGTCTCTCGGTACGATCGAGAGACAAGATGTGGTGAAAAACGAAGGGGGAAATGAAGGAAAGGGGGCAAGGTAGACCACTCCTGACCCCCTAGGATTGATGAGGGGGATATTAAAGTGCCCCGCGGGGCAAAAAATTTTGCGATTTTACGCCGTAGAGGCGCGTCCCGGTACGCTCACCGGGCAGCTCACCGGGCAGCTAACCGGGCAGCTAACCGGCAGCGTAGCTGTCAACATTGTAAACAGTCCGGAGCGGCCGCCATCTTGTCTCTCGGTAGGTTCGAGAGACAAGATGTGGTGAAAAAAGAAGGGGGAAATGAAGGAAAGGGGGCAAGGTAAACCCCTCCTGACCCCCTAGGATTTATGAGGGGGATATTAAAGTCCCCGCGATTTTTCGCGGTAGAGGCGCTTCCCGGTACGCGAACCGGGCAGCTAACCGGCAGCGTAACGGGAGTCCGCCATCTTGTGTTTTTGGAGCGTCCGGTTCGCGTACCGGGTAGCGTCCCGGTAAGCGTAACAAGGGGAAAACCAAGAGAAACAGTAAAAAAAAAATTAAGGGAATAGATTTCCAGCAAACTTGGCAAAATTGTAGGGACTGTTTGTTTGATGTGCCTTTGCAAGGCCTCAAGATATGTGCACGTGTGGATTTTGTCTAATTAAGGTTAAAAAAAAATATATATCTGTAAGCGTGCTCCGGCACGCTTACGTTACGGGTTTTGTTTGCGCTGCAGAACCGATACGTCACGGTTATGCGACGCGTCATGAGGCGTCTCACGTGGCTACGTGATACGTCACGTAATAAAGAATATATTTTACAGCTATAGATATTAGCTTTTAAAAAACCAATGAAATTCACTGAAAAAACCATAGGTTATAGACCATATATAGTTAGGAATTTGCATTTACAAAACCTTGAAAATTCACTGAAAAAACCATAGGTTAGAGACCATATATAGTTAGCTGGACATTTTATTGACAAAAAACCAATGAAATTCCATATATAGTTAGTTGCACTAACTATATATCGCGCACCCGCAATCCACTGCTGATGATGTCACATATTACATCATTCATGACATGGTCAGTGACATCACTGATGACATCACTGATGACATCTCAAATGACATCACTGATGACATCACTGATGACATCTCAAATGACATCAGTGATGACATCATGACACACCAATACCAGTTACTACATACGCACTCACTGATTCCTACGTCTACACACACATTCACTCATTCACCCATACAATCACTCATACATACAGTCACTCATTATTACACTATCATATGCACTCATACACCTATGCAGACACTCACACACTGCCACTCATCCATGGAGTTACTCACACACCTAGTCAGTCCTGTAAAGAATCAATCACACTTCCATTTCCTCATCTATACAGTTAAACACAGAACACCATACTTCAGTGACATCACTGATGACATCACTGATGACATCTCAAATGACATCACTGATGACATCTCAAATGACATCACTGATGACATCATGACACACCAATACCAGTTACTACATACGCACTCACTGATTCCTACGTCTACACACACATTCACTCATTCACCCATACAATCACTCATACATACAGTCACTCATTATTACAACACTATCATATGCACTCATACACCTAGTCAGTCCTGTGAAGAATCAATCACACTTCGATTTCCTCATCTATACAGTTAAACACAGAACACCATACTTTTCACACATATACTAACACATACTTACTCTCTTATACAATCACTGATACAAGTACACATTGATATGCACAGAGTCACACACCTCCCAGCCAGCCACACACACACTCAGTCTTCCATACATCCACTCATTCTTCAATATGTAAAACATATTTAAACTTTACAAAAACACACAGACACTAGATGATGTCATCAGTGATGTCATTTGAGATGTCATCAGTGATGTCATCAGTGATGTCATTTGAGATGTCATCAGTGATGTCATCAGTGATGTCACTGACCATGTCATGAATGATGTAATATGTGACATCATCAGCAGTGGATTGCGGGTGCGCGATATATAGTTAGTGCAACTAACTATATATGGAATTTCATTGGTTTTTTGTCAATAAAATGTCCAGCTAACTATATATGGTCTCTAACCTATGGTTTTTTCAGTGAATTTTCAAGGTTTTGTAAATGCAAATTCCTAACTATATATGGTCTATAACCTATGGTTTTTTCAGTGAATATATATATATATATATATATATATATATATATATATATATATATATATATATATATATATTCACTGAAAAAACCATAGGTTATAGACCATATATAGTTAGGAATTAGCATTTACAAAACCTTAATTTACTCGCACAAAACCATAGAAATTCGCATATATAGTTAGTTGCAATAACTATATATCGCGCACCCGCAATCCACTGCTGATGATGTCACATATTACATCATTCATGACATGGTCAGTGACATCACTGATGACATCACTAATGACATCATCCAGTGACTTTAAGTTTCTGTAAAGTTAAAATATGTCTTACACATTGAAGAATGAGTGGATGTATAAGTGTCTGGATGATGGATTTAGTAGGTGCATGACTGACTGTATGAGTAAATGATTAAATGTGTCTCACTGAGTGCATGGGTTAGTGACTAAACTGTCTGAATGTGTGCATCAGTATGTCTGTTGTTGTGTAAGATGCTGCATGTGTTGATCAGTACCTATATGAGTAACTATATGAGTTATTGATTGGTTGCCCAAGTATTTGTATAGGAGAGTGAGTGTTTGTGTGTGGGTGTCTGGGAGGTGTGTGACTCTGTGCATAGATGTATGAACAGTTGATTCACTAGATGTATGGGTTCAAAATTGCATGTGGAAACAGCTGTATGGGTGGTTGACTGTGTGCATGAGTGTATTGGTGAGTGGATGGATATCTCAATGCTACATGTCAAAGTAAGTACATATGTAAAACAAAGAACATATGAGAGTTCACATATATAAATTACTGTGTATAAGAGCTAGTGAATGTGTGAGTGGCTGCATGGATCATTGAAAACTTGTATCAGTGATTGTATAAGAGAGTAAATATGTGTTAGAATATGTTTGAATAGGTAAGGTGTGTATAACTGTATAGTTGAGGAAATGGAGGTGTGATTGATTCTTTGCATGACTGACTAGGTGTATGAGTAACTCCATGGATGAGTGACAATCTGTGAGTGTCTGTTTACTCTGAGTGTATCTAAGGTTATATTAGAGTCTGAAGAGGTTAATCGTATTATTACATGATTGATGTCATCAGTGATGTCATCAGTGATGTCATTTGAGATGTCATCAGTGATGTCACTGACCATGTCATGAATGATGTAATATGTGACATCATCAGCAGTGGATTGCGGGTGCGCGATATATAGTTATTGCAACTAACTATATATGCGAATTTCTATGGTTTTGTGTTAGTAAATTAAGGTTTTGTAAATGCTAATTCCTAACTATATATGGTCTATAACCTATGGTTTTTTCAGTGAATTTCAATGGTTTTTAATAGCAAATATGAAAAGCTTTAAAATGTCAAGTAAGTGGTAGATAAAAACATTTTCGTGTCTATGCACGCTGATGTGCTTTGAACGCTGCCCCCCCTTTTTTTCTTTTAGGAGTATTCTCTCTGTGCAGATAGTGAAGGGTAGGTAACGCAGGCCTTTGCCCCGTTGTAATCCGTCGTGCCTGCTTCTCTCTCCATTTGATTGATTGTTATCCAAGCATTTACTGTTTTAGAATTGGATCTCTTTGCTTCATTCTCTAATAACAAACAGACACATAGTCGCAATACTCTGTTTAGTCTTTGCAGATAGTGAAAAATCGTTTTAAAAAACAAAAGGAATCGAGCAAAATCAGTAGGCCACTAATGGGATCTCTTTTTGACCTCGCTAAAATAGAAACATTAGGAACAACCCCTCATGAGAAATACAAAACTAGTGAGATGAACTGAGCTCGACGCCATGATGACTGCAAGACAGCTCGGCTCCGCCACCCACCCCGCCCAAATTCTATAAATTCCGGTGGAGCCCCAACGTGAACAGGTAGAGAAGAACTTGCCTTCCCCTCTTTGTCTGAAGGTTCTTGTAGCCTGTCCCTTCTGTTATCATTTAACAGAACTTTTTGGACTACTGAAAGGGGTTGTGTTCCGACCGCTGGTTGGTGAAGACATTTTGACTATATTCTGGACCTGCGTTGTCGCGTAATACGTCATATGACGCGCCGCGTTAGCGCACCCGGAAGTACTCCAGTGCGCAAGGCGCAGCTTCCCGGAAGCGATCCAGAGCGCGGCGCGCAGCGCGTAACATAAGCATAACAGGTCATGTGACTTGTTAATAAAACTTTTCATTGGTTCATTTTACTTTTGTTATTCTAATGATGAAAGGCTTGGTCATAATACGCTTTTCATTGCTTTCGAACATTTTTTTTTCTTAAACATATATGTTATAATGTTCCAGGCTAATGTATTTTCCCGGGAAATTTACAACTGTCCTGCAAGTAAAATATTCCTATTTCGAGAAAAAGGGCGTTTCTTCGTCCCATGAGGGAGCCGTTGAGCAAAAGAGGCTCGGCCTGCTGTCTTAGTCGCCGATAGGCCTGAATATCAGATTCTTATCGATCACTTTATGTTGCAGGAGTAGAAAACACAACAGCCCTTGACCATTTATCTTTACTGCGTTCCTGCGTATTATACCTTTTAATCGTCATGTAATTGGACTGCTTTATTTCACTTGCCTTTTACTGATTCGAAAACAGTGGCTATTATTCAAAACTTTTCCAATGTAAGTACTACTACCATGTTTTGTTTTAAAACTCGTTATTGTGAAAATGTCAGTATACAAATACGGGCCTATAACCACGTGGGCTGGCCACGGAGCAAACTGGAATCGTATTTGATGAGGGGACATTTACACTGTAGAACAACGTAACGGGCAACCCATTAGGTTGCAAGAACTATGGTGTCTAACATTTGCGGAATCGGTGGACGTACATTTTATAATTAAAGTACAACAGGGCCAGTTACAATAAAATTATCTAGATATACATTTGCGGGCAAGTACCATGGGTGACGTTAAATCGAACTTTCAATAGTACAGTAATCAATAACACATCAGAACTTAATATCAATAGGGATGTCCAAATGTTCAATCAGTACTCATCCCGCCCGCCATGTGCTTCAAAACTGCATACGTATCTCGTGATATCAAGGTTAGGCAACCAGTACACAACAAGGAGTTACGAGTCCCATTTATACCGGCACCATTTTGGGCAAGGCCGGACAGGTCCAGGATATAGTCAAAATGTCTCCACCAACCAGCGACTATGATGATGTTCATAAGCTCTATTGATTAGAATAACACTCCTCTCTCCACATGAAATTAATTTGCCGCAAGTTAAACATGTCATTTTCATTTGTCCAAAGTTCTTCTGAAGATTTAGAACCGTTTCCCTTGCCTCTGATTCTAACACTGCCACTGCAATGGTGGATGTACTGGCAGGTCGGGGATTATCCACCAAATCAAACTGCAGATGAGATGCCTTCACCTGGAGAGGCGGAAGAGGTCCTTTTACGCCGCCTCTCCCCCCCCCCGGGCACCCCACGCCGTCTTTCGGCGCAGCATTGTAGGATGGCCACACCAGTGCGGCAACTTGCTGGACACCACCTCGGTGCCATCCGGATCTCGGCGCGTTCGAGTCACTGTACCGCAAGAGCGGGAGAAACTCAGCTGGACACGCCGTCTTTCGGCGCAGCATTGTAGGATGGCCACACCAGTGAAACTTGCTGGACACCACCTCGGTGCCATCCGGTTCTCAGCGCGTTCGAGTCACTGTACCGCAAGAGTGGGAGAAACTCAGCTGGACACGCCGTCTTTTGGCGCAGCATTGTAGGATGGCCACACCAGTGAAAATGGCTGGACACCACCTCGGTGCCATCCGGATCTCAGCGCGTTCGAGTCACTGTACCGCAAGAGTGGGAGAAACTCAGCTGGACACGCCGTCTTTCGGTGCAGCATTGTAGGATGGCCACACCAGTGCGGCAACTTGCTGGACACCACCTCGGTGCCATCCGGATCTCGGCACGTTGTACTGCCTTCGGCCTACTGTAGCAGCAAGTGCGGGCGCAACTCGGCTGGACGGCGAGTGAAACGCTAAGGGGCGCCGCACTGCAGATGAGGTGCCTCCACCTGGGGAGGCGGAAGAGGGCCGTTCGCGCCGCCTCCCCCCAGGCACCCCACGCCGTCTTTCGGCTCAGCATTGTAGGATGGCCACACCAGTGCAACTTGCTGGACACCAACTCTGTGCCATCCGGATCTCGGCGCGTTGTGCTGCCTTCGGCCTATTCGCACATCGGTCCGCTACTGATGCCGCCTCATGGGCCAACGGATTTTGTACGCTTTTTATAGCCCAAAGCCACATAACAGGTCATGTGACTTGTTTATAAAACTTGTCATTGGTTCATTTTACTTTTGGTTTCCTAATGATAGAAGGCTTGATCATATGACCTAAAAATAACACTTTTCATTGGATTAAAAGATTTTTTTTTCCCAAACGATGAAAGACCCACCTTTTTTTTTCTCACTCAGCAATCAAAAAAGGTTCCGTTAGATGACAACAGAGGGGACAGGCAACAAGAACCATCACTCAAAAAAGGGGAGGGCAAGTTCTTCCCTACCAAGTCACGTTGGGGCTCCACCGGAACTCATCGAATTGATAGTCTACAGTGTTTCTGGATGTTTCAGACTGAAGCTGGGGCATCAGCATGAGAGCACCACCATCTCATAGCTCCGTCGTGGCCATTCCGCAAGCAATCATGGCAGCCGCTCCCCACCGGAAGCCTGCGGGTGTCAGGGGCCCCCAAGACTTTTGTAGAATCTTCAAGGCTGAGGGGACGCTTTCAAGAATGGAGCCCAAGCCCTAGCAGACAAGCATCCGAGTTCCAAGGTGTCCCAGGGCCATTTTAGTGGACCAGGCCTAAATCCGAAGAGCCGGCCGCCATTTTAAGAGTCCTATGGCAGCCGCCTATCGCTGCACCGCAAGAGTGGGAGCAACTCAACTACATGGTGAGCGAGACGCTGTAGCCGCAAGAGCGGGCGGTAAACAGCTGAATGGCGGATGAGGCACAGTGTAGCAAAAGCGGGCGGAATGGCAACTGAAACGGTAAAGGGGCGCACCACTACAACAGACGGGCCTCCACCTGGGGATGCCCATTCACGCCACCTCCCCCCCCCCCGGGGCGCCCCACGCCGTTTTTCGGAGCAGCATTGTAGGATACCAAAACCAGTGCGGCAACTTACTGGACATCACCTGGGTGCCGTCCAGATCTCAGCGCGTTCTGCTGCCTTGGGACTATTCGCACAACAGACCGCTACTGACGAGGCAAAGTGCAGCAAAAGCGGACGGAAAACCGCTGAATGGCAAGTGAAACGCTAAAGAGGCACCCCACTACAACAGACGAGCCTCCACCTGGGGAGGCCCGTTCACGCCGCCTCCCCCCCCACACCCCCCCTGGGACACCCCACGACGTTTTTCGGAGCAGCATTGTAGGATACCAAAACCAGTGCGGCACCCAGGTGACATCACCTGGGTGCCGTCCAGAACTCAGCACGTTGTGCTGCCTTGGGACTATTCGCACAACAGACCGCTACTGACCATTGTTGCTTCTGTTTTAATAAAAAAAAATTTAAGGTGTTTACTGTTTTTGTTGCGATGTATATATTTATAAGTTATTAAAGTGTTATAATCCTACTACTTTGTTGGAGTGCTATATATTTTTAATGTGACACATAATTGTGAAGACTTTGATGTACAAAAAGGCATCCCTGGAATCTTCCGCTTCAGGCTCGGTCCCACACACCCTCACAGTGAGAATCCCCTCCCCAATCACAATACAGGATGGTTATCAGATAGTAGGAACGCGTGTGGTGTGACGGATCTCATCGGGTGGGGGCCTTGATCTACTGTAACTCCTTTGAAGAGTGGTGATTCTTTACAGTTGAGGCCATAAACTACATCCGCAGGGCTACGTGATAGCCTGGGACCGGCCTGGACAATCAGACACAAAGGAAGAGGAATGTCAGAGGGTGCGGTAGTGAATAGGGTGAAAGGGTGGTGTCGGGCGGGCACAGGGTGCGATTCTCAGGGAAGAGCAGCGCAGATGGGGGGAGGTTTATGGCCCATGCATAAGACAGAGAGCGGGGGTGACCAGTGCGTGGGGGAGATGCTTGCGAGGGTGGTGAGCCATGCTGAGGATCGGCGGCGTGCAGAGAGTAGGTCTGGTGAAGGCATCTAAAATGGCTGCCGTGCACGACAAAAGTGTGGCATTGGGAAAAAAGCAAAATGGCACAGACAATGTTTATCAATACGAATTAATTTATAACAATTATTTTTAACAATATATTTACTCGCAGTGTCAAAATGGCGGTCAACACTTCCTGATTTCCTTCGAATCGAACGTTAACAGACGTCACGCAGCAAAAAAAAAAAAAAACGCTCACGCGCAGCCGCTGGAAAACAAGTATCAACATATATGAGCCTCCTCAGCCACCCTCAGAAAACATAGGGGGTCAGGATACGTCTCCCGTACCCCCTTATACCCATTTCTCACATTGTTTTTCCTCCATCTTGTAATTTAATTAAATCGAAACACAAAATGGTGAATTCCCGTTTCGCGTCCCAGTTCACTACCCGGTTCGCGAACCGGAAAGCGCTTCTACCGCAAAAAATCAATATTTTTTTTTTGCCCCACGGGACCCTTTAATAACCCCAACATCATTCCTAGGGGGTCAAGAAGGGTCTACCTTGCCCCCTTTCATTAAATTCCCCCTTCGTTTTTCTCCTCCTCTTGTCTCTCGATCCTACCGAGAGACAAGATGGCGGCCGCTCCGGACTGTTTAGAATGTTGACAGACACCGGAGAGCCAATCAGCTTTGTTATGCAAAGTTCCGTTACGCGAAAAGTTCGCGAACCGGAGCGCTATCCGGGACGCTGTCACAGATATATCTGTTTTTTTAAACCTTAATTTCTCAAAATCCACTGGAGCACATATATTGAGACCCAGCAAAGGCACATCGGGCTAACAGTCCCTACAATTTTGCCAAGTTTCGTGAAAATCCATTCAGCCGTTCGAGCTAAAAGTGAGGCCAAACGCCCTATGGAAAACTCAATGTTAAAAACGCGTTTTGGGACCCCCCTTTTTTCTCGGCCCCCCTTGACGAAACCCCCCTAAATTTTCAGGAGCTGCTCAGAAACAAAATGTGCCATTTTCCTGATAATTTCAGCCGATTCCGTCCACAAACGCCAAAGTTATTAGACATAGAATTTTCAAAAGTTACATAGAGAAAAAATCCTAACTATATATACCTACTGGCGACCGCCAGTAGGTAATACAAATATATATATATATATCAATCAATCAATCAAAGCATTTGTATAGCGCACTACTCACCCAGGGGGTCTCAAGGCGCTAGGGGAGGGGGGGGGTCCGCTACTGCTCGAACAGCCAGGTCTTGAGCTGCTTCCTGAAGGCGAGGTGGTCCTGGGTCAGGCGGAGGTGGGTAGGGAGGGAGTTCCAAGTCTTGGCGGTGAGGTAGGAGAAGGATCTTCCCCCTAGAGTGGCTCTTCGGATGCGGGGGACGGCGGCGAGGGCGTGGCCGGTCGATCGAAGCTGGCGTTTGGGAGCATAGAAGTTGAGGCGGCTGTTGAGGTATCCTGGGCCTTGGTTGTGCAGGGCTTTGTGTGCGTGGGTGAGGAGACGGAAGGTGATTCTCTTGTTGACCGGGAGCCAGTGCAGGTCTCTCAGGTGTCCGGAGATGTTGTTGCGACGGGGGATGTCCAGGATGAGTCGTGCTGAGGCGTTCTGGATCCGCTGGAGTCTCTTCTGGAGTTTGGCGGTGGTTCCGGCGTAGAGGGAGTTGCCGTAGTCCAGTCGGCTGGTGACGAGGGCCTGGGTGACCGTCTTCCTGGTCTCGGTGGGGATCCACCGGAAGATCTTGCGTAGCATGCGTAGGATGTTGAAGCACGATGAGGAGACGGCGTTGACTTGTCTGGTCATGGAGAGGGAGGAGTCCAGGATGAAGCCCAGGTTGCGTGCATGGTCTGTTGGTTTGGGTACGCTGCCTAGGGCGGGGGGCCACCAGGAGTCCCAGTCCCAGGCGGAGGGTGAGGATCCCAGGATGAGGACTTCCGTCTTGTCCGCGTTCAGTTTCAGGCGGCTGTTCTTCATCCATTCGGCTACCTCTTTCATCCCTTCGTGTAGGTTGGCTCTGGCGGTGGCGGGGTCGTTGGTGAGGGAGAGGATCAGCTGGGTGTCCTCGGCGTAAGAGATGATGTTGAGGTTGTGCTGGCGTGCGATGGCTGCGAGGGGACTCATGTAGACGTTGAGGAGGGTTGGGCTGAGCGAGGAGCCTTGAGGAACGCCGCAGATGACTTCGGTGGCTTCTGATCTGAACGGGGGGAGGCGGACTTTCTGTGTCCTTTCAGCGAGGCAGGAGATGATCCACTCCAGTGCCTTCTCCTGGATTCCGACGTTGCTGAGGCGCTGTACTAGGGTACGGTGGCAGACAGTGTCGAAGGCCGCGGAGAGGTCTAGGAGGATGAGGGCCGCTGTTTCTCCGTTGTCGAGCAGGGCTCGGATGTCATCGGTTGCTGCGATCAGGGCAGTCTCGGTGCTGTGGTTGGCCTGGAAGCCAGACTGCGAGAGGTCGAGGGATCCGTTCGTTTCGAGGAAGGCGGCGAGCTGCTTGTTGATGGTCTTCTCGATGAGATATATATCCCTGCTCACTCCAGTCTCTGAACACCTAAACAGATGGGGCGATTGAATGGGCCTGGAAGCGTAGAACATCAGATTGCCTGTCCTATTTAAAATGGACAGTCTGTTGTATTTTTTTTATTGCCTGGTCTGCTAGTAAAATCCTGATGGTAACTGCTGGAACAAAACAAGCTGACTCTCTCACACAGGTTTTTGAAAAGTAAAAAAGATATGTTCACAGCCACCTGGAAAATGACAGCCTTGCACCAACATGCAGTGCTGTCAGTGGGACCACCATGATGGTGGTTCTACTGATGGCGTAGAGATCACCGCTGCGTGTGAAGTGATCTGGAAATATGATAGACAGTAGTCTGCCAGGGTGCCACTAACAATGGCCGACCAAATTCAAATCAGCCCCTACGTCTGTTTTTATGAAAGTTGAAATCCTCCAGCAGGACATAGTTGAAGACTGTAACCGGTGTTGTCCACTAAAAGTTGAATTCCCATTGGCTGAGATTCTGCTGAAGCTGTTGGTTCTGGCATACAAGGTTCCATTAGGAAAGTTAGAAATTCACACCCACAGGATATACATTGAATGTGGAGAATGCTGCTAAGGGGAATACGGCGGCCATATTGACGACGGTTAAAACTAAAGCCATAACAAATGTAGCACAACATATGAGATCATACAAGGTCCAATAAACTTGTACCTCTGCCCATTATCATAGGCTAGCCAGTCAGAAAACTTAAAAGCACACATCATTTTAATTGTAGGTAGTGCAAGGCTGGCATTTTCCTGAGCAACTTTAATGGTATAACTATTATTCAAATTGAGTTACAAAACCAAACCAGTGTTGTGAGAAGTGGTGGCCATGATGTTAAAGAGTAAAATGCTTTTTATAAGGAAAACAAAATGTGTAATATAGCGGTCCTCTCAGCAAGTATTAAAAAATGGGTCCGGCTGTCTATTAGGATTATATGCAAAACTCTCCCATCTCAGACATGTGCCAAAGTACAACGACAGGCGATTTCAGGAGAAATCATCTGAATGCAGCAGATAACAATGTGTCACCTGTAAAAAGAATTCAAAATGCAAGGTCAGACGCTGGGACAATAATGCTAACCATATTACATACCAATATGTTAAGAAGTGCCATGGCTAAAGAATATGTTCTATGGTCTATATACAGGAGGTTACAATATGTCATCAAGAGACAACCTGTTAAAATGTGAAGTGAGAAGCTGGAAAATTGGCACTAACTGTATTGCATACCAAGATTCTGGGGTAATGCCTGGACTAAACAATGTGTTCTATAGCCAAGACTCCTCGTTTTGCCAAAAGTTATAGATTACACTTGAGTCTCACATCTGTATTGGAAACAAGGAATGATCTGTACCATTTAACATACATTACAAAAATTGTGAAATTCGTTATTGGAGTTTAATCCCTTAGTTACTGTTCTCAAGCAACATATCCATTTAAACTCAAATTGTCTCAAAGCCTGCTCCCTATTCGCACCTCTTTCATTGTTCAAAATTTGTTCAACAGCATGAAACCAAATGTGTGTATTTGTTTGTGATTCTGGTGAATATGTTTCACTATCGGATACCTTTCGTCACAATGGTTGATCGCGCAAGCATATTCTATTATTGGTGTCTTTAAACATTGCACAATACTCCCAATGTAGATCTTCTCTCATGCACATCCAATGACATAAACCATAAATGTGGTGTTACAATTCATAAAGGAACCAAAGGTATATTCAGTCATCATGTTGTAACAAATTGTGGTAGTGTTGTTCCATCCGAAATGACACACTGAACAATTACCATATGTATAGACACTATTCGGTTTACCTGGAATCAAGGTCTTCAAAGTGTGTCTAGCCATGTTATCCTTTACATAGCTCGGACATAGGATTTTTTTTAAGTGGTACCTCTAGGCTTACATGATATCTTAGCTTCTGGTAACATGATGGAACCCAAAATTTACCAATTCCTACTTAGTATTTAAAAAATGTGGTTGCTATATGCATTATACTTCTTTTTAAAAATTGCTTCTCTGTTCACCTGAGTCTATTCTTCCTATGTGCCCCACTGACAGAGTTTGTTTCCTATCTTGTTTAATAGCCCTTTCTTCACTTCTTCTGAGGCAATGATCATAATAGCCTCATTCTTTGAAGTCCTGTTTGATGCATTGTAATCTTGTAATGTACTCTTGATCCTGGATGCAATTACGCTGAGCCCTAACCATCTCGAAAATAGATATGACATCTATGTTGATTTAGGGTGGGCGCTAGTGGAAAGAAGCACACTAATGCAACCTGTTTGTTTTTTGAAGATGTCACTGATGATGGCCTTTTGATGCACATACAGCTGTAGATCTAAGAAATCTATCTCTTCAGTATGGTATTTGAGAGTCCATTTAAAATTAAATCTACTGTCATTCAGATAGGTGTGGTATGACAGTAAGTACTTTGCTGTCCCATTCCAGATCATCAAAACGTCATCAATATAACATCTTAAAAAAGTATGTTATTTGTCCAATTGAGTGAGATTTGATCAAGGCATGCTGCACCTCAAACAAACCCATGAAAAGGTTTGTATAGGACGGAAAAAACCCGGAGCTGATGGTAGTACCCTGTTTCTGATGGTACCAGTCCCCATCATGAAGGATTAAATGGATTTTGCCATTTCCAATAACATAAGGTGTACTCTAAATAACTGCCATTGCCGTTTAAAGAGGTAGAAGTTCAAGGTCTCCAAGCAGTTACATTTTTTAAATTGTTAGAATTTTTCATTCTTGTACACGTGAGCATTGGTTCTTACCGGTTGTGACTAAAATCATTATGTTTCGTTTGCACACTCATATGCCTGAGTTTGCATGTCTTGTGTGACTCTCCTTTGGTTTTCCCACACCATTCGTTTTTATTGTATCAATTAAATATTTATGATTGATCCATTTGGATAACATATATAGGCCCCATTGTACTCTATGTACATACAATTGTTTGTATGGCTTTAATAAGGGACCCTTGTTCCTTTATAAATACACATTCCCATGGTCCACTATTAGCCATGGGGTACCCTTGTTTTACAAATACATACTAGTGAGTCTGCAGCACTTATTGTGTCACCCACTTAAGTAGCCACTTAAAATCTGCCCAAGGCCTGCCCTTGCAACTTGTAAGCAGTGTTAAACTGCCAATTCAACTTGGCAAAATAGTTCCCTTTCTAACCCTAAAACCCCCTTTTTATTACATATTAGTCACCCCTAAGGTAGGACAAGCACTTTTAAGTTTTTCATGTCCAGGTAGTAAAAACATGCACATTTGTTTTTCACTACTATGAGGCCTACGTCTCCCATAGGGTAACTTTGTGTTACTCTATGACATTTAATAAGTAATAATGACTGTTGAAAGCTTGTAGAAATGTCATGTGTGGTATCTAAGAAATAGTAATTTAAAATTCCCTTTAATGGTAAAGGCAGATTTAGGTCACAGTTCTGAAACTGTAACTTTTAGAAATTTGCCATTTTCTTATCCTAGATATTTGATGTTTGAGGGCTGTTTTGTGGGTCACATGACTAGGCGTAGTTGGTAGTTTTTTTTGTAGTTTTTTTTGTCCTCATACATGCCACCAGACTTAATAAGCTCTAGATGCGTCCCTCCATGCCATCTACACAGAAAGAATCGTTACCAGCCCTGGGTAGGTCTATATCAGGCAAGCAGAGTTAGCCCAGAGGAAGGGCTGCCTCCTGGTCCCACTCCTGTTCTTCAAGAAGGAAAAGAGGCTGGTTACTAGGGAGGACCGGACAACAAACATCTGGCATAATCATAGGACTGAAGTTATTTTGCCCTCCAGGTCTCCAAGGCCGCCCAAACCTTATTGCCACTAGATACATCACAGGCCATATCGGACTGACTTATCAGTATGATATTTCTCAAACATTCCGTAAATGTGGGTGGGGCCTCTGATTTCCATGCCCTACAAATTTCCCTCCTGGCAATCACCACCGCATAGGATAGCAATTTTGCGGCGGGAGAATTCATACAGTAATCCGGAGTGAGTCCAAAGAAGACCAAAGTAGTCGTAAGTTCGATTTGTCTTAATAGAACCTCTTCTAAGAAACCGCATACCCTGGCCCAGTATGGAGCAATCATTGGACACCCCATAAACATGTGGTAGTCATCCACAGCTAGTTCTTTACATCTGGGACAAAAGTATAGTCCTGTACCCATCTTCGATAGTCTCCCCGGCGTCCAATAGACTTTGTAGGTGGTGTACAGATGGTTCCTCCTCAGATTTGCTGGCTTAATCACTGTCTGGGACAGAGTATACGAGTCACACTAGATTTTACGAATATCCTCCCCGTTTCCAGTCAGGACCTGGCCCCAGAGGTTCTCCAACTCAGTGACTAGACTGGACCCTACTTCTGCGAAAGCTTTATAGCAGAAGGAAACCTCTCTTTTCCATGGACCCACTCTGGAAATATGGTCTAAAAGCATAGTGTCTTCTTCGCAGTCCCATGATTGTGTTGCCCACCATTCAGAGAGCTGGTGAAACTTAAACCTTGTTAAGGTCCCATTTGTAAAATTAGAAAGGGACTCCCAACTCATAAGCTGTGGGCCTTTACTTAAATCTCCCCACAGTCTAAAACCTGCTTGCTTAAGTAGCTGGGAGAGTTGATCCAGCGGGGAATCCCAGATCGGGGCCTGTAGGGTGTAGTATTGAATCCCCAATATTCTCCTGATATGTCCCCAATTCTTAAGAGCAGTCAACAGAATCTTCAAACGGACCTTCTTATAGAATTTGGGGTCCCCGAACTTATAGAGAAACTATTCCTGCCCCTGGGGTATGTCCTGTAACATTGCTCTGTATAACGTACCCAGCGGGGATGAATCTAGTTTGTTTGCCAAAAGTCTAAAATTCTTAAAATGGAAGGCATAGCAGTAGGAGAGTAGGTCGGGTAAGGCTAAACCTCCAATCTTGAGCCCTCTCCTTAGCTTCTTCCAAGCTATCCTTGGTGTTTTTGTTGCCCATATAAAGGATCCGATCTTCCCTTGAAGACTGGCGATATCTTTAGTATTGAAAGATAATGGTATTGTGTTAAACAGGAAGGTTATCTTTGGGAGTATCGTCATTTTTATAAGATAAACTCTTTCATAAATATTAAGAGGCAGAGTTACCCATTTTAGTAATAACTTGCTTTGATACTTTCTGCCAGCTAACCTTTGATATATCTGCCAATTTCTGTGATATGTGAATCCCTAAATACCTCATCTGATCTTTAGCTCCCTGAATGCGATTAGTGTTGTTCCACCCCATTACCTCAGTTTTTTCCTTATTTATCCTATATCCCGATATTTTGCCGAAATCCTAGGCTAATTCGAATAATCGCGGGATTGCCGTAGAATGATCTGCAGTATAGAGAAGGAGATCATCAGCATATAGTGCTGTTTTTAGCTCCGGATCTGCCAGTTTAAAGGGCGTGATGCATTTATCCATTCTTAGTGAAGACACAAAGGGTTCAATGTAGACATTAAACTAAAGGGGAGACGTAGGGCACCCCTGCCTAGTACCTCTATGTATATTAAACCACCCAGAGAGGGCACCGTTAACTAGAACTTTCGCCCTTGGGTTCTGGTATAAGGATTTAACAGCTCCAGTAAAGCTAAATGGGAAACCAAACTTGTTCATAGTGGCCCATAGGTACTCCCAGTTGACCTGGTCAAATGCCTTGGCGGCATCGATGGCAATGATGGTAAGTGGCAACTCCCTCTCCCGCGGGAAATTGATTGCGCCGATCACCTGAAAATTGAGCTCATTGAGCTGTCTCCCTGGTATAAACCCCTTCTGGTCGGAGTGTATAATTGTTTTAATCATCTTGGCCATCCTAGTTGCCAAAATCCCTGAGAAGATCTTCAAGTCTGAATTTAGGAGCGAGATAGGCCTGTAGGATTCTATTCTGTGGAGGTCCTTATTTTGTTTATGTATAAGTGTTACCGTAGCTTCCGACCTGGACGGAGGAATGCTTTCGCTTTGTATGAGTAGTTTATTAAAAGTTTTTTTAGTACTGGCACACCCTACTCTATGAGGCAAGAGTAAACCTCGGTTGGTAAACCATCAGGGCCAGGGGCTTTACCCCTACTCATTTTCCTCAACTGGTCTCTGATCTTTCCTTCAGATATATCGGAGGCTAGATACGCCTTATCCGATTCCGACAATTGGGGTAAGCCTTTACTATCCAACCAGGTCCTAACTTCACCTTGTCTATGGGTAGTACCCTCTTGGTAAAGGTCCTGCATAAAAGACCTTTCCTCGTTCCTGATTTTAGTGTCCTCTGCTAATAAGGCCCCTGACACCCTCTGTATCAAACTCTTGATGTTATTCCTTATCCTTTCTGTTCTTGATTTCCAAGCCAAGAGGGAGCCACATTTCTCCCCATAGGCGAAATTCTGTAGTTTACTTACCTTCCACTTATCCTGCAGGGTCTTATCTATACTGGCATTAAACTGCTCCTGTAGGCTTACCAGCTCTAACTCCAGCTGAGGGATAGGGCCCGTGGCTGATAAAACCGCCATTTGCAGTTCCGCCTCTTTCTCTTTGATTTTCCTATGGACCTCTAAATCTGATTCCTTGCTGGCTTTCTTATTATATAAATCATCATGGAGCTCAGCACCCCCCTTAAGCAGGCTTTAAAGGTTTCCTAAATCATCTGCTCAGTGGAGGTGCCAATATTAAAGCAAAAAAAGTCAGCCGATCTATCATTCAACTCCTTCTTCACATTCTCATCCAGCATCAGGGTCCTTTCCAAGGTCCACCTTTTCTCCGGGTTTTTCAACCCAAGACTAAAACCAACTCCACAGTAGAGTGATCAGAGATAATTGCTGGAATATGACCTATGGGCCCTACTGCTGTGACCAGACCCTGGTCTATTAAAAAGTAATCAATCCTCGAAAATTGTTTATATTTTTTCCTATAAAACGAGAATTCTCTAACCCCATTATTTTTTGTTCTCCAAATATCGGACAAATTGTATTCCTTCATCATGTTTTTAAGGACTTGAAATGTTCTGGTTGGAATAGTATATCTAGCTTTGGAGGTCCGATCTAATTGTCAATCAAGTAGTAGATTAAAATCACCACCCAATATAATAGGGGCAGAGGTATACAACAAACTGGTCTGGAGTTTCAGTAGCGGGCCAGAATTATCTTCGTTAGGCCTGTAGTACACAGCACAGGTGATCGGCGAACCGCCCACAGTTACAGTTGCCACCAGCCATCTGCCTGACTCATCGGTGTCGTACTTCTCAATCTTAATCGCCTTATTTGCCCTTACTACTATTGCAACCCCTCTCGTACGCCCGCTCTGCCTGGAGCATGCCACCTCCTGGACCCAGCCTATTCTGCTGAAAACTTGTTTGCACTCGGTGGCTTCGAGGTGGGTTTCTTGTAGCAACATAACATGTGCCTCACTTCTCTGTAAAAAAACGCAAACCCGGGATAGCTTCTTGCTGCCGCCTAGCCTGTTAACGTTCCAGGAGAGGAATCTTGTACTAAATGGCCCACTCATTTCCTAATAGGACATACCCTTACATTGAATGTCTTCCATCTAAAGCTGAACAGGCGAAAAGAACCTTCTTTAATCATGTAGGAGGACAATTTTTCAAATTTTCACCCTACTCCCAGAAACCTCCCTCTCCCTTCCCTTGAGGAACCCCCCCTCAATGTGGGCGTTGTGACCGCCTTCAAAGAACCCTCCTTGGGCGGCACAGCACCTCCTCTCATTCGATGAGGGAGAGGTGTGAATAATGTATAAAGAGAAGAAAAGAAAAAAAAATAAACCCATCTATCCAATACTACCTACAGCTATGCTTTAACCATTAGTATGCAGGTTTTTTTTTTTGTTTTTTTCGTTTTTCAATGCCATATCTCTATATATATATATATAGAAAGTTTTTTTTTTTTTTTTTTTTTTTAAAGCCTTCCCTTGAACCTTTATTCTTTCCCCATTTCTCCCTTTATTTTGACCAGCTGACATGCCCATTCTAGGCGGGACATTTCCTCTGTCACCCCGTCTCCTTGCTCCTACCTTATTCCTACCTTATTTTACCTTTTCTTCCCCCTCTAGTGAGATTCACTGCCCTGTGTGCCATCTACCCTCGCATCTGGGATAAAAGATCATCGACGTCGTCAGGCTGACTGCAGTTATCCATTTTATTCTTCCACATTATCTTCAAGAATGCCAGGAATTTCATTTGAACCTGAGCGCCCAGTGATCTCAATTCAGGCATTCTTGAGCCTAACTCCCATTGCCTTTGCGCCGTTCTCCCTCCAATATCTGAATGGATTTGGTATAGAGTGGCGTGGGTTAAACATCTCCCCAGGATCAGTTCTTTAATACTGTAGGTCTGAAAATTCACTAGTATTTTCCATGGGGCCTTCCTGTCGGGATGCAGTCTAAAGGGGTCCCTATGTACTCTTTGTATTTCAGACTCTAAGTCTATGTCTGGTCGATCCTTAAGAACACCTTCTCGTAATAGCTTACATACGAAGCCTTTGATATCCTCCAATTCAGCTCCCTCTGGTATCTTGAGGATCCTAACGTTGTTCCTACGGGCATACGTTTCCAACTTCTCAATATCCATATGCAGGGACCGATTCTGATTTTTTAGAGAGTCAATATCCTTAGAGTTGCCTTGGACAGATTCGGTTAAAGATGTAACTTTAAGTTCAAGTGAGCTGGTGCGTGTACATATGTCCTCCAGTTTAACCTCAAGGGCATCGAACTTATCATGAATGCTCTTTTGGTTTACTTCGGAGATCTCGAATTTGGACATGAGATCCACTCTTTATGTCTGCAAAAGAGAGTTTAAACTATCATTGTCGCTGACTTTATTATCTAATTCGACACCCCTGGAGTCCTGCATACTGCTCCCCGCGTGGGGCTTATGGTGGGTGGAGGGGAGTGAAGGCCCCCAGTAGAACAATCGGACTGGTTATGGACTGACGGATCCCAACGTGGACTCACAGTAGGGGCCCCATGCCCTTCAACGATATTCACAAAAACTCCTGGGTCTGCCATACCTACAAGTGGTGAGTAACGATTTTCCATCAAAAAAGGTGGGGCGCTGTGCTCATGAACAGGTATAGACTTATCTGCTGCTTCAGCCGAACCTTCCCCGGAACCAACAACAACCTGCTCCATGATTTTAAAGTATGTTTTAAGGTAGGGAGTGCTCTTTTGAGAGGGTTGAAGTGTCTTAGGGCCTTTTAGTTTTTTTTATATCTACTGGTTTCCTCCTCCTCTTATAAGGGGTTAGAGGTGTCGGTCCTACCCCCTCTGAACAGTCCAGCACTCCCTTGAACTTCAACTCTTGTTGAGATCACAGCTGGTACCTATTTCTATTTTTCCTAGGGGATGATACAGGTGGCAGACTTGAATGACCCAACGTAGGCACTATAGGACTTTTACCAGTACTTCCTTTCAACACAAAAGCGGGGCGTAGACTCTCTATTTCTTCTAAGTGGCATGCATCAAACAAAGCGATGGGCGCTATATTACCCCCCTCCACACGGGGGACCTACTAAGTCAACCTCCCCGGGCTCTGGATCCATACACTCCAGAGCCAGCCCCCTCCCTGCTCGGCAGCTCCTTACCGGAATCGAAGGTGGAGAAATGCAATGCTGTTTTGCTAGAGTGCGCTGTGAAAATACCCCTCTTGACAGCACTGGGCAGTATCTGCAAGTCAACCCTCGTGAGCGGCTGTATGCAATGGCAGCCCGAGCCCGACACCACAGGCTACTCCTAAGCTGCTTCCTCTGGTGCTCTTCGGGACGTCCAACCACAAAGGGACCGACTTCCTGCAAACCTGAGTCCACCTCTCTGCCCATCCGCTGCTGCTACTGCGGGGTCTTAGCACCTCCGCGCGTGGAGTCGTAAAACAGGGAAGACAAACAAAAAAAAACCAGAGGAATCTTAGCCGTGTAACTCAAGAAAAGGACCACTTCGACGCATCATGTTCTCACCAAACACGTTATGGGAGTTCAGCCGGACATTATTGTAGGAGTGTAGGGTCTGCAATCCTATGATCACCCCAGATTTTTGCTTTTTTGCTTCACTGGTTTACGACTTCTCTGGCTGTGGGCCTGCTAATCAGACCCACAGCCTTGCTGTTCTCTCACTAAATTGACAAGTGTACCTTGGGTGCATTTACCAAGTGGTACTGGGCCACCTTATCAGACCCTGTAACTCAGGGCTTAGGTGTACCCAGGGCCTACCAGGGGCTGCAGCATGTATTATGCCACCCCTGGCTGGCCATCTAAATCTGACACAACTGGCTGCACGACACCTGGGGCAAGGTGGTGTAATCACCCTTTGCTTTAGATATAGTATACCTATATCTAACCCTAAAATGGACACCCGTATTCCTATCAGTCACTCCTATGGCAGGCCTTGACAATCCTGGAGGCAGAGTGCTTGGAATCGTGTGAGATGGTGCTCTGGCATGAGCTGAGCCCGTTTGCAGCTTGCGGAACCAAGTCCTAATAGCTGTTCAATGATAACGCATACCATATACTTTTAAGTGCATTATAATTCTCGCGGTTATATGCCAACTCTGGTATCGCTTTATCAAAACATGTCGAGTAAGGTGTCATACGAATTGGAATACTAACTCCTCGCCAATTATGGCGACGGGGTTAGCATTCCACCCTTCTAGAGGGACACAATATGTATGCAACTTTGAACCCCGGTTAAAGTTAACTCGAGCCTCAGCATCACAAAATGGATGCTGCCACCACAGACACAAGTCTGACCTCCTGCTGCTGGGAGTCCTTCCAGCGAGGGAGGCTTGGATAAAGGGTTTCCTGTCAGGGGCGGTGCTAGCACCATCCCAGACAGGGTTTTGTGTATCCTGGGTAGGCAGGGCTTTAGAGGAAGGTGACTGCAAGTGGCACCCCGGTGCTCACTATGCATCTGCCGGCTAGAACCAGTTCCAGGGGCACACCAGCCCCTGAGCTGGGGAAAGTCCGGCATGGGAGAGGGGTGTAACCAACCCCCTTCCTGGTCCCACCCATGAGCAGGACCTAGTCGCGTGCCAGCCCCTTTTCCTAGTATAAAGATAGGAGCGGGCCTCCTTCCAAATGAGATCATCTTTGAATCCTGAAACTACTTTGTACGAAAGGAACTCAAGACTTCTTCCTAAGATTTCTCCCTTGTGACTAAGGAGTAGTCACCCTGCATCCGCAGGCACCATCCAAGCATCGCGGTCTGCTGTAAGTCTCTCCTCCGGATCAAGACTGCCCAGCTCGACGAGAACCGGCTTCCCTGGCACCTCTGACCTCTACCTACATCTTCAGCTCAGCTGAGATCCGTGGGTGTGACGAGACCTCGAGGGACCGGCCATCTTCAGGACTGCACAACGCTTGCCCAGCACGACCGCCGAGGGATCCTCGAGTGAGTGCTTTGGGGTGTGAGAAGCCCCAACCCTGAGCAGCTCCAGCACCGAAGTTCAGCCTCCCAGCCTCCACGAGATCTGCGTGGGGCCCTTCTGCTCTTTGCTGCTCACCGCGTTGTCTGGCTACTAGCCTGCTGGCTTGTGGCCTTCCCGACGACGAACGACGACATCAACACCGCTGGTCTGGTTGCTCCAGACTGGCCCTTGCTCCCTTCCAACAGAGGAGCACCCCGGACCCTCCTGGTCCACTCCAGACGCCATTTTGAGTCCACCGCGTGGGCTTGCATTTGCCAAGACTTGTTGCCCCAATCCTGGGTCCAGCGACGTCGACAGCAGATACCATCGTGGGACAGCTCGCACCTCCATCCTGGTCGCCGACAACGCCTCCTGGTCCGTGAGACTGCAGAGCCCAGCGTCGCCCACTCACCTGGTCGAGGTGACTCCATCCATTGCCATCCTGGTGCCCATCTAATCACTGGCTAGTGATTCAGAACTTGGTCCCCTCTGCTTACAGGTGTCTTCCATCTTCGATCCAGGCTTGGATCCCTCCGACTCTCTTCACTGGTCGCCTGCCAGCAACTTCTTCTTTCAGGCTCCATAGACTGCAACGAGGATTCCTGACGTCTTTCCAGACCTATGCATCTGCAGCCCCTGGGGTAGGTAATCTCAGCATTTCGGTGCTCCAGCATAGTCTTGCTATCCAAGGGTCCAGATCCTTTTTCGTTTCAGCTCTACCTAGTCGGATTTGTCCGATATCACTAACTTTACGAAATCTAGCATCCATAGACTTTGTACCGCATCCCGCGTGAGAGTGCACACTCTGCACCCGATCTCCCTAGGCCTCCTGCTAGTAATCTGAAGGTTCAGTAGTCAAGTCCTAGCGATCCCAAAGCCTATTAGCGTAGTACTTACCTGCTAGTAATTTTGCATTCCACTTTTGTAGTATATGGTTTTTCGTGCCCCTCGGGCATTTGTGTAAATTGTGCAACTTTGCGTATTTTCCTAAGAGCTTTGTATTGTGCTAAGCGCCCTGTCCTCATAAAGAGTCCAGGGCTATTGTGTTCTAAATAAATATACTTTATTTTCATAACAACTTGTGTGGTGTCCTTTCACTTGGTGTTCAAGGGGTATATGTGATGTATAACAGCTGGCTTAACACGCCCTCTCGAGTCTAGCCTAAAGACTGCTCTTGTCCATGCTACTAGGATAGCTGGTCTATGGTTGACTTACAACCAATCATCAATAAGGGTCGTTTGGAATGATACACAGTGATCACTAGAATAGTGAGCACTACATATCAGGCCAACTTCTCACATTGGTGAGCAGCGGTTGGGATTTGAGCTTGCTGTTGTTTTACCACACGTATCCTAAGAATATCTAGGTACATATAACTTAGCTTAGAATATCTGAGTTCTACTGAACCAGCTGTTGTAGTTCCACAGGGCCTATCACACCCTGACTACAACTCTTAGCAAGGGATCAGTAGGCAAACAAATAGTGTAGGTAGGTGCATCACTTACACTACACTAGAAGCATGTTGGAAAAAGGAGGGAACTCAGAAGCCCCCCTTGTGTCAGTGGACCCTCCACAGGTCACTTCACGATATGCTGCTCTTAGCTTCCAGGAGATGAGACAAATCTGTACATCCAAGAAGCTAAAAACAGGGTTCTAACCCTACCATTCCTTTTCTGATTGGTCTCTTAGAGACTTATGATGCCAGGAGGTCTGCCAACACAGATCCTTCTCATCCAGATGGGAATATGCCCCCCTTAGAGGGAACCACTGGTGACCCTGACCTCCACCTCCAGGCAGCAGATGATGCAGAGGAGGAGGAGGAAGAGGAGTTGTCAGGGGATGAGGCAGACAAAGGTCAGGTAGAAGTCAGTAGACTAACCAGGACCAACTTAAGTAGGCATGAGAATGGATTTGGGGGACCCCCAGGGCCACTCTCAGGCAGGCTTAACCTTGGTAATGGACGAGTTAGATCTCTATCCAGACGCTCTAACAGATCCATTAGAACCAATGGCTCTCAGACCTCTTCTCATAGAGGGATGTCATCCCTTAAAAGGAGAGAGCATGAAGCTAAGATGAGGGAAGCCAATCTGAGGATTGAAAGGGAAGAACTTGCCCTGGCCAAAGAGAGGCTTGCCTTTGCTAGAGAGCAAAAGTTAAGTGGGCTAGATTCCACTGGTGGCAGCATTCTCCCAAGAGAAAAAGACAGGAGTTTAGACACTAGACACCTGTGTAAGATAGTGCCCCCCTTTAAACAAGGGGATGATATCCACAAATCGATAACTGCTTTGGAGAGGGCCTGCACTGTCCAGTGCGTCCCCCAGAGTCAGTGGGCAGCTGTCTTGTGGCTCTCCTTTGAAGGCAAAGGTAGAGATAAGCTCCTCACTACTAGAGCTGAGGATGCTAACAATTACCAAGTCCTGAAAAGTACACTGATAGATGGGTTTGGCCTAACCACTGAGCAGTACAGGTTGCTGTTCAGGGATATCCAGAAAACTCAGTCTCAGGATTGGTCTGATTTTGTGGATTGTGCCACTAAGGCTTTGGAGGGCTGGTTGCTGGGCAGTAAGGTTACTGATTATACAGGATTGTACAATCTGATCATGAGGGAACAGATTTTAAACAATTGTCAGAACCAGTTGTTGCATCAGTACCTTGTTGACTCAGATCTGACCTCTCCCCAAGAATTGGGAAAGAAGGCAGACAGATGGGTCAGAACAAGGGTTAAGCAGAACCAGGGCCAGAACCAGGGTGGTCAGAAGAAAGCAGACCAGAAGGGTAATAATACCAAAGGTGAACAAAATGACCAGAAGTCTTCGACAGGTCCCCAACAAACCAAAGAGGGTGGGGGCCAGGCTTCCCAGAAGAAGAAGACTCAAGAAGGCCAGTCTAAAAGGTGGTGCCAGTACTGTAAAAGTAAAACTCACTGGTTTAGTGAGTGCACCAAGAAAGGAGGGCAAACTCCTGCCACTGCAGCCCCTAAGGCACCTGCACCCCCTAGTACAGTCAGCAGTGGTAGTGCACCTCCCAAGGGATTAGTTGGGTTAACCTTGGGTTCTGAGGGGTATGACAACTTAGTTGGCACACTCACTCAGGCTGTCCTTGTCTGTACAGGGGATGTGGATATATCCCCTGATGCCAGTCCCAATACTTTGGGCAAATACAGACAGACACCTTTTATCAATGGCAAGATGGCTCAGGCCTACAGGGACACTTGTGCCAGTGTCACAATGGTGACACCTAACTTTGTGGACCCTGGACAGATCATGCTAGGTCCAGAGTACCTAGTGACCAATGCCAGCAATGTCACTACCCACCATAGTATGGCAATTGTTGATTTCTCCTGGGGAGGGGTAAGTGTTCAAAAGAAGGTTGTTGTTAGTTCAGACCTCCCAGTTGAATGTTTGTTGGGCAATGATTTGGAGTCATCCCTATGGTCAGAAGTGGAGCAGAGGACTCACATGGAAATGTTAGGCTTGCCAGCACATGTGCTTGCTGTGACTAGGTCACAGGCCAGAAGATGCCCCACTGAACAGGTGCTGGATCCTGGAACAATGGACCAGACACCTTCCAAGAAGAAGAGCAGTAGGGTTAAGGCTTTGCCTTCCCCCTTGCCCCAGGTTGTGGATCAAGTCTCAGAGGAGGCTGACCTCAAAGAGCTGAGGGAAACTGAGCCTAAAGAACTTGAACCTGATCAGGTTGAGTTTCTGGGTTCAGGGGGACCCTCCAGAGAAGACCTGGGGAAGGAACAGTTAGCCTGCCCTTCCCTTGAACCCCTCAGACAGCAGGCTGCTGCTGAGGCTGCAGGGAACGCCACAGGTGCCCACAAGGTATACTGGGAAGATGGACTCCTGTACTCTGAGTCAAGAGACCCCAAGCCTGGTGCAACCAGGAGGCTGGTCATCCCCTTGTCTCTGAGAGGTTTCCTTCTCACCTTGGCCCATGAGATTCCCTTTGCAGGACACTTAGGCCAGAATAAGACTTGGGACAGAATTGTCTCACACTTTCACTGGCCTCACATGAATGAAGATACCAAGGAGTTTTGTCGCTCCTGTGTCACTTGCCAAGCCAGTGGTAAGTCAGGTGGCACAACAAAGGCCCCCCTTATACCAATGCCTGTGGTGGGGGTGCCCTTTGAAAGAGTGGGGATTGACATTGTTGGTCCAATGGAACCCCAGACAGCATCAGGGCACAAGTTTATACTGGTGGTGGTGGACCATGCCACCAGGTATCCTGAAGCTATTCCCCTTAGGACCACTACAGCACCTGTTGTGGCAAGAGCCCTAGTTGGAGTGTTCTCCAGAGTGGGCTTCCCTAAGGAGGTTGTCTCTGACAGAGGTGCAAACTTCATGTCAGGATATCTGACTGCTATGTGGACGGAATGTGGTGTCAACTACAAGTTCACTACACCCTATCATCCATAATGCAATGGGCTTGTTGAAAGGTTCAACAGGACCCTAAAAGGGATGATTCATGGACTACCTGAAAAGCTCAGGCGTAGATGGGATGTCCTGGTACCCTGCCTTTTGTATGCTTACAGAGAGGTCCCACAGAAGGGGGTTGGCTTCAGCCCTTTTGAACTTCTGTATGGGCATCCGGTGAGAGGACCCCTATGTTTGGTGAAGGAAGGATGGGAGAGACCTCTCAAAAAGCCTGCAACCAACATAGTGGACTATGTACTTGGTCTCCGCTCCAGGATGGCTGAGTATATGGAAAAGGCTTCTAAAAACCTTGAGGCAAGCCAAGAACTCCAAAAAGCTTGGCATGACCAAAAGGCTGTCCTGACTGTGTACAAGCCTGGACAGAAGGTGTGGGTGTTGGAGCCAGTGGCCCCAGCAGCACTCAAAGACAAATGGTCTGGGCCTCACACAATCCTTGAGCAAAAGGGAGAGGTCACCTACCTGGTGGACCTTGGAACTCCCAGGAGCCCCCACAGGGTGCTCCATGTGAACAGGCTCAAAGCATATGTTGACAGGAAGGACATGAGCTTGCTCATGGCCACAGATGAGGGACAGGAGGAAGAGAGTGACCCTCTCCCAGACCTGCTCACTCAGAATCCTGATGATGGATCAGTAGATGGTGTTGTCTTTTGTGGCAGCCTCTCTGACCATCAACAGAAGGATTGCAAACAAGTTCTTCAATCCTTCAGACATATGTTCTCTCTGACACCCAGTCAAACTAATTGGTGTACCCATGAGGTTGACACTGGTGACAGCCTGCCAGTCAAGAGTAAAATCTACAGGCAGCCTGATCATGTTAGAGACTGCATTACGACAGAAGTGCAGAAAATGTTGGAGCTGGGAGTCATTGAGCCCTCAGATAGCCCTTGGGCTAGTCCAGTAGTTCTAGTGCCAAAGTCTCACACCCAGGGTGGTAAGAAAGAGTTGAGGTTTTGCGTAGACTACAGAGGCCTCAATGCAGTCACTAAGACTGATGCCCACCCAATACCAAGGGCAGATGAACTTATAGATAGATTGGCTTCTGCCAACTACTTAAGCACATTTGACCTGACAGCTGGGTATTGGCAAATAAGGTTAGCTGAGGATGCCAATCCCAAGACAGCATTTTCAACCCCTGGTGGACATTATCAGTTTGTGGTAATGCCCTTTGGTCTGAAAAATGCACCTGCCACCTTCCAAAGGCTGGTGAATCAAGTTCTCACTGGGCTGGATGACTTCTGTGCAGCATATATAGATGATATAGCTGTCTTTAGTTCCACCTGGGAGGATCACCTGGTCCACCTGAGGAAAGTGTTAGAGGCACTGCAAGCAGCAGGTCTCACTATCAAGGCCACAAAGTGCCAGATAGGGCAGACACAGGTTGTATACCTGGGCCACCTTGTAGGTGGAGGCCAGGTTCAGCCACTGGAGAGCAAGATACAATCCATCAAGGATTGGGCTCCTCCAACCACCCAGACTCAGGTTCGAGCTTTCTTGGGCCTGACTGGTTATTACAGGAAATTTGTCAGGAATTATGGATCAATTGTGACTCCACTTAATGAACTGACAAGTAAAAATATGCCAAAGAAAGTTCAGTGGACAGCAGGCTGTCAAAAAGCATTTGATGACCTAAAGCAGGCCATGTGCACAGCACCTATCCTAAAGAGTCCAGACTACTCCAAACCATTCATTGTCCAAACAGATGCTTCTGAGTTGGGTGTGGGAGCTGTTCTATCTCAACTGAATTGTGATGGTCATGACCAGCCCATTGCTTTTATAAGCAGAAGGCTGACCCCCAGAGAGAAAAATTGGTCAGCTATTGAGAGGGAGGCCTTTGCTGTGGTTTGGGCCCTGAAGAAACTGAGGCCATACTTGTTTGGCACTCATTTCAAGATTCAGACCGACCATAAGCCCCTCTTGTGGCTAAATCAGAAGAAGGGTGAAAACCCCAAACTGCTTAGGTGGTCCATTTCCCTACAGGGGATGGATTTTACAGTGGAGCATAGACCTGGCACTGATCATGGCAATGCAGATGGGCTCTCCATGTATTTCCACTTAGAGCAAGAAGACTCACCTGGTCAAGGTTAGTTTATTGTCCCAAAGTTTGGGGGGGTCATGTAGGAGAGTAGGGTCTGCAATCCTATGATCAACCCAGATTTTTGCTTTTTTGCTTCACTGGTTTACGACTTCTCTGGCTGTGGGCCTGCTAATCAGACCCACAGCCTTGCTGTTCTCTCACTAAATTGACAAGTGTACCTTAGGTGCATTTACCAATTGGTACTGGGCCACCTTATCAGACCCTGTAACTCAGGGCATAGGTGTACCCAGGGCCTACCAGGGGCTGCAGCATGTATTATGCCACCCCTGGCTGGCCATCTAAATCTGACACAGCTGGCTGCACGACAGCTGGGGCAAGGTGGTGTAATCACCCTTTGCTTTAGATATAGTATACCTATATCTAACCCTAAAATGGACACCCGTATTCCTATCGGTCACTCCTATGGCAGGCCTTGACAATCCTGGAGGCAGAGTGCTTGGAATCGTGTGAGATGGTGCTCTGGCATGAGCTGAGCCCGTTTGCAGCTTGCGGAACCAAGTCCTAATAGCTGTTCCATGATAACGCATACCATATACTCTTAAGTGCATTATAATCCTCGCGGTTCTATGCCAACTCTGGTATCGCTTTATCAAAACATGTCGAGTAAGGTGTCATATGAATTGGAATACTAACTCCTCGCCAATTATGGCGACGGGGTTAGCATTCCACCCTTCTAGAGGGACACGATATGTATGCAACTTTGAACCCCGGTTAAAGTTAACTCGAGCCTCAGCATCACAAAATGGATGCTGCCACCACAGACACAAGTCTGATCTCCTGCTGCTGGGAGTCCTTCCAGCGAGGGAGGCTTGGATAAAGGGTTTCCTGTCAGGGGCGGTGCTAGCACCATCCCAGACAGGGTTTTGTGTATCCTGGGTAGGCAGGGCTTTAGAGGAAGGTGACTGCAAGTGGCACCCCGGTGCTCACTATGCATCTGCCGGCTAGAACCAGTTCCAGGGGCACACCAGCCCCTGAGCTGGGGAAAGTCCGGCATGGGAGTCTTCCTGGTACCACCCATGGGCAGGACCTAGTCGCGTGCCAGCCCCTTTTCCTAGTATAAAGATAGGAGCGGGCCCCCTTCCAAATGAGATCATCTTTGAATCCTGAAACTACTTTCTACGAAAGGAACTCAAGACTTCTTCCTAAGATTTCTCCCTTGTGACTAAGGAGTAGTCACCCTGCATCCGCAGGCACCATCCAAGCATCGCAGTCTGCTGTAAGTCTCTCCTCCCGATCAAGACTGCGCCAGCTCGACGAGAACCGGCTTCCCTGGCACCTCTGACCTCCACCTACATCTTCAGCTCAGCTGAGATCCGTGGGTGTGACGAGACCTCGAGGGATTGGCCATCTTCATGACTGCACAACGCTTGCCCAGCACGACCGCCGAGGGATCTTCGAGTGAGTGCTTTGGGGTGTGAGAAGCCCCAACCCTGAGCAGCTCCAGCACCGAAGTTCAGCCTCCCAGCCTCCTTGCTGCTCACCGCGTTGTCTGGCTACTAGCCTGCTGGCTTGTGGCCTTCCCGACGACGAACGATGACATCAACACCGCTGGTCTGGTTGCTCCAGACTGGCCCTTGCTCCCCTCCAACAGAGGAGCACCCCGGACCCTCCTGGTCCACTCCAGACGCCATTTTGAGTCCACCGCGTGGGCTTGCATTTGCCAAGACTTGTTGCCCCAATCCTGGGTCCAGCGACGTCGAAAGCAGATACCATCGTGGGACAGCTCGCACCTCCATCCTGGTCACCGACAACGCCTCCTGGTCCGTGAGACTGCAGAGCCCAGCGTCGCCCACTCACCTGGTCGAGGTGACTCCATCCGGTGGCATCCTGGTGCCCATCTAATCACTGGCTAGTGATTCAGAACCTGGTCCCCTCTGCTTACAGGTGTCTTCCATCTTCGATCCTGGCTTGGATCCCTCCGACTCTCTTCACTGGTCGCCTGCCAGCAACTTCTTCTTTCAGGCTCCATAGACTGCAACGAGGATTCCCGACGTCTTTCCAGACCTATGCATCCGCAGCCCCTGGGCTAGGTAAACTCAGCATTTCGGTGCTCCAGCATAGTCTTGCTATCCAAGGGTCCAGATCCTTTTTCGTTTCAGCTCTACTTAGTCGGATTCGTCCGATATCACTAACTTTACGAAGTCTAGCATCCATATACTTTGTCCCGCATCCCGCGTGAGAGTGCACACTCTGCACCCGATCTCCCTAGGCCTCCTGCTAGTAATCTGAAGGTTCAGTAGTCAAGTCCTAGCGATCCCAAAGCCTATTAGCGTAGTACTTACCTGCTAGAAATTTCGCATTCCACTTTTGTAGTATATGGTTTTTCGTGCCCCTTGGGCATTTGTGTAAATTGTGCAACTTTGCGTATTTTCCTAAGAGCTTTGTATTGTGCTAAGCGCCCTGTCCTCATAAAGAGTCCAGGGCTGTTGTGTTCTAAATAAACATACTTTATTTTCATAACAACTTGTTTGGTGTCCTTTCACTTGGTGTTCAAGGGGCATATGTGATGGTATAACAGCTGGCTTAACACGCCCTCTAGAGTCTAGCCTAAAGACTGCTCTTGTCCATGCTACTAGGATAGCTGGTCTATGGTTGACTTACAACCAATCATCAATAAGGGTTGTTTGGAATGATACACAGTGATCACTAGAATAGTGAGCACTACATATCAGGCCAACTTCTCACAATTATTTCATTATTGCGTCTTTCCCTCTGCCTCATATCCGTTGTGTGTGCTATGTGCCATGCCGCTGCAAGCTCCTGCGACAGGTGTCAACCTGCCGCCACCATGTTCCCCTCCCCAGGCGTAGTTGGTAGTTGGCCTTAGTGTATTCCTCCCAGACAGCCACACAGTGTAGGGATTGTGTGTGGCAGCTCACACACAAAGAACGTGAAATTAGCCTATTGTGGCTGCTGACAGACAGGGATCAGGGAAGGGAGGCATGACATTTCCAGCCATTTCTGTGGGAGCAAAATTCCAGAAGTTCCTTCCACTTCAGAGCTGACATCAGTTATAAAAAGCGGACCCTCAGACCCATTTTTCAGTTCACTTCTGACCGTGGTGCAGGTGACCTGCTGTGTGCTTCAAAGGACTGCCCTGCTGCACCAAGAGATGCCCTTCTGCCTGCAGCCTGCCCTTTGCCGTCAGAAGATTGTCCTGCTGCTACAGACCTGCTTTCCTGCTTGAGCCCAACACTTCCAGGATGACTCCAAGGGCTAGTTGGATGGCCTCCTGAGCAGAGCCTCGGCCACAAAGGGCTCCAACCATCTTGAACCCGCAACTGGACCCTGTCTGAGTTAGTCCTGACCCTGCAAGTGGTGCTCCTCCAGCCCTGGACACTTGGATGTGGTACTAAAAGTGTCCAGATAGCCCAAATCTAAAACTTGGGTCTTTGAAAATTTTCTGCCAAAAAAGTGCTTTGAAAACTAAGATATAACTCAGACCTGCCTACTTGCCATTCCCTCCAAGGTGTTTCACCAGTTGACCTTACTTTGCGGAAGCTCCTGCTACTTTATTCTTTATAGGAGCAAATCCTGTTAAATGCTTCTTTGCAGAAGGGGTAGCCTGCCTCATTTAGCCCTCGTCTGTTAAAGTCTGCAGCTTCATCTCACTGGAGATTTTGACTTTTATAAAAGAGACTAAGTCCAAACGTATGAATCTTCACTGCAGCTTCATCCAGCACTGCCCGACAATGACGCCTCCTCCACGGACACTGTTGGCTGCCTTACCCCGCTGAATTTTTCATTCCTAGAAACATTTTGTTTAAAAATGTCTTTCAAGTCCAATGTTAAGTGGAGACCGGGCCTAATCCACTTCATGTATTCCACCAGCGCTTCATCAAGGTCAGCCATGACTTTCGACTTTGATCCGGGCTTCTGCGACTAGATGTCCTCTGTTGGCATTTTGATCTTTTGGGTGTTATTTTACACTTTAAAATTTAAATATTCAGAACTCTGAATCTACTGATAGGGTTTTTTGTCTTTTTGTTTAAAATGTCCTCTATTTTTCTAAATTAGTGTGGGATGTTTGTTGTGTTATGTTTTCACTTTATTAATGTTTAAGTGCTGGCTAAATGTTTTACACATTGCCTCTAAGTTAAGCCTTACTGCTTTTGTGCCAAGCTTCCGGAGGGTTAGGCACTGGTTAATTTAGAGACTTTTTGTGATTCACCCTGACAAGGATTGTGGCTTATGCTTAAGTAGGGTTTCACCCCCCTTAACCACCAACCCAGTTTCTCACAGGAGGTTATAATTGCACATAAGGTGTCTGACATATTTCTTATGTGGCTTCTTTTAGACAATGCAAGAGAAAGACGAATATCTCATGTTTCAGCTGACCCATCCTAGACAGAAGCCTGTTCAGTGAGTATAGCAATTTTACAAAAACTATTTTTGGTAAGTTGGGTTATTTCTTTAAAGATGGAAGGAGTCCCTGATGTGGGAGTCTGATTTTAGGCATCAGGTCAGATCTTGAAAACAGCACTTTTCTTATTCACTGTGAGTTGGCCATGCCTACTTTTGAGTATCAGGCAGAGTGAAATGAATTGTATCCTCTTTTAAATCAGCAGTCAGCAGAGTGGCTTAAGTGCTGGGGTGATATTTGACCTATCGATAATAAGTCCAGATTATGACAGGTTATCTAGCTCTGACTTCATGGGAGTATACCCAACATCTTGGGTGGAATGCCACTCAGTAGTATGAAGTATTTGTAAATAGATTTATTATATGTTGTTTTTCTCTCCAGCACCCACAATATAGTTCTAGTTTACAAGTTGTCATTTTACAGAGAATACACTTGTAGATTTAGAAATCTTCCTTCACACATTTGCATCTCCTTGGATGGACGGCAGCCTGAATTGGCGGTCACCTCTAGGCATCTGGCCAGATAAACACCATATATGTTGTTGTTTTATTTAATTTTGTTGTTTTTGTATAGCACTAGTTCAGCCCAAAGGAATCTCCTATGGGACACAGGGAAAAGTAAGAAGGTAATAAGAAAATAATCTGTTGATAGTATGCATAAGAAATCATCTCAAAGTCAAAGGAGCAAACCAATTTTTCCAAAGGAGATATTAAAAAGGGAAGGACTGACCAAAGAGCCCTTGGGTGACTGATGCACAGTTGAAAGGCAGGATGATGTACTGATTGAGATCTCTCTGTCAAATCAAGCCCTTTGAGAACCTATTTAAGGATTCCCAAGTCAAAGAAACATGTTTAAAGAATGGTGTTGGACACTGTATTGAAAGCTGCAGAGAGATTGATTAGGACCAAGGTGGGAGAGGATTGTTATGTTATGTTAGCAGGATTTGTAGAGCGCAATACTGCCCATCGGTGTCTAAGCGATATTCAGTCCCAGCTCAGTGTGTTGCAGAGCCACGAAAGCTGCCAAGGCCAGAACAACCAGGTCTTTACAGCTTTCCTGAAGGCAAAGAGACGGGGTGCTGTTTTTATGCAGAGAGGCAGTATTTTCCATGCTTTAGATGCTTCCAACACACTGCTCTTTCCATCCCACTATATACTTGTTTGAATCTTGAAAGTACTGCTAATTTAGCATTTGCTGAATTAAGATTTCTGACAGAGAGATACCGTTTAAATCTATGGTTGTGAAATACTTTATAATCTCAACATAGCAATTTAAAGGTGATTCTTTGTTTTATAGGAAGTCGAAGCAGATTATTTATGTCTTGAGACACTGAGCAGAATTTGGGAATTTTTATCAAAAGTCTAGTTGCAGTGTTTTGCAGGACTTGAAGTTTATTAATATTGCACTTATGAGTGGTCAGAAGCAGACTGCTACAGTAGTCTATATTGGATAGGATTAGAGAAGTGACTCATGTTATTTGCAAATTGGCAGGTATGAAAGAAAAAACCTTCTTAATTATGCTGAGGGTGTTTAAAAAAGTGGTTGAAATGAGTGTATTTGCCTGATTTGTGAAGTTAAGTTTATTATCAATAAGCACTCCAGGTTGCAAATATTTTCCCCTGGAGGGGGATTGGGCTCATTATAGCTGGCCAGGCTGATGGGCCCCAGAAGGATGATTGGGGTCCAAAAAGTAGGACTTCTGTTTTTCCTGCATTCAATTTAAGGCAGTTTTCTGTCCATCCAATCATGGACAGCCATGATGCAGTCATGAAATCTAGGCCCTATGCCAGCATCATCTTTCCCTATGGAAACAACAATTGAGTGTAGTCAGCATAGGATGTAAGGGAAAATACAAAACCTCTTATCAGGTTGGCTAAAGTGGAGGCATAAATATTAAAAAAAGGTAGGGCTCAATGAGGATCTCTGAGTGACACCACATGGAAGGGAAAAGGATGAGAAGCAAAGTTCTCCAATTTTACTACTGGCTCCCGATCCATTAAGTAGGATTTTAACAGGTCACAAGCCTGGCCTGTGACCACACAAGTTGCCAGGCGATCTAGTAGTAGTTCCTTGCTGACGGTGTACAAAGCCACTGAGAGATCGAGCAGGAAAAGAGCTGCACCCTTTTTCTTGATCCAGAGCTTGCCTGATCTCTTCGGTTGCCTTGAGCTGAGTTGTCTCCGTGCTGTGGCCTTTCTGGAAACCAAATAGGGAGGGACCAGCTACCAACTGGTCATTCAAAAACGTTTCAGCTACTTTGGCTGGTAGTGGCAGCCGGGAGATTTGTTGATATTTATTTGGATAAAGAAAACATTGTGTACAATGCATGCGATACAATGCATGCAATTACAACGCAGTCCTTACAATGACCAATTTGATACAGCGCATACCATTACAATGCAAGTCATTTCAACGACTTGCTGTAGGGGGCAGAAGGTGTTGGATTTTAAATCCAACACCTTCCCAACTGTTGCACAGACTGGAGTTGGAATAGTAAATTATATTATTCCATACTCCAGCGCCCCCTACAGCAAGTCGTTGTAATGACTTGAGTTGTAAAGGTATGCGTCGTACCAACAAAGTCATTGTAATGACAGCGTCGTAATCGCATGCGTTGTATACGTGTGCGTTGTTACATGTCATATTTGTTGGATCATTATGTTCAAGTGAGGCTTTCTTAAGAAGGGGCATCAAAGCTGCTTTCTTCCAAATGTTGGGGAAGATGCCTCTCTTACACATGGCTTGATATATAAGCGTTAATTTGGACATAATTACTTCTGCTGCCAGTTTAGCTATGTTAAGCGTGCAAGGGTCATATGGAGAACCTGAAGTAGATTTCCAATGTCCTCGTTTGATGGAGCGATACATTCTGTTAGAATACTAGTAATCTTGAAGGGCGGATCACCCATATTTATGTATGATGTCATGGGGGCTGGTTTAGAGTTGGAGAATTTTTTAAAAATTGTTTCGACTTTTTCTAAAAAGAAATTTGCTAGAGTATCACAAAAAAAGATTGGTTAGCAGTCAGGGCTT